>NC_139022.1:156619302-157143877 GCF_964662115.1 Mustela nivalis | reverse complement strand
CCATATAGTAATTGATGAATCTTTTTTTCTGTCTTTCTGCTGGACAGTGAGCTAGTTAAAAGCTGGTACTATGCCCTGTTCATCTCTGTACCAACAATGCTTACCATGACACATCATTGGAGTTTAGTGGTTTTCCAGTAAGAGGCAAAACCCAGTTGCAATATCTTAGATATTATTCAGCTCCATTTCTCACCAATAAGTTTTGTGGAAAAAAAAAAAAAAAAAACTCTTAGGTTGAGATAAGAATAATCATTTTTCCAAAAGGTTTTTTCTGAGCTTAATTTCAATTTCATATCAAATTGGTTTTCTCCTATAAGTAGGCCTGTGATACACTGGGGTACTTGGGATTCTGACTCATACTTAGGTTTATGATACTCCTGGTGAACTAAATCAGGAGTCAAGAAATGATTTTTTTCTCTAAAAAGCTCAACAGTAAATATTTTAGTCTTCGTGGGCTACACGGCATCTGTTGCGACGACTCATGTCTGCGGTTGCAGTGAGAAATGAGCCGTAGACAGTATGTAAAATGAATGAGTGCAACTGTTCTCCCACCACATTTTATTTATAAAAACACGCAATGGGCCCGGTTTGGCCCATGAACAAGTTTGTGACCCCTGGATTAAATTCAATACAATTGTCAATAGTAGGTTAATTGACTTATCTAGTTCTCATTAAGGTATATAAAGGCTTGGTTCTTGTTTGTTATACTCCCTTGTAAAATAAGGTGTTTGAACTCAATTTTCTGAAATTCATTTGGAATAAAGAACTTTAAAGTTTTCTTGACTATTAATATTTTATCTTATAATTACCCAAATGGAGATACAGTATACAATGTCTCCCACCCAAAACTCTTTGACCAAAAAATAAGTAATAATTTTCCCATAAACTGTCTCATGGTACTAGTAATTAAGAGGATATATTTTGGAGAACACTGGAAAATATGAACATCACTATGACTATTACCCTAGAAGTTCTGACTTCCCACTTAATATGGAATTCAAACAATTTTTTTTTTTTCAGAATACAGTGCCTCACTTAAAAGAAATGACTGTCTCAACAGGAACGATGAAAACTTTCAATATTCTTAGAATCTTTGTGTGGGGAACTTCTTACAATCAACAGGGCCAACATCATTTTCTTTCTTCAGAATCTTACCTGATTTCAACCACTTCTGAGACATAAAAGAAAAAAGAGGAAAAAAGAAAAAAGACCCTGGCTATTTTCATTCTAATTTATGGTAATCTTTCTTCCTTGTTATCTCTTCTGGAAAAGACAATAATTATCTTCAAATATTCATTATTCTCTTCACTCTTTTCGTCTTTGAATTCCTGAGTCTTGGTTGAATAAGCCCCAGTTGATGATTAGTTTCACAGCTTGCATCTAGCCCAGAACACATGCTTAAGATCCAGAAAATACCACACTTGCTTCGTCTAGAGCACCCTCATTGAATGAAAACTGTTTGCTTTCTATTTGCTTTTCCCTCTTCTGTGGGCTGAGCAGTGGGTATGGATTATAAGGAGACTGGCAGTGGATGATGGAAAAACAAATATGAGAGCTTGGATGCCTACCTGAATTTATGGAGCAAAGAAACCTGATATATCTTGCCACTCCTAGCAGGTCATGGCTAACACAAAATGAAAAATAAATTTCTATCTTATTTGCACCATTGGTGTTTGGCTTTTGAAGTAGTTAAATATCCTTAATAATGTATGTTATGTCAGAAATGTCAGATTTAGAAGTTATTTCCATTTCTGATTTACCACCCTTGTGTACTAGTCAGATCTACCAGTCAAACTGTATGTAACCTTAATCCATATGTTTGTTTGTTTGTTTGTTTTCGTTAGACTGGACCACCTCACATAACAACCTAAAGGGAAAGGTTTGAATTACCTACATAGAAACAAAGTTATTAGTTAGGTTCCAGAAGTAGAAATAGAGACATTCTTCTCTTTGTGTTTGGTCAGATGGTGGCACATTTATTTTATTATCTGCATGTATTTTGGCAGAAATCACTTCTCTTTCCTCAACCACTTTGGATCATTTACTTACAGGACTGGCAAGGGATATATATTTGAATAAACAGGCGAGAGTTTGTTTCTGTGTATGTGCATTTGACTGCATAGCAATTTTCTGAATTACCTGCTACTTTCAATTTTCCATGCTTCTGTAGCCTTCCATCAGCATGGATAATCAAGTGTTGAGTTCAGCTAAACATCAATGTCTGGGAGGCAGTAATAGAGCTTACAAAATGCCTTACTAAGTATTATTTTATGTTGAATGGAATTAAATTGAAAGATTAGTGTACATATTAAGAGATATGGTACAATTTGATTATGGCCCCTTATAGATATAACTTTTTATGTGAACATAACAAATAAAATCTTAGGTGAAACATAAATTTTTATTGCAGTAAATAGTATAACTGAAGGCTGTTACTTGAATTAAGAAAATTCAAAAGCTGTATTTTAATATAATGAAGATTCATTTGTGTAATTACTTAATCTGCATGCAACTGTAGATTCAATGTAGACAAAGGCAATTCAAGTTATCAGGGATAAAAGTTTTTTTTTTTTTAATTAAACCTCTGATTCTTAACTTGATTTTATCCTCTTGCATGCAGTTTTATAAACTAAGATATTATGCACAATTTGGAAATTGTATTGCTTTTTATTTAAAAAAATAACTTAAATGCCACATTAACAATTTTTAAAAACCAACTTAATTATACATGCATAAGTTCATTTTGGGATATACATATTATGGGCTGGGAAATGTCATCACATCCTTCATCATCACATTTTTTATGTCTTCCTGTGGTGAACACCTGTGGCTTGTTGGCAGTGTGTTTGCTTTGCAGGGTTATTAAGCCACTCTATATTTTTAGAGTGGATCAACTCAGAGTTATTTAACACAGGTGTTTCTATAATTATGATACATTGGGAAATCTACAGTGCTCAATAGCTTTCAGGTTTCCACTTTTCCTTGGGTGATAAAACCTTCTGTCCCTTATGCAATACAGTTTTATTAAAACATTGAGAGAAGGTTAAGCACGAGCTTGCTTAATTGGCTTTTAATAAACTAAACAGACACATTTTTTTTAATGTTTGACATTTAGTAACATATAGAATAATCTTTGTAAGTTATTTTCACGTGGCAAATAAGTTATCTCTAAGATTTGAAAGAAACATCAGATACTACATTAAAGACTATAACAATCATATTCTTATATTTATGGATTTTTGAGCCATTTATTTCATGTAGCATAACATATATGTAGCCATTGAGTACGTTTATATATATGGCATACACATTTTTAAATCATTTTTATTATGACCTTCAATTTGCCAGCATATAGTACATCATTAGTTTTTGATGTGGTGTTCAACAATTCATTAGTTGCATATAACACCCAGTGTTCATCAGCACACGTGCCCTCCTTAATACCCATCACCTTACTACCCCATCCCTTTACCCCACTCCCTTCTGTAACCCTCAGTTTGGTTCCTGGAGTCCAGAGTGTCTTATGGTTTGTCTCCACATCTGATTTCTCCCCATTCAGTTTTCCCTCCCTTCCCCTGTGGTCCGCCATGCTATTCCTTATGTTCCACGTATGAGTGAAACCATACGATAACTGTCTTTCTCTGCTTGACTTATTTCACTTAGCATAGTCCCCTCCAGTTCCATCCATGTAGATGCAAATAGTGGGTATTCATCCTTTCTGATGGCTGAGTAATATTCCATTGTATATATATGAATCATATCTTCTAGATATGGGAGTGGGAAGCCGGCCTCAAAGAGTGAGCCCAGAAGTAAGGTTGCCATTAACTTCAGTGATCTGAGGCACAATCGGGCCACTGCTCTTCGAGCGGGGACCCAACAAATGGCAGAACTGGGGAGAGCCCCCTTCATTCCCAGGGAGGAACCTGCTGGGTTTAGAGACTCCAAACAGGGTCTCGCGTCAGAGATAAAAGTTCTCAGTCACAGGCTGGGTGAGCACAGAGCACAGGCCGAGACCAGGGAGACAGTAGTGATTGCTTTTATCTGAGGGCTCCGAGAGGAGTGGGGCCCCCAACTTTTGGCTCTGGGGCCAGAGATTGGGAAGTCACCATTTTCATTCTCATCCTCTGACCCCACAAGGGAAGCCTTCAGGGAATAAAAGCTACAGAGAGCAACCCAGAACAGATTACTTACCTGGTCCCCCAGCAATGGCACAGCAACTCCACCCAGGGACAAAGACATTTGAGAATCAGCCACTATGGCATACACATTTGACTTTGAAGTTTTTAGGTATAAGATATTTTGTATTATATATGATATAAAATATAACACATATATGTATGGATTTGACTTTAAAGCAGCATGAATACAGAGAGCAGTAATCCTCAGGCAAATGAAATGGTCATGGTAAAATTCACTTAATCTGATTTTAGACATTTCAAAACTCTGCTTTAAAGCCATTAGAGCTCGATCATGGTCTACACTGAATTTCAGATTCTTGCTGATAAAAATAATTCAGTGTGTCACCACCACCAGTAAACATCTTTCCCAGTGAAACATGAATTTAGAGGGGGTGGTGTTTGTGTTTAATAGCATCCAAACCTCAACTGCATTTTCATCATCAGCTCTGCAGTGAGGGTGAAAGAGCTTGCCCAAACTAATGGCGAGCCCTTAGGACAGCAGCCTTAACAATTTCAAGTGTATGTGTGTGTTTACTCCATGGAGGGACTGCTGCTGGGGCTTTGGTGAGTGTCCCTGAAATGCTGACTCTGGTTCATTCAGGTTTGTATTCCCATTACCCAGAGAAGTCACCAGACACATGGTAAACACCCAATAAGTACTGCCAAATATGTTTCTGGGCAAATGTTAATGGAAGCTGGAATCTTCAACCCTATCCTTGAGACTTTCAGACATTTCTGTCTTTGTAAGAGTTTCTAGATCATGGCAATTTCTGATGCTATTGTTGCCACTGACAACTGTATCAGCACGAATAGATTAGAACACGACTCAGAGAAAAAAAATAATAACTTACATTGTAGACACTGGGCAGTAAGTGCTACATAAATAAGTAGGAGTCACAATAACTTCTTAAACATTTGATAGACAACATAAAATGGGTGTTAATACTCATGAAAAAAATAACAGGGCAGTTTTCACATCCTCCCTCATAAAAAATCCACAGCTTTGATGAATAATTAGTGTTTTTATGGTTCTAATAATGTAATAGCTGGTTTAGATTTTTCCCACATTCATAGGGCTAACTTGAGTCTGAAAAAAAAAAAAAAACACTCTTTATCTTAATACCAATTTAAAACATTTTGGGTATCTTTTGGCCATAACTTTTTTTAAGTTTTCATTTTAATTTCAGTGAACACATACAGTATTATATTAGTTTCAGGCGTACGGGATAGTTAATTCAACACTTCCATACACCACCTGTGTTCAACACAACTGCTCTCCTTAATCCCCATCACCCCACTCACTTCCCCTCTGGTTACCATCAGTTTGTTGCCTATAGTTAAGAGTCGGTTTCTCGACCTCTCACTTTGTCTCTTAGTTTTTTCCCTGTGCTTGTTTTGTTTCTTAAATTCCACATGTGAGTGAAATCAGATGGCATTCATTTTTCTCTAACTGACTTACTTAGCTAAGGGTTATATTGTCTAGCTCCATCCATGTTGCTGTGAATTATAAAATTCCATTCTTTTTTAATGCTTAAATAATATTCCATTAGATTACCTATCTATCATCTAGTTAGCTAGCTACCTATCTCACACCTTCTTTATCCATTCCTCAGTTAATGGACACGTGGGCTGCTTCCATATCTTGGCTATTGTAAATAATGCTGCTATGAACACAGGGGTGCATATATCCCTTTGAATTACGATTCTTAAATTCTTTGGATAAATACCCAGGAGTGTGATTGCTGGATCTTAAGGTAGTTCTATTTTTAACTTTTTGAGGAAACTCCAGACTGTTTTCCACAGTGGCTGCCATGACTTTGGATGGGATTTAACTTTATAATTGAGGCTTAGCTTATATTGTCCAGAAAAATCATTTGTGTGAATGAACTAAAAGACACAAATGCCAGATTCTCTCCTAAGCTTGACAATAGAACACAATAAAGCTGAGAGACCAAATAGAAGAAGCAAGACTAACTTTCCTTACTCACAGTGTTTGTTTCACTCTCTTGCTGAAAATGTCCTCATCTCTAGCATCTTTTATATATCTTTGCCTTTGAAAATGTATTTCACTAAAGTATCTATCAGCCCTTTAAAATTTCAAATGGTTGGAGGCAAAATATATGCCTGAAAATTGCATTTTGAGCCATATCTTTAAAAATTAAATAAGTTGTCTTTTATTAATGGAGTTCCAATTGGGAAGCTGGGGGGGGGCAGTTATTAGAGAAATTAAAGGGAAGCTTTATCATCAGGAAAACATTGCCCTGGAAAAAGGTTTAAAATTGTGGCACTAGATTACTAATGTCTCCTTATAAGAAATGTTAAGGCAAGGTATATTTATGTTTTCCTTTTCTATCAACCTCTGCCATTCCACTCCATAGAGTATACCATCTATTTATTTCAGACTGATATAATCCTCCAAGTATCACTACAGACTTCCAAATATTTTTTCTGCTTATAACTCATGTCTCTCAAGAGTCCTGTGGAATACCAGTGCATCTTCAAAATTCAATTTAAATGCTTCTTTTCCTCACCTCATCTCTTCATTAATTCTTATTCTCCCATCAAATTCTTTTATCAGTGTTCCTCTGTATATATACCTCTCTTCCCAACATTCACCTATGTCCTTATAATTCTCCATTTCTTCCCAACACATTAGAAACAACTTGAATCCAAGAGCCATATCTTCTTTGCCTTTGTTTAAGGGTCAGGACAATAGTATTACTAAACTTTATGAAGATATGATAAATATTTTGCAATGTTCTTGTCTTTGGGGGAGTTTCTTCACAGGTTGTCAACTTTAATAAATTATCTTGAATTATTATTATTATTACTGCTCTCCTTTCTAAAGGAAATCTTGAATGCATACCTGTATTAACAGGTATTAATATTAGATATTAATTAATTAGGTATTAATCTAAATTTAGAATAACAATTTGTCTCATGTACCTGGAAATGTCTATAATTTTTCCATTTATCCTACCTTCTCTAGAAATTTTAATATGTTTCACCAAAGATGTCTCTATTAAAACTGAAGTAAAAAATAGAAGGACTTATTTGAATCACTAGTCAAATATCCTATGAGTAAATATGTTTGAATGACTTGAGTGAAGGCAGAGGTGTTCTGTTTTTTGAAATAATCTCCATAATTTCTTTAATTTGTCTGCCCCTCTACTATAATTTTTCTTCCTCAATTCCACTCTAGGACTTTATAGAATTGTTACTACCAACTTGATAATAGCCATTGCCTTTTGTCATTAAGTATCAGGAAATTCATGAAAGGGCATGAACTCAAGCCATGTGTGTAAGTTTATTTAAGAATCCAAGTGCTGTCAACACATACATCTGGCCTTTAATCCCTGTTGTGACAATAGAAGCTGCCTATTCTGCAGAAAGAAGAAATTAAACCTCATATGTGAACTTTTCCACTTTGAAAAAAAGAAACATAAATTTAAGTATCACAGTTCATGATACAACAGGAAAACATACCTTGTGAGCACAATAAACTACAGAATTATATGCCCTCACTCATAGATACATGGTTATATGTATGAAAATGTTTTCCTTCTTTCTTAAAACATAAAATGCACCTCATCCTCTAAATTATAGCAAGAATGTCAACTCTTCTTTTGTGGATTCCTTTCAGCAAACATACTTTTAAGTATTGTCAGTGCATGGATGATCTTACTTACTTCTCACAACAAATAGGTAGTTAGAAATCCCTTTACAGATAGAAAAGTTTAGATGTAGAAAAAAAAAATTACTTACATGAGGTAACATATCTGGTTAGTCATAGAGCTAACATTTAAACCGAGATCATCAGACTCGAGCCCCTGCTTTTAAATTAAATACCATACTTCCTTCAACACTATGCATGTAATATTGTTTGATTCTGGGCCAACTTTTTTACTAATTTTAGGGTATGTTATCATTTGTCTGTTAACATCAAATCAAATGCTTTCATATATAGCTTTAATGATAAACTTGATGGTAAATTTAGCAGATGGACCATAAATAAGATCTGACTGTCAAAATTCCTGAATTGGTATGTCCTTCTTGACTGATTTAACTGCTGAAACAATTAAAGCAGCTTTTCTTTTCCTCTCTTACAGACACTACTGAGTGATTTATTGCTACACACAGTTTTTTAGTGTGAAAAGTTTTCTAATATATTTGATGAATTGGACCTAGGAAAAAACATCTCCCTTAAACTACCATTTTTTGAATCAACTGAGTATGATATAAGGTTCAGAGAGAAGTATTGTCTCCATTGGGACCACATATCTCTTTGATTTGAGTAGTCGTCCTGGCTACCCTAGTCAGCTTACTCTCAGGATGAATTATGGGGTGGAAAAACTTGTATCAGAAGATACAAGCAGAAAGGAAGAAGATAAACAAAATCCAT
The DNA here is from genome assembly GCF_964662115.1 of Mustela nivalis. Classification (NCBI taxonomy): domain Eukaryota; kingdom Metazoa; phylum Chordata; class Mammalia; order Carnivora; family Mustelidae; genus Mustela; species Mustela nivalis. Next base: position 157,135,297 of record NC_139022.1, on the reverse strand, counting down.
TTTAAGCCAAAATGGTGCCTATTCTTCTGGTTCGTTGCTGGATTATGCAATTTTTTGAAATGAGAAAGGAAACTGTTACCCCAAAAATACAGAGTAAAGTTTAACAAGAGGTCATTCAGAGATAGAATACAATTTTAGATTCTCATTTATGAAAGTGGAGGTGTAGCTGCTCACTTTTACATAGTGGTTAATAATACAGACACTACTTAGAACTCACAAATATCAACACCAAATACTCAGTTTTGTACTATTTTCCCAACTGTCTTCCTCCTGGAAATTTTTCAAACTGAAATTCCCTACTATAACTTTCAAGCCTGATAATTAGGTTATTCTTAACAGAAGTAGGAATAAAGTGTTTTGTTTTAACATATTCAATATTTGCCCTAAAATAATACATTACTTTGAAACATTGAGGGTAAAATAATAAACAATAATAAAAATATACAAATAAGATTATTTGATTGTGATTTTAAATTTTCACACCGTGAAGCTCAACATTTTATCAACAGAACAATCCTTTTAAAATATTAATCTGTGACTCTTAATCTCACAAAACAAACTGAGGGTTGCTGGGGGGAGGGTGTTTGGGAGAAGGGGGTGGGATTAGGGACATTGGGGAGGGTATGTGCTTTGGTGAGTGCTGTGAAGTATGTAAACCTGGTGATTCACAGACCTGTACCCCTGGGGATAAAAATATATGTTTATAAAAAATAAAAAAAAAATATTAATCTGTTCATGTCACTTTCCATCAAAAGACTAGAGTGGTTTCCCATTACACTTAATAAAATTAAGATTTTTACCAAAACCCAAGGAAGAATTTTGTAAAATTTTCAGTGTTCTTTGGTTATGCCACTGATGGCGACACAACCATCTAAATGACACAACCATTCAAAAGATCAGAAAACAGGACATCCTGAAATTCAAAGACAATATCACACAACAAGAAATTTCCCTGCATGTCTCAGTGCTTTGTATTGTCTGACCTAGACTCTAACAGGACTTTAAATTTAAATGGAAATGTATTTCCATTTAAAATACATTTCCATTTAAATTATCGTCCCTTTCCTAACAAGATAAAAATTAAGTAAATCAAATGAAGTTAAGGCTGCGTTTTTATCATAACTTTGCCAAGCATCATTCACTTTTTTAACAATCACATTACTGTAACGAAAGTGTCTGTAGTGTTGAGTCACCAAATCAGGCCACAGCTGTATGGCTGCAAGAGTCACAATAATTCTACACATGAAGACAAGCGTCCAGCAACTTTGATGTGTCATACAGTTGTGCCTTTATATTGAAATACATATTTTTATGTTAACATGTTTTTATAAGTTAACATATGTTTATGTTTATGTTTCTTTCATATGACTGTTAGGACAGTATATTACCTTTGAAAAACACCAAGAATACATAGGTTAAATAATCTATGATTTCTATTTAAAGATGACAAAATAAAAAATACATTGTAAAGGAGAAAAAAGAAAACTTTTTTACTCTACCCTCCTAATTTCTCTGGCAATGCCCTGCAGATTAGACTGCCAAAAGACCAATTAACAGGAGAAAAAAACAAAGGGAGTTCATTAACATGGGCTGTGCGTTCACAAACAGGAAGTCAATGCGGTGGTTAGAAATTTAGCGAATACAGCATCTAAACAAAGAACAATATATGGAAAGGGACATGACGAGACAAAAGAAAGGGTTTTAGGCTTTAAGGTAGGAAAGTATGGAAAGCTAAATACATGGAGGAAATGAATAGAGTAAGGTTTCTTTGTGAGGGCCGTCTTAGGACCAACTCTCCATCTTCCTCATGGTCATAAAACTGTCCCAGAAGAGGGGATTTATGGCAGTCTTCATATCCCCAAAATTTCTGCTTTCAGTCATATAAGGGAAGCTCTGGGAAGGCTTTTTTCTTCATCTGTTGAACCTCATACGCTTTCAGCTCGAAATAAGTGATACTTTGGTATGTCATTTTTGATGCCCTATAATATATGTATACACACACACACACACACACATTTGTCATAAGCATGATCATTTCAATAAGACCGTGAAGCAGTACACAGCTTAGCATTGGACTCTTGATTTTGGCTGGGGTCATAACCTCAAGGTCATGGGATCATGCCAAGTAGTCACCTTGCTCATGGGGAGTCTGCTAGAGATTCTCTCTCCCTCTGCCCTTCCCCTACCCAAGTAAATAAATAAATCTTAAGACAAATTGAAAAAAAAAAAAAAAAAAAAAAGGAAGCATTGCCCTGTACCTTCCAGTCCTAGCTACCTCTGTGACATAACTCCTATCAATTTCATTAGTTTATCATTTCCATCCACATTTTCCTCATTGTATTTCTTGAACACACTTGTAAACATGCTCCTAACTCAGGGCTTGGCACCTGCTGTTCCTTGTACTTGTAATGCAGATCCCTCAAACATTTACATAGCTTCTTTCCCTCCTTTTGTCAGATTTTTTTTTTCAAAAGTCACTTCATCTGAGAGGGCTACTTTGTCAGCTCTACTAAAAAAATAGCCACTCTGTCACTATTTATGTTCCTCTTAGCTTCACACATCCTCATAGTACTTAACCACTCTACAGTGTGGTATGTATTGGTATGAGCTTGTCTGATTATTTTCATCTGTTTCTCTTCATGAAATACAAACTTCTTAAAAACCTAGAGATTTAGTTTATCTACATGGCTACACTTAACTATTCATATATATATATATATATTTGTAAAAATATATAAATAAATGTATATATAAATATAAAATATAAATATCTCTCTTATCCCTTCTCTAGAGGCACAATGCAATGAAAATGTGGAAAAGAACTTAAGAGCGTGGGCTCAACATTTCTCAAATGTTTTACTTTTAGGGGCAAAACAGATTTACATCTGGTATAAAGGCATAAAGGACACTCAAAGATCTACTATAAATGAGACTCAAAATATCACCCGAGTGAATGCACAATCAGCAAAGTATTTGAAGCACAAATTACAAGGACAGGGAAGCACCTTTGGTAAAGATGCTGATGGAGACCTTTTAATGGTTCTATAGAAAAACAAGGTGACATTGGTTTTATTGAAAGGAAATATATCCCCTCTAGTATTTTTAAAATGCAAACAAATTAGAGGATTTGGAAGCAAGAGTCTATAGCACCTCTACATACTGAATGACTATTAAGAAATAAGTACTTGCTTGAAATGATATTGAAAACCACAGATTATTAGCTTTTATAAAAAAGTATGTGAGAAAGATTACAGGGTGAAGGGTATATAATTCTTGGTCTAAAATGAAGAGCTATGGAGGTTGAATATCAAAAACAGCACAAACACAAAAGTTAAAAATCAATGGATTATTTTAACATATGTAAGCCATATGGGTTAATGGGAATACTCAGTATTTGAGGAATTGTGCCTCATGATCATAATTTATACCCGTAATATGAAAGAATAATCTTTAGTCACTCATGGATATCTGGAAGACTTTGGAAAACACAAACCAAAGGTACAGTTTATAAAAAGAAAGAAGGAAGGAAGGAAGGAGGGAGGTATGAAGGGAGAAAGGAAAGGTCAAATAATTTCAAATGTTTTACAGGTTGTAGCAGGGAAATCTTTTTTTTTTTTTTTTTTGACAATGCTATAATATCTCTTCCTTCAAAAGTTTTTCATTATTAAAGCATTGTTTGTTCTTCATTTTTTATGCTACCATAATAGTTTGTTCAAATTACTAAATTATTCTACTTAAATCTATCACACATGAGGTATTAGGAAATGTAAAATAAGACTTTTCATGATCTGACACTATCGTGGATTTATGATGAACTTAACTGAGTTTCTGCCTTATGTGTTTGATGAAAGATTTTAGGTTGTTACTCACCTAGCAACATGGCAATATGATCAAAAAATATTTATAGAACGGAAAATCAGTTCACTGTCATGACAGTGAGATAGCGAAAATAAAGTCTGAGATAAATTCAAGCGACAAAGCATATGCTATGTTGTTTTATCTACACACTTCAATTGTGTGTTCATAAAACAACTGTATCACAGAAAAATACAAAATAATAATGGTTACAGGCCAACAGTTAACCAATCTATCATCATCATTTTTTAAGTCCTACAGGAACCTCATGACATGGACAAGTATCATGTCATATTTATACAAAATGTTCAAATAAGATGTAATAACTACCATTACAGTGTTGAAAGGCGGCTTGACCAGTAGAAATCTGAAATACGTTACACACTGCAGATACCAATCTCAAAACAGCAGAGCTCATTAACAACAGATGCTCACTTGTACAGGAAGTTGTTCAATTGATGGTAGCTCCTCCAGATACATATCAATATATCTTCAAAATACATGGAATTCTTACATGAGACCTATCCTAAAGATTCTTTTTTACAGAGATATTGAAATTGATGAGCATGTGATGAAAACAGAAATGCAGATGAAAATCCAGATGATTTGGTTTTCTTGAACATCAATTAAATGGCACCACTACAAGTTTATACACCTAAGCGTAAGTACTCAGGTGATTTTGTAAAGCAGCAAGTGGAACAAATGTCAAAAAATTAAAGACAAAATACAATGCAAAGCAACAGCTTTGGGAAAATATTCAGAAGGACTCTTCTTTAAGCAACACTTAAGCTTCAACTTGCCAGATTGGTTAAACATAACTGCATCTCACCATGGATGATTTCTCCAAATCCACACATGAAAACAAATACAAGCCTTCACCTTAGACATTCATCAATAAAGAAAGAAAAGGGGAAAATCTTGCTTCTCCCCTGAACTTAGCAATGTGAACTATAGTGTCTGTAATGGGAATCTGGCCTGAAAGTGAGCATCTACATAATAATATTTGCAATGTGAACTATAGTGTCTGCAATGGGAATCGGGCAGGTGGCACGGCAGTCGCAGCCTTGTCAGAGAACACAGCCTCTTCTTTTGACAGTGGTGAGTAGAAGACTGAATATGCTTATTGAAGAAAAGTTTTTACATTTTCTTATGTAACCTGGAGGCTGAAAACTCCTTCTGATGAATCAAGAATGCAAATTTATTTTTGTTGACCATTGCCCCTTTAAAATATACTTAGTGAGGTAATTTTCAGGACTTTTCTGCCCACTCTTAGATAAAATTAGTTATAGGGAAACTTTAAATGGTTATCACATACACATCTCAGTAATTAGAATGTTCAATGCAAGATATTCATCACAATCTTGAGTTTTTATTTTATAATTCTGAAATTTAATAGCAAATTTTTTCCACCTTCAGGATTAAAAATGGATAGAGTTGGCTTTTCTATTTATTCACCTAAACTTCCCTCACAAACAATTCTTTTTCTGCTCTCTTTCCTAGATGTTGTTCTCAAGGTAAAGGACAATTCTTACTCTAACCACCAATCATCTCTAGGGGACTGACATATTTGGGGAGAGTTTCCTTCCTGAGTTTTTCTGTGGTTCCCTCCTGGTCACCTCTGCTCTGCCTTTGTCTTGACTTCTATTCTAGGTGGTCCTTTGCCATTCTTTTCCTGGGCTCTGAATAAGCACCTTCAGCTACTTGGCGCTGTGTTCCTGTTCCCGCCGTGACTCCAGATGGCGCTGTTGGACAGAAGTCAGGACGACTTTCTCTGCATAGTTAGCATCCATCAGAGAACTCAACAGGCATCCATCCTTACCACACAATCAGGGAGTTTATGTAGGTCGACCCCAAAATAGCGTTATTCTCTAAAGTTTTTAAGCTCTTTTTATTTTGCAAGGGTTCCAGGGTGGGAGTCAGATCCTAGTTCTGCCTCCCATATGAAGGCATCACATGTTAAGCTCTTCATAGATGCCTGTAAGAGTTTGCACTCACAAGAATGTTTGAGTAGGGAGGGAATAGGGGAAGCAAAGAATATCACATCACATTTTTGATCCAAAAATACCTTCCTCCCAATATCTTCTCCTTCAAAGCCCCTTTCCTCTCTTTCTCTTCTCTCTTCTATACTCAATGCGAGAGGATTTGAAACACTAAAATCAATTTATTTTTATCCAGTTTTCTTTGTAAATTCCTCAACTGGTGATTTATCTTTGGAATTCCATACCTACTGTACATTAGAGCCATATACAAACTCTCAAACTTTGCAACCTGTTATACTTTAAAATCTTAATTATTTAACAGTGAAATGACCCTGGCTTCAGAAGACATCTCAGCTGAATATAGGGAGATACTCTCATAAGAAGCATTTGAGCAAGAAAACAAACACTAGGAGATTAAAAGAAACATGAAAGAATGAGGCAGAGACCATAAGAGATAACCAGTGTCTGATACTTAGAATCCTGGAATACATCCTCTACTAAAAGAAAGCAATGCTTTAGATATGAAATAGACTCCTGCAAGATCTATTTGTTTATCCATTCATCAGTCTATAAAAATAAACATGACTGGGGCACCTGGGTGGCTCTGTGGTTGGGCATCTACCTTCAGCTCAGGTCGTGATCCCGGGGTCCTGGGATAGAGCCCCGCGTCAGGCTCCTGGCTCCGTGGGGAACCTGCTTCTCCCTCTCCCACTCCCCCTGCTTGTGTTCCCTCTCTCACTGTCTTTCTGTCAATTAAATAAATGAATAAAATCTTTAAGAAAATAAAAATAATAAAAATAAATTAATGACTATCTTGTATATAATAAGCTATGTGCAGTGATATGGAATGCTAGGCACAAATACCTGTCAAATTTTAAAGAAGTAGTTATAATATCTTTCTAATAGAATTCATATAGTATCTTTCAAGCTTTGAGAAAATTAAACAGTGATATTGCACAATGCTCAATGTGGGAATGTAAATGTGTTTGCCTTCTTACCTGTAGCCTACTGTTATTGGTTTAGACTCCTTTTAGTAAGTTAAAATTGTGATTTGAGATGTGAACATTTGATGCTGTTGATTATGATTCCCTCAGATTTTCAAAGGAGAATTTATCAACTGAATTATACCACTCTTGAAAATTACCTAAACTTTTCAAGACTCAATCTGGTAATCTCAAACACATTCAAACAGTGATAGATATTTAGCTGATTTTAGTACTGACAAATTATTTAATCATAAAGTTAATTAAACTGTATAAACATGGAATTAGTAACAAAGTATTATATAATTTATATGATTACAAAACCAAAAAATTACTAATAGAAATCATTACAATATTGATGAGTTAGATAGTAAATTAACAAAACATGATAGATAATGTTTTGCTGAAACTAAATCACCACTTGACATATAAAAACACCAGTTTCCAAAACAGTATGGGTATTTTGAGTTGAGGGTTCCCATGTCAGGTATGTAATGATTCCATTCTTGATTCAATTTTAGTTTCATTATTCAAATTACTCTAAAATTTGAGTTTACAGTGTGTGCCATGAGGTCCCCTGGCCTTGTCTTAGCAAGAGTATTTTGTTTGCTTTCTCCTTGACCTCCATTCTTTTCTCATTAACCTGAAATCATTAAAAAGTAAAATGATTTGTTGACTCAACGGATCATAAACATAGAAGTAAATCCACTTACTGAATTCTTTCTATAATGGGCCATTAGAGTTGTAATAGTTATCTAGTTTTAAGGTAACCACTGAAATGATGCAGAATATAGTATTATTGTTTAAACTTACAGCTGAGGTAAATTGGAGACAGTTAAAAATTAAACTTATAATTGAAGTGAATTGAAAACTTAAAAATTACTCATGGTAACCACCAAGGAGGAGGAGGAAAGGGAGGAGAAAGTGAGGCAGGGAATGAAGGAGGAAAGGAGGAGAAATTTTCAGGACTGTCAGAAACATATGGCCCCCTGGAAGACACCGATTTAGACCTTGTGTTCCTCTGTAAGCTAACATACGAAGTTTAAAGCACAAGATTAATTTGTAAAACAGCATTTAATTTTAGATTAAGCTATATCATCACTATATTCCTTCTTTAGTTTTATAATTTTAAATATTTATTATATATAAAATATATATAATATGTGTATAAGTTATAAAGCATAAAACAGCCATTCTATGGGACCATTTCATGGCCCAGGGGCCTCTCTCCTGATGGTATTGACTATTATTCAACTGTCCACCCCTTACACTCCCAACATGCTTAGTGCTACTTTTGGTTACTGTAAGTTTTCTAGAGTGTGCTGCAAACCCCCCAAATCCATAAGATTTAAGTTTAATGCAGAAATTAGTTATGTAATAGTAAGCTTCCAAATACATCTTGTCAGGTACATACTGGCCTATTTACATTACAACCAGTTATTTTTTTCACCAAGTATATATAATGATGGAATTTACTTTTTCAAGAAATTAAAACAAGTTGTTTTTTTTTTTTAAAGATTTTAGTTATTTATTTGACAGAGAGAAATCACAAGTAGACGGAGAGGCAGGCAGAGAGAGAGAGGGAAACAGGCTCCCTGCTGAGCAGAGAGCCCGATGAGGGACTCGATCCCAGGACCCTGAGATCATGACCCGAGCCGAAGGCAGTGGCCCAACCCACCGAGCCACCCAGGCGCCCCTAAAACAAGTTTTTAACTTCCTGGCTCTAGAATCTCTTCTGTCTCCTGCCCTGTTCCGTGAGATGTTACTATGCCCTTAAAATATTTTTCTTTTGACTACCTTGCCTTTTCTTCCTTGCATTTATTATGTTATTTGCAACCAAAGAGCCCAAACTCATTTTAATTTATGCTTTGGATTAAAAAAAAAAAAAAAAAAAAAAAACCAGAAAAGAAAATTTCTCTACTAGCAAGATTACTCTCCTTCCCAGGCCCACTGTGTGATTCTGGGCGAGTTACTTGACCCACCTTGTGTGAAATTCAAGCACTAAAAGTCCTACCTTTTTATGACAATTAAGAGAATTAACACATACAAAATGCTTAAAACAGCTTCACGTAGTAAGTATTCTGTGTATTAGCCCTTGCTTGCATAATTCCCATTTTATAAAAAGTTCAAGTTTACCAAGTCCATATCATAGGCTGCATTTTAATGCAGCAAGAAGCAACACAGTCATTTGATTGTACCAGTTCCTTTTTTAATGGAGTTGGTTAAGTGCTTCTTTAAGGGAGGGGAGAGGGAGAAATGAGAGAACATTTAACATTTAAATACTCAGAAATCAGTGCTTTATCTGATATATGAAAAACCTATTTTTTAAAAGTCTAACAGTAAATCTTTTTTAAAAAAATGCCACATTTTAGGTTGCTGCTTCTAATATGTACCCCCATTGTCACTCTAGAAATAAACCAAATAATTCTCAATAGTTATAATGTCGAAAATCTTTACTATGTCACAATTTAATGTCACAATTCCCCTCCATGATTTTATATGGTTCAATACGACCTGCTGCTTTATATAAAAAGAGAGTTGAAATGAAAATAGTTCACTATTAATGAAACATGTAGTGAAGGTCACAGTAATTTCTTGTCTGCAATGAAGTACGTTCTTTAAGATCTTAGCCTTTTTCTTAAAGAACTGATGTGTTCAGCTTTAAATAATAAACTAAACTGGTCTCTCTGTGTCAGAATGTAGCCAGGTGGCCAGAAAGATAACATGACAACTTCAGGAAGGAATTTCCTACTCCTTCATACCTTATGAACTATTTCTTTCATTTCTCTTCAAATGCTTACAAGCAAAGCAAGAACATTCTTGTAAGAGGATGAGAGGGAAAAAAAAAAAAATAGCACATTCCAATTCATTACAACAAATTCATGAGTTGAATGTAGCCATACAGTTCTAAAACCAATCCAAAGTGCTGGTGCTTTATTCTTTTCGAAAGGGCTAAAGAAATTATATACATTTACACATACTTATATACATGTAATTTATATATATAATTTATATTTACAAATATACACATATACTTCCCCTGAATAAGCAATGTGAACAATGAATCTAGGGACCCTTCTCTAAGCTGTTAAGCAAAAATGGGAAGCTGCATGATGTTTATCACAATTTGAGCAAAATTTAAAATTACTGGGCAAGCTATTAGAGGATATAAAATAGATTCATGTGATGTGTTAAGCTAACATTTTTTTTTTCTCTAAAGGAAGTTGTTTGCAGTTTTGTGAAATTGGCAGCAATTGCTCTACGCATTCCTGTTGGTAGACTTGCTGTCACACTTGTAACATTTCTCTAATGGGGGCTCATGAAATATTCCTTTTCTGTAAACTATGCTGTCTGAAACTTAAGTGAGTCTACAGTCACAGGTGTTCAATTTGCACCTAGTCTGCTTCATCTGTGAATCAGCAAGGACAGCACCCCCAGAAGATGAGGACCATATTAGTTTCTACTGCTGTCATAACAAATTACCATAAATGTAGTGGCTTAAAACAAGACACATTTAATATCTTAGAGTCCTGTAGGTCAGAAATTAAACACAGGTTTCACTAACAGATGAACATCAAAGGATGGCTGAAATGTGTTCTTTTCTGGAAGCTCTAGGGGAGAATCTATTTCCTTGTCTTTTCCCCTTCCAGAGGCTAACCTCAAATGTTGGCTCAAGGCCCACTTTCTCCAACTTCTAGTTGAATCCTTCCCACCTGGCATCATTCTGATTTCCTCTTCTGCATTTCTCTTCCATTGAAGTAGCAACACTGAATCCACCCAGATAGTCTAGAATAATCTCCATATGTTAAGGGCAGCGCTTTAGTAAATTTAATTCTACCTGCAACTTTAACTGCTTGTTGCCATGTAACATAATATATTCACAGGCTGCTGGAATTAAGATGTAGATATTTTGGAGATAAGGAAGTACATTATTCTGCCTACCACAGGGGCGATACTTACTTTCTGTGTTGTTTAGGTTGCATTGCTCAATGCTAATTTTCATTAAAAGCAAATCATCAATTTAATATCTAAATGTCTCCATTTGATGAAAAGTTACACATATAGATATATAATAAAACCATTACTTGATATGCATGTTAAGAGACTGGTTTCTGTCAATAAACAGAGAATAATTATTGGAAAAACTCTTTGTTTCATTTCAAAGTGAAATGAGTAACAAATTGGATGCAATTTACTCTACTGAAAATCAAAATAATGAATGTCATATGTAGTATTCATTATTCTTTTGATGAATTCAGTTTGGCAATTTTCTAAACAACCAAGGAAACTGTGAGCCTGGCTAAATGATAAAACCAAATAGGGGGGTTTAAAGACATGCAAATAAGGTAACTTGAAGGGGAACTAGGAAGCCTAAAATACAATGTTGAATAGAGCAAACAGAACAAATCAGTTGCTAATTTTAGATTAAAAATCAACATTATCTTCTTTAAAGACCTTGACAAATCACGCATTTAGCTAAGCAATACATAATTAAGCATGCATTGAAACACAACATTTCATTTTGAGAGTTTCCATCATTGAGGAGAATTAGTTCAATTTAGGTGTTACTTTACTAGAAATAACAAAAAAATAAACATTTGTATAAATGTTGTATAAGCAGCACCTTAGGTCTTCTGTACTACTGACAGTGCAGCTAATTATGAGCAATTAGTATATGTGAGAAAGATTTCACATAATTCATGCAGTCTTTAAAGAACACAGCAAAGTTGATACCATCCCCACTTTACAGATTTAAAATCAGTAAGAGAGAAAGTCGACATTTTACATGCCCAGGCTTATCAACCTGGACTATTAAGTAGTAGTCTCCTGCCTTCCAACTTGGATCACATGCAAACCTTTTCCCTCTTAAATTTAAGATGCCTAGTGGTTTGAATTATTGCATTCTGAGCAGTTATCCCACAGAAATATACATATATGCTTCATTTAGCATACTATTAGATAATACACATATTTTAGGAAGACTGTTATTATTCTATCTTCCCAAAGCTACGCTATGTCTGATATGATCTACAGTATATAATATATATGTGTCTTATTCATCCAAATATTACACGGTTAACCTTAGAAATACAGACTTCATGCCTTCCAAATGTGAAGCTGAGAAACCTAAGAGTTTCTCAGCTGAGACTCTTAGGTTTCTCAGCTGAGAAAGAACAAAAGTCAGTTGAGGTTGGCTTGGTATTATCTGAATTGGACTTGGACGTACAGACTTGCTATCATTCTTATTCAGTTTAGTACTTTGGAGGGAGTACAAGTGCAATATGACCATATATTAGTTCTCCATTGCCTTACAACAAATTACCATAAATTTAGCAGTGGAAAACACCATTTCTTATTTTACTGTTTCCATGGGTCAGGAGTTCAGACATGTATTAGCTGGGTCCTGTGCTCTCCCAGGCTGCAATCAAGGCATTGGCAGGGACTGCAATTCCATTCTAAGCTTGGAGTCCTTTCCCAAACTCATTAGTTACTGGCAGAATTCATTTCCTTGTAATTTCACAGGAAGAAGGCTCTCAGCTTCAAGAGTCCACCGGCTATTTCCTGTTCCCTGGCCTTCATGGCCTGGTGATCAGCTTCCCCAAGGACAACATGGGAGCATCTTTCTGATGTTTCACTTTCTTTTAAATGGGTCACCTCACTAAATCAAGTCCACTTAGGATAACCTCTGTCTTGATGAAATCAAAGTGAATGGATTATTATCTAATTACAGGAATGGCATCCCATCATATTCATAGGTTCACTACACTCAAGAGGAGGGGATTACATAGGGTACATATATCACGGGGCAGAAACCTGCAGTGTTTTAGAATTCTGCCTATCACAGATCACTCTCCCAAATTTGATCCAATTATAAGCCTCCCTTCTTCTAGGTGACCAGATTAGAAAAGGCTTTAACTTAATAACACTGTATGGTGACAGATGGTAACTACACTTACCAGGGTGAGTGCTGCATAATGCAGACAAATGTCAAACCACCATGTTGTGCAGCAGAAACTAATATAACATTGTATGTCAACTATACTCTGATAATTAAAAAAAAAATTAAGAATAGCAATGTAATGGATGTAGTTTTAATATCCAGGTACATGAGTTGTAAGTACATTTCAAGTATAAAAGCTAAAGTGTATTATGTCTATTTGAATATAGTATCTTTTAGCTGTGCTGATGTTCCCATACTTGAATTTCACCATTTCTATTCTGCGCCAGACTGTTTGAGAACTTGAGTATGAAAACATACTTGCATTTATTTTAAAATTATGTGTGATTAATATTTTAGTGTTACACTTTTATACTAATTTAATATATTTTAATACATTTCATTGATTGACAGATTGAGACTTCATTCTGTTTTAAAGGCAAATAGATTGACCTATGCCAATGAAAAATGTGTACAGCAGCTTAACTATGGTATCAGACTTCTAAGTATTTAAAGGACTGGAAGTATTTTACTGAATCAATGATGTTCAAGTACTAGGGAAGGGAACTTAAGTGCCATGGGTGTCTCCAAATAGCAGAAAAATCTAATCACTCTTTGGAAGGCTCTGAGAGTGAGAAACTTATGATCAGTTCAGCATGAGTAATAAATTCTCTCTCTGACTTTTAATCTTATGCTCACCTTCTAGATGCCAGGGGGAGAGTATATGCAGCAAGAAATATTTTCCAGAATTATGGCAGGAACCCAAAAAATATTAGCTGAAACATGGAATCATCTCTTCCATTGGGACTAGGAGGCCAAGCAAGAGAAAGCCTCATGTATCATAGCATCTCCTGTGATAGTTTTTAGAATTTGGTGTGTCACATTACAAATCTCACCTGGTGGCAGTCTACTGAGATGACATATGGTCACAGCAGATGTTTAGCTACAACTTGACCTGGAACTGAAAGTTCATTGTAAAGATAAGCGATGTTACACTCATCTATAGAGTAGGTAACTTGACTAAAAATATATCTATTTATTATTCTTAAAGGGTAATCATAGACTTTCTGAATATGCATGTTGTTTTTAACAACAAAGCTTAAATGATTTCTATTGTTCACATAAGGTAATTAATTGATCCCCATTAAACAAAATTAATTTTTACATTTAATTATGTTTATAACCTAGTTTTCTAATATTCAGAATATCATTTCTCAAGAAATAATGTACCAAATATTGTTTATATTCTCAAGCAACTCTTCTCCCTCAGTCAAGTTATAATTAAAAATAATGCAAGTTAGTGATAATATAAATATTTGTTATTCTAACATAGTTAATTGCTATAAAATAAACTATTTACTAGTAAAAAAGTACTTAGTATAGTCAAGCTAATTAATTATTACAAATTTTGGTTTCTCCCTTGGCTTGTAAATATAAATAATACTAGTTTTTATTAAACATTATTTCACTTCAAGTCATATACTTTGCATTCTTTGTAAGATATATCCAGCCCTGTTCATAATTCACATAAGTTTCAGCTTTGATTAGGATGCAATTCAATCTCTCAAGCAAAATACAGAGAAGCTGTAATTTATTGCATCAAGCATAGCCCTGTTACATAACACGTATTCTTTTAGATTATCTATTGTCATAAGTTCTTGAGGTCATAAATCCTCTGTGCCATCTGAATTCCATCACAATTCCACCACCATCTGGATTATTTCCTGCCATATTTAAATGTCTGTGTGTATGCTTTTTGCAACTGTTTTGCTAGGGTTTTTTTGCTTGTTTGTTCTGTTTGGTTTGTTTTCTGCTTGTTTTCTCTCTTTAGTAAGATTCTTCCATTTCTGTTCTGTTGTTGAAACACAAGCGATGTCAAGAAACACAGGTTGGTTGGTTGGTTGGTTGGTTGATTTATTTGTTTGTTTATGTATTAATTATTTAAGATTTTATTTATTTGACAGAGAGAGGCAATGAAAGAGAGGATACAAGCGGGGGAGTGGGCACGGGAGAAGCACACTCTCCACTGAGCAAGGAGCCTGATGAGGGAGTCAATCCCAGGACCCTGGGATAGTGACCTGAACCAAAGGCCATCAAGGCAAATGCCTAATGAATGAGTCACCTAGGTGTCCCGAAATATTAGTTAAAAATAGCAAATTATTATTTTTCATAATCTGTGGGTGGATAGTGCCCAACCGGATAGTTCTTGCCTGACATTACTCACACTATATGGTTCTGGTCAGATGGTAGTAGATATTCAGACTTCATAATCCTAAGAAGCATAGCTATCAGTTTTTTCAAGGAAACATTTTTAATTTTGGCCACCAACTGACACACAAAGGCATCTTGTTACCTCCTTCAACAGATGTATGATTGTTAACCTCCTTCTTACTGTATGATTCATTCTTTGTGTAAGGTATGATACTGTATTTTTTTTCCCTTACAGTATCCATTTCTTCCAAGATGGTTTGTTGAAAATATTTTTTCTCTTTGAGTTGCTTTGGAACACTTTTCAGAAATTAATTGAACATACAAGAGTGTTTCCTCATTCCCTATTCCACTGAATTAATCTATATATCTGTTCTTGTCAGGTCTACCATATTGTCAAGTATAGTTTATATCAAGTGATTAAATCAGATAATGTGGGCCTTGAAATACTGCTGTTTTAAAGTAGATTGACACTATTATAGGTTCATTACATCTCCATATAAATTTTAAAATCAGCTTGTTAATTTTTACAAAAAAAAAGCACATTATATTTGACTGAGATTATTTTGAAACTATACATTAATATGTAAGTATAGGTATCTTAGCAATATAGAGCCATCAAATGCATGAACATTGTATATCTCTCCATTAATTAAGGTCTGCTTTAATTTTTTTCAACCATTTTTTTTAAAGATTTTATTTATTTATTTGGCAGACTGAGATCACAAGTAGGCAGAAAGGCAGGCAGAGAGAGAGGGAAGCAGGCTTCCCGCCGAGCAGAGAACCTGATGTGGAGCTCGATCCCAGGACCCTGAGATCATGACCTGAGCCAAAGGCAGAGGCTTACCCCACTGAGCCACCCAGGCACCCCTTTTCAACTATATTTAACTGTACTCATTTTTTTCATTGAAACTAGAAATAAATGGATTATTTAAGAGTTTTACATTTTTTATGATATTTTAAATTATAATTTTAAAATTTTATTTTCCTTTTGTTTGGTTTTCTTAATTTAAAAAAAACTGAATTTTATATACTGACCTTATACCTTCAACCTTGTTAAATTTATTTATTAGGTCTATGGTCATTTTTTTAATACCTTAGCCTTCCCTATATCATCTACCAAAAATTATATTATTATTTCTTCTTTACTAATCTGTATATCTTTTTGTTCCATTTCTCTCCTTTTTGCATTGGCTAGGGCCTCTATCATAATGCTGATTAGAAATAATGAAAGAGCTTATTCTTGTCTTGCCTCTCTTCTTGGGAGAAACATGTTTGATCCAATGTTCGATTCCAGTTATTAAGGTTATAGTTGTAGGTTTTTTTGATTAGCTTTGATTAGGATGCAATTCAATCTCTCAAGCAGAGAGATCTTTTATATTGGAATATATCTATATATTCTTATATATTATACATTGGATATTATTTATTATATTGCAGAGATCCCTTTCATTCTTTTGCAGGCATCTATTCTCATTAATTGGTACTGAATTTTATGCAGGGCTTTCAGTATTCATTAAAACAAGATGGAATTGAGAGGGAGACAAACCATAAGTGACTCTTAATCTCACAAAACAAACTGAGGGTTGCTGGGGGGAGGGGGGTTGGGAGAAGAGGGTGGGATTATGGACATTGGGGAGGGTATGTGCTTTGGTGAGTGCTGTGAAGTGTGTAAACCTGGTGATTCACAGACCTGGACCCCTGGGGATAAAAATATATGTTTATAAAAAATAAAACATTAAAAAAATCATATTTTTTGCTTTAATCTGTAAATGTGATAAATGGTATTCTTCATTCTTCAAATGTAAAACCAAGTTGTATTCCACAGATAAAATAAATAACATGGTATATAATGCATTTTGTAAATTGCATTATTTGCTATGCTGAAATATTTTAAGGTTATATATTAAACTTTAATTAATAAATAACATTTACTTATTAAGTACTATTAATATATAAGGATGATATTGATATTTATGCATTACTATATGATGATATATACATATAGTTTATGTATAGACTGTTTAGGATTTTTAAATTTTTTATTTCTGATCTAGTTTTTATTTTGTTCATATTCTCTATTGTTTATTTTATTTATTTATTTATTTTTACTTTTTAGATTTTATTTATTTATTTGACAAGGAAAAACACAGCAAGAGAGGGAACACAAGCCACAAGTAGAGGGAGTGAGCGAGGGAGAAGCAGGCTTTCTGCAGAGCAGGGAGCCTGATGTGGGGCTCAATCCCAGGATCCAACGATCATGACCTGAGACAAAGGCAGATGCTTACTGACTGAGCCACCCAGGTGACCCTCTTCTCTTATCTTATCTATATCATTTATTCTAATCTTCCTTTTTTTCTAAGACATTAATTTTGTGGTATGTACTTTTTTTTTCCCCTCTGAAACACTGCAGCTGTGTCCCCAAATTTTGGTAAGTTGCATTTTTATCATCATTCAGGCCCAAAGAAGTTCTGCTGCCCTTGTAATTTTATATTTGACACCTATGTACAATCAGAATGGTTTCTTAGTTTCCAAACATTTGCATTTTTTAAAGATTGATATGTATACACACACACACACACACACACACACACACACATGCATGCATTCTTGTTGATATTAAAAAAATCTTTTAATTTTAGAACAGTTTTAGATTTAAAGAAAAATTGTAAAGAGAGTACAGAAAGTTCCTATGGACCCAGGACCCAGATTCTCATATTATTAAAATTTTAAATTTGTATGCTCCATTTATTACAATTTATGAACTAATATTGCTATACTATTATTAATTAAAATACATAGTTTATTCCAAACCCTTTAGTTTTTAACCTAGCACTTTTTTTTCCTGTTTTAGGATCCTATCCAAGATATCACATTACAATTGATTGTGATGGCTCCTTAGGTTTCCTTTAAACTGTGACAGTTTCTTAGATTGTCCTCATTTTTACTGACCTCTACAGTTTTTAGGACTGTTCAAATATTGCAGTTCCTCTGATATTTTTGCCATGATTAGACAGGAGCTATGAGGTTAGAGGAGGAAGTCCAGGAAGATAAAGAGCCACATCATCACATTAACAAGGGTATATACTATCAACATGAATTACCATTATTCATGTTGACATTGACCACATGGCTCAGGTGGCATTTGTTAATTACCCCCCCCCCCATTTCCTGTTCGGCACTTTTTGGAAAGGGGTTACTATGGCAATCTACAAATCTATACTTAAGAAGTGGGGACTTATGCACAGCCTCCTTTAAGGCAGTATATATATATATGGCAGCATATATATATATATATATATATATATATACACACACACACACACACATTATTTGAAACTTCTGTGCACATAAGATTTGTTTATTCTCCATTTATTCATATATTTAAATTATTTATTTGTATCAGTTTGGGCTCATGGATATTATTTTTATTTAAAGTTATTATGCAATATTACTTTATTTTATAATCAATATCTTGAGAATTCTCTCAGCTGCACCATGTATCTTTGCCATATTCCCATAAATGTGTGTGGGTGGTTAAGTGGATTATTTTAGAACACATTTCAGAATCATCTTTTATATTTTGTATATTATGGACACCAATACTAGATCAGTCATTTCCCTAAGGAGGCTTAGCTCCTTTTATTGGAGAATGGCATCAGAAACCAAGACACGGTTGCTGGAGGTGTTTGTTGCTACTGGAGTGTCTTTGCTTTTAGGCTCTTACAACTGAAAGAGCAATGAAATACATGCCTGTGTACTACTATGTATCTTCACTTATCTATACGTCTATGTGTAAACACCTGTATCTATAATAAACTAAGCATAGATTCATTCTGATGTCTCCAGTTAGAATTCATTACACCATGGACCATTTTAGCCTCTTGCCCATGCTTATCTGTAAATTTCCACTCCAACAATGAAAAATTTAGCTTCCACCATATGCCATTGATTGACACAATTTTCAGTCTTGCGTACATAAAGAAATATCACTATTTTTAACCTATACCTTCAAGGGAAACAACCTCTCCAGCCACCATGCAGGACTGCTGTACAGATCATTTTGCTTTTGGATTTAGGACTCCACTCCTTTCTGACGTTGCTTAGGTTAGCACTATGTTCCTTACCCCATTCCGTGAGGTTGTTTCATATATGTGTGAGAGATAAAACATTTTTACATTTCTTCCTGGAGCTCTAACTTCTTTATTTGATTTATTTTAATTGCATACATTAAGGTTTATTCTTTGTACCATAAATTTCTGTAGTTTTGCCAAATGTACAATGCCATGTATCTACAATTACACATGCACAATGTCATGTACCTACAATTATAGTACCACAAGGAGTGGTTTCACTGCTCTGAAAATCCCAGGTGTTTTACTTATTCAACACTTCCACCCTAAACCTACACCACCATATTTTTACCTTCATTATAGTTTTACTTTTCCCAGAATCTCCTACTAGTACAATCTATTATATATAACCTTTTCAGACTGGCTACTTTCACATAGCAATATGTATTTAAATGTATCCATGTCTTTTCCTGGCTTGATGGCTCATTTCTTTTTGCTACCGAATAGTATTCTTCTGAATGTTTTGTTTGTCTATTCTCCTACTGAAGAGCATCTTGAGTGCCTCCAGTTTGGAGATCAAGAAAAATGGTGCTCTAAAAATTCAGAGGGAGTTTTCCTTGTGGATATAAGTCCTCAAATCAGTTGGATACATATCTATGAGGGTGTTTTGCTGGATTACATGGTAAGACTATATTTATCTTTGGAAGAAACTGTCAAACTGTCTTCCAAGTTGAAACCATTTTGTTTTTCCCAGCAGCAATGGATGAAGGTCCCATTGCTCTGCCATCTCCCTGGTATTTGGTAGTGTACATTTTTTAGACTTCAACTATTCTGATAGGTGTGTATATTAATAAATTTTCAATCTACTAGTTCTGTTAGTGAAAAAGGTCTGATTAAATTTTAAATACTATAGGTTATGTATTTCTAATTGTCAGATTTTGCTTCCCATATATTTTGAACTCTATTGCTAGGTACAACTGAACCTTGAACAACCAGGTTTGAACTTCCTGGGTCCACTTATATGCGATTTTATTTTTCAATATATAGAGTACAGTACTGTGAAAATGTATTTTATCTTCCTTATGATTTTCTTTTTTGTTTGTTTTTAAAGATTTTATTTATTTGTTTGACAGACAGAGATCACAAGCAGGCAGAGAGGCAGGCAGAGAAAGGGAAGCAAGCTCCTTGCTGAGCAGAGAGCCTGATGCAGGGCTCGATCCCAGGACCTTGAGTTCATGACCTGAGCTGAAGGCAGAGGCTTAACCCACTGAGCCACCCAGGTGCCCCTACTTATGATTTTCTTAATAACGTTTTCTTTTCTGTAGCTTATTTTATTGTAAGAAGACAGTATGTAATACATATAACATGCAAAGTATGTGTTAACTAACTGTGTTATTGGTAAGCCTTCTGGTAATGGTAGGTTATTAGTAGGTAAGTGTTGGGGGAATCAAAATTACACACAGATGTTTGACTGCATGGGGGTTGACACCCTTAACCCCTGCATTGTTCAAAGGTCAACAATATATATGCATTATAATAATAGAACTATTATTTTTAAGTTGACTCTTTTATTACAATAAGTATGCCTCTTTATGTCTATAAATATTTGTTTTAAAGTCTATTTCCTGATATTAATTTACTCATAATATCAGTTATGTTATTTTCCCCTTATTTTAAACCATCTTTATTATTAAAATGTATCTTGTTATAGGCATCCATTTGGCTCTTGCTTTTTCCCATTATGACAATTTTTACTTTTAGGTGATTAGCCCATTTACAATAATTAGAATTAATTATGTGATTTATTCCTACTTTTTTACTTTTTATTTTCTATTTGTCTTTTTTCTTTTATCCACCTTTCCTGTTTCTATTGGATTAATATTAATTTTAATTTTACCTTCTCTATGGTTTTAGCATTTTTGTTGAAAATTGCTATGGGGTTTACAATATCCTTCTTATTATTTTCACAATCCACCATCAGTAAATATTATTGCACATCAGGCGGTGTGATGTCAATCTTACAATATCATGCCTTACCTTACCCTTCTCCCATACCTTTTTATCTTGTCATACATGTTTATTCCTACTTCTGTTACAAACCTTAAAATTCATTGTTACTATTTTCTTTTAAGCAGTCATTTTTTTAATAAAAATATAAAGTGAAAAGCATTTTTATATTTACTTGCATATTCACCATTTCTACTGTCTGTGGAACTGATTTTCAACTTGTTATAAATTTCTTTCAGCCATTATAACTTCTTTTAAGTATATCTGTGCTACGTGTCTCCTAGGGGTGAATCTCTCAGCAATGGTTTCTCTCAAATATTTATTTATTTTTCTCCATTTTTGAAGGACATTTTCAGTGAATATAAAGTTCTAGGTTGAATTTTTACACACTTCCTCTGGTACTTTCACACTTCATTTTATTGTCTACACATGTATTATTTTAGGAAATATCAGTAGTATTTCTTATCATATCTCACAGTCACCCTTCTCTTTAACATATAATTTTTATATGTTTTTAGTACTTTAATTTCACTTTTTGTATTCAGTGACTTGACTACAATGTACCTAGTTATGGTGTCCTTTGATTTGTGTTCTGCCAGACAGTTAGTAAGTTTCTTGAATCCATGGGCTGCTATTTTTATAAAATTTGGAACATTCTCAGCTATTATTTCTTCAAATATTCTTTCTTGCTCTAACCTTCCATGAATCCAACTATATAGATGCAATATTGTTTGATATCTCTCAGCTTTTCTCTACCTGTTTTCTTTACTTTGGATAGTTTCCCTTGATCTCTCTTCAAGTTTATTGATCTTCAGTATCATTTACTATTTCGCCCACTCAGTGAATTCTTCATTTAGATATTGACTTTTCCAAACAAATTTTTATTTGATTGGTTTTTATAGTCTTAATTTCTCTACTAAAATGCCCTATTTTTTTCTCTCTTTATATCCATTTCTTACTCTTTTAACATATATATCTGGTCATGTTAAATCTGTTGTTGCTAATTTCAGCAACGTGCATCTCTAACTATGTGTCTGTGGGCTATTTTTTCACTGTTCATGAGTCCCATTATTCTGTTTTACATACCTAGTAATGTTTTTATTGTATGGTAGACATTGCAAATACTATAAAGTTGAGAATGAATTTTATTGTCTTCTTTTAAGAATTATTAAGGTTCTTTTAGGAAGGTCAGTTAATTTAACAATGGGTCAGCTTTATCTTTTAGATATTTGTTTTTAGCTTAGGACAGGTCTGTTAGAATCTAGTCACCTTAATCTTTAGGTATGGCCTTTAACAAATTTAACCAAATCCCTGTGGTATTCAAATAGGTCTCCTGACTGCTTTTTTGGAATTCTTACATATCCCAGTATACTATGTAGTTTCTTCTGCCTCAGAATAACTCTTCTATCAGGCTCATAGAGATTCACACTGCATATTCACGATATATTATGTGGTCAAAAACTTGAGAAAACTCCTGTACAAATGTATGGAACTTCTCTATTCGACACCCTCCTTCTGGTATCCTGTCATACAAATTCCAGATCACCTTGAAGCCATGAGTTCTGATCCCTCCTTTCTCAATATTTTTTTTTTAAAAGCTTTTATTTATTTATTTTAGAGAGAGATAGGAAGCATGAGCGGGGGAAGGGTAAAGGGAGAGGGGGAGAGAGAATCATAAACAGACTCCGTACCAAATATGGAGCCCGACATGGGGCTCGATCCCAGCACCCTGAGATCATGACCTGAGCCTAAATCAAGAGTCAGTCACTTAACCGACTGAGCTACCCAGGTGCCCCTCCTTTCTCAATATTTTAAAGTCTCTGTATTTAAACTTAGCATCACTTTCCTACACTGAAGTCTGGAAGTACCTCCAGGCCAAACGCTAGGATCACTTGAATCATTTTTTTATTCAGACATCATTGAATAATTCTTCTTAGGTCCAACATCTGAAAACAGACAGTTCTTTGGTGTGTGTGTGTGTGTGTGTGTGTATGTGTACATATAT
This sequence comes from Mustela nivalis, assembly GCF_964662115.1. NCBI lineage: Eukaryota > Metazoa > Chordata > Mammalia > Carnivora > Mustelidae > Mustela > Mustela nivalis. The sequence continues at coordinate 157,112,249 of NC_139022.1, read as the reverse complement.
ATATATATATATATATATATATATATATATATATGTATATGTGTGTGTGTGTGTGTATACACGTACATGTATATATATATATATTGGTAGGAGAGATAGTCTAGTAATCTGGTGCCAATTACTCCATCATAGCCAGAAGCAAAAATCCCGTAGTGACAATTTGAAACAAATTTTGTAACTCCAATTTGAGAGAACTGAATTTTAGAAAATTTAACTATCTCATCCAGGATTATAACATGCTGCCATGTTATACATTCTAGTAGATCTATTGCCTAAGCTAACTATTACAAGAACATGCTCCTGCTTCAATTATATGTATTTACATCAGCTTCTTAGAATCTTACTATAAAGCACTGGTGACAAAATTATGCCCTTTAAAACACTGTTGTAATCGAGTGAATTGGGTATGGAAGATGAGTTAGATATGGGACCTTGTGACATAACATCTTGTTTAAGGTTAATATGCCTATAAATTTTAGATATGTGTTTACAATAAAAATATCCATTTCCAGAGTAAGTATATACATAATTTAATCACTCCTGATTTTAGTATCATATCTACATGAATGATACAAACACAATTAAATAATCAGAGGAAAGAGGAAAAAATACACACTGCCACAGTCTCAAGTATATCAGATTTAAGCCTGTTAGATTATGAATTGCATCCATTGCCATTATTATAGAAATCATTAAGTCTTTCAGATGGGGAAGGAATTGAAAAATGGAATAGGACAAAGCAGGCATTCTGAGGTTGAACAATGATATATGTAGACACATTAGATGCATACTAAAGTATATTGCTAGACAGAGAAACTGACAAATAACAATCAGACAGAGAAATGGAATATGTCTAACAGGCATGTCAACTTCATTTCGAGATGGAGAGACAAATGAAGTAGACTGAGCACATGCATACAGATATTCACTGAAGATACAGTCCTACAGACCCAGACCTTGATCCTGCATTATGATCAGTGCCACATACATAACATGCACATATATTAAGCTGTTCTGAGAGAAGCTAACATCTGTAAAGAGAATCAATTTACTTAGGTTTTTTAAATTAATTTTTTAAAAATTATTGTTCATCTTCTCCACCAAAAGATGGGCATAAAGGAAATGGAATAGGCTTCAGGCATAGAGGAAGCTGCACATGAGTAGGTAAGAGCAGAATTTCTTCACTTAGAGCTCCAGGTCTACATCTTTTTGCCTACGGACCCTTCAGCCAGTCACTTAATACCTCTAAGTCTCTCATTTAAAAATAGGCATTTAATAGGTGTTATAAAATAAAATCCATTTTCTATAATATTTAAGATTATTTAAGACACCAGGTATAAAACACTTACAGAGTATACATGCAGTAGCCATTTGTTAAATGCGTATCTTAGCATAGCTTAAAAACACGCCATCTATGAACAAATTTCTTTTTTTCAAAGTTGATTCTGATATACATCGGAATTACTATATTAAAACCCTTTATTTCAGGGGAAGAATTCTCCAAAAAGTATATATATTTTGGACCTTATCTATATGAGGCAGTATTTATTTTTATAGCTATCCTAGTTTCTTTAAAATATTTTATTTATTTACTTTGAAAGAGAGAGAGAGAGAGAGCATGTGCACAATCAGGGGGAGGGGCAGAGGGAGAGAAGGTGAGAGAATCCCAAGCAGACACCCTACTGAGAGTGGAAACTGGACCAGGGATCCATCTCAGAACCCTAAGATCAAGACCTGAGTCAAAATCAAGAGTCAGATGCTTAACCAACTGCACGACCCAGATTTGTGTCCTAGTTTTAATTATACACTAGTTTCTACCTTCAAGATAGCCAGGTAGTGGCTTTTGATACTACTACTTAGGGCATGCTCTTTGAAAATATTTTAAAAGCATTAAAAGCAACATACTTAAAATTTTGATACCAATACCCACCTTTTCGGGAAGAAAAATATTCCTTCTTTCCTAAAATTGAATTAAAGGACAAAGGTAGCAAAATGTTATCCCTACAGAAAATACTTTACTAACTTTATAATTTCTAAACCTAATGAGATTCTGGGAGGTGGGTGAAGGTGGATATTCCCCATGCTTCCAAATTCAAGAGGAGAGAAACTATGTATCACCTGAACTTGAATAGATGAAAAGAAAAAACAAGAAATATATCTCTCATAGAGGGATGCATAATCCCCCTGTGTTCAAAACTGAAATGAAATGAAGTGATATGGAAAGTGGTGTATACAGCTGTAGGTGGAGAGAAACAACCACAATTACATAGCAAATGTTGGTGCAATAGAAAAGAAGATATCTCATGTGGTCAAAATACCAGTGTCATAGTTAAAAACAAAACCCAAAACAATTCATTTACATCAAAAATAGGAACCATAATTTCAGAGAAAGTAAACAAATTATTTTTTTTAAAGATCAGCCTAGTCCAGCACCTTAATGTTATGTTAATGTTATAAATTCACATTTCAATTTGACTGACTTAGGTGTGGAGAATGAATGTACAATATATATAAACTGTGAAGGTTTAGGGGGTAAAATTGAACTGACTCTCTATAAAAAGAAGAGGGAACAAATGTTCCTTTCAAACCATTTTTTATTTCTCTTACCTAATATTTAGATGTTTACATTTTTCAAAATGCTTTAATTCAAACACATATGCACACACACCTACTGCTTAAAATTTTGATACTTATAACTTCCTGTGAAATAAAAATAAAAATGGGGACTGTTTTTTTTTAATTTTTTAATTTTTTATAAACATATATTTTTATCCCCAGGGGTACAGGTCTGTGAATCACCAGGTTTAGGGACTGTTTTAATTTCTATTTTATAGAATATAAAACTGAAATTGAAAGAGACTAAGGGATGGACCAGTTATCATAGAACAGTAATCAATAAAGCTTGAGCAAAATATCTTTCTGTCTATTTTATCATTCCATTATTAGAATAGAGAGATTTTTATTTATAAAGTTTTAAACATATAAAGTCTATTTATAAAGTTTTTTATTTATAAAGTTTATAAAGAATTTATAAAGAATTCACTGCCTACTGTATGAAGAAAGAATTTTTTCTAACTCATTATTTCATGGTCATGATACTACGTGTCTGTCAGAAAAGATAAATTTCTCTAATGAGATATCTTATGTAAGCTGTTGGAATCTCCAGTTAAGTACCAAGTCAGGTCAATAATATCCACTGGCAAATTTCATATGAGGATCAGTCTTCTTAATGCTCTCAGGAATTTTTATGAAAAAAGATCCTGAGCAAGGCAATACCTTTCATGGCACAGAGCCCTTAACTCCATTTGGCTTTCTCCTACCACCATAATTCATGTAGAATGAACCAACATGGAGATGCTTGCACCAATCCTCATACTTCAACCTACTCTTTGTTTTACAGTTGGTAGTAATTTTAAAGATGCTTAAAGATTTTTTATAGAATGAAGAAGACAGTGTGAGAATAACAAGCATTTTTTAAATATGTATATTTTTCCTTTGGTATAAAGTTTCTCCCACCTACTTCCCAGGTTACGCAAGGTACATGTAGAAGGTGTGTTTAGTGATGAGAAATGTCCCAAATGACGAAGCCAGTTATTTTCAGAACTTATATATTCTACTATACTTGAAAATATAACTCTGGTGAAAATTCAGCCAATATAAATGAGGATAGAGATCTATTCAGATCAATTCTGTAGGTTTATTTTTAGCAGTGTGTTGGTTTTTAAACATTCTTCACTTTCAACGCAGAGGAAAAAGCAAAAGACAAGAAGGGAAGAATCTAGAACAGTTTTTAACATGGCTGAACCTATAGTTCTGAATATCCTTGGAATTTTCTAGACTCTTAGAATGCCTTTTCTCAAAAAGGCAGTGAATATACACTGAAGTTGCAATACTGATGGAACATCTGTTTTTTCCATCCCAAAGTTGAATCATTTGTGGGCGGCTGGGGGGATAGAATGAAGTATATAATTCCCATATGCAAATGAAGGAGAAGGTAGAGGAGTGTCCAATAAATGCACAACTGTAGTTGCAAAATCCCAAAACCTTGCTTAGGCAAGTTGTAATGATAGAACTTTCCCTTCCCCGGTGAATCTTGGCAGGCAAGTAAAATAAAAGACCAATCATGGCACACACAAAGGAGATAGGTATGTCAGAGTAGAAAAGCATGACTAGAATGGAAAACAAGTTGGAAAACACAGAGGTAGTAGAGGACAGACCTGATTGGAGTCATCTGTACTTCTACAGAAACTTTATTTCTTTAATTTGGATAAGTTCCAAAAAGTGAGGTATTTTTTACATCCTTCTTTGGCTCTGAGTAAATAGTTAGATACCATTTACCTAAGCACACTGAGCCAGATGAAAAAGAATCCACAGGCTTATAAGACCAAAGTGGTCTCTTCTTCAAATATAAAGCCTCTGGTGACGGCCAGTGTTGTTTGCTTTCTGAGAATTGCAGGTTAAATGAATCAGACAGTTAATGGAATCTAATTTCTCTGGAGGCAGACACTTCCAGAGAAAACCTCAACCAATGATGAAAAAATTCCACCTCCTGAATCCATTAAAATAGCTTAATTTAAATTATTATCCTTCAAACTTTGTAAAAGTAGTTTTGTACAAAATCAGAAAATATTAAGCCATTCACTAATTCAGGCTGTATCCTTAAGGAAAAGTTGTCTTTACCTGACTAATGTCAGGATTTGACACTGGGTCCACAATGAGCTGAGGAATCAATATCACATTAACTAACCTATAAATAAGTGATTGTTTATTTACAAAGCATACCTCTAGCCTGTGTAATTAATCCTTACTCTCCTATTAGTACAGCTATACTAATTATAGTATAACCATGAATAAAGATAGTAAGGTCTCACACAATGCCACAACCATAGCCTTGGTATAAACAGCCTCGAATTCACCAATCAATATTATTGAAATTGTATTTCACCTTTCTGCCCAGTATAGGTTAAGAATTTAATGACCTCTTTAGGTGGTTTCCAATATGGTAATCTCTCTAAATAACTATTCGTGAAAACGATTATTCATATAGATTATCAAAATCTTTCAGGTTGTTTAATATTTGCCAATATCTTAGAGCAAAGATCTATTTCCTTTTTTATTTAAATGAGGCTATTTCAGAAATGAAAAATATTTGTAGAAGCAATTTCTTAAGAGGCTACAATATAAAACTATTATCCAATTGAAATGTCTAACATACAGTTTCACAACAAATAATGGGCAAATCTCATGCCAGCTTGCGGGACTAGACCTGCTTTCTCAACCTGTTTTAAGTCTTTTGTTGGCCACATGCAATAATAAGATTCAAAATGGGGTTAAAGGTGAATGTGTAAATGCATTTAAGAATGTCTTACCATCTAAATTAGTTCCACGATGGTGGATTTTTTTTCACATATATAATTCATTAGAAAAGATAACCCCACAATGTTCAGCATCCCTCACCCCATTCTAAACCTGAAAATAAAAGTCTCTCATTTCTGTTACAAGGCATGTTACAAGGCATCGTGGGGGACAATTAAGCATAATTAGTTGACTTACTACATTTCACTTAGATAAGATTTGATCAAAATTAAAACAAACAAACCTAAGTCATGGATCTAGAAAGAAAGATACATGCCCCCACAGAGCCCACAGTCACTGCCAACATCCCCTGAATACCATGCTGAGGTCAGATGTAATAACTCTGCAAGCTAAACTGAAATGCCTAAAGACAACATTTAAATTCAGCCCAAGGTATTACAATGCCCCAATAATTTCAGTATGAAAAATGCTTTACTGTACAGGGATATGAAAAGGAATAAGGGAAAATCACATTTAGGAACTCTATGAGTCTGCTCAGTCTGAGACGATAATGTGCCACAGACTAGGTGGTTTAAACAACAGGAATTTATTTTCTCATAGTTCTGGAGACTGAAAGTCCACGATCACGGTGCCTGCACAGTCCATTTCTGCTGAGTTTTCTTCCTGTCTTGTAAGCAGCTACCAGCTCACTGTGTCCTCATATGATCCCTTCCTTGGGCATTTGGGAGAATGAAAGAGAGACAGAGACAAAGACAGAGCGAGGGGTAGGAGGGCTCTGGTATTTCGGTTAGGAAGAAGACTAATCTTAAATCAGAAACCCACCTCTGTGACTATTTAACCTTATTTCTTTAGAAGCCCCATCTCCAAATACAGCCAAACTGGGGGGTAGGGATTCAACATGTAAATTTAAAGGGCACATAAACATTCAGTTCATAACAGGAACTATATCCCTTTTATGCAGAGGGAGCATCGACATCTGCTGGGGAGAAAGGAAAAGGTGGTTGTCTTGAATTCCTGAACTTGTCTCTTTGAAAAGCTTGAAATAACTAAGTATTTATGCTGCATTGAATAGAACTAGCCTACTCTAAGAAAATAATATTTCTTATACATCAAACTCTCCTTTCAGGCTATGCCGAAGATAAAGTAACTGCAACTCATTGTAAGTATACAAATGTTAGGAAATTTCCAAACAATCGCCCATTTTAATCTGGTCTGACTCTTCCAAGCAGCTCACATCAGTATATACTTATTTTATTTTATTTTATTTATTTTTTAAGGATTTGTTTATTTATTTGTCACAGAGGGAGGGAGAAAGAGCATGAGCAGGCAGAGGGAGAAGCAGGCTCCCTGCTGAGCAAGGACCCTGAGGCAGGACTCAATCCCAGGACCCTGAGATCATGACTGGAGCCGAATCAGACCCTTAACCAACTGAGCCATCCAGGCATCCCAGCATACACTTTTATACGACTTTTTTTTTTTTTTTAAGATTTTATTTATTTATTTGACAGAGAGAGATCACATTAGGAGAGAGGAAGGGAAGAGATCAGAGAGAGAGAGGAAGGGAAGCAGGCCCCCTGCTGAGCAGAGAGCCCGATGTGGGACTCTATCCCAGGACCCTGAAATCATGACCTGAGCCAAAGGCAGCGGCTTAACCCACTGAGCCACCCAGGCGCCCCACTTTTATACGACTTTTGGACCACTGATTTCCTTCTAATATCTATAAATGAGTCACTGAGGTAAGTCATAACAATTTAAAATGTGGACGTAAAAATGTCTAATAAAGAAATAACTGAATGTATAAATTATTTGAAATTGTACCATGGTATTTTTTTTGACTTTGCATAAAGAAATTAGGGCAGTCGTGATATATTAAACAAAACACTTTTTACCTATAACCCTTAGAGACAGTTTAGGAGAGTGATCTGAAGAGTGAGCCCAAGTGGGCACTTTCTAAGAGAGTATACACAGATACTTTCTACCAATGACGAACTGGAATTCAAGAGCTCATTTTTTGAGACCGTTGAATGAATTGTACAATCTTTAAAATAAGCATGATATACATAAAATATATAATTATATAAAATACATGTCATATATATTAATGAGAGTATTAATAAATGTGAGGCTATACTCTATAACTAGACTGAGCTAGAATGTTACAGGGTCTGCATATAGGTACTCCAGCACTCTGCATGAGTTTACTTACCTAAAAAGGAGGATGACCATATTAGCTACTTCAGAGGGTTATTTTCATAACTAAATGATAGAATATATTTAAAATAAAAATAATGTTTAACACATAGGAGGTCCTCGGTTAATGTTCAATATAGTGATCATGTCCCTAATCACGTTACTACCAATGACCATGCACCACCCCCTCCAGCACTATCATCATCTTCTTGAAGAGGTGATTTCAGTCTTTGGTACTTGGCTGTGGATACCAAGTAGTTTAACGGAATATATCACAGCCTGATAAGAAAAGTGCAGAGGTGAACTTCATAGGCAAATGACCCTCTCCTGTCAGGTGAGGCCAAACAGTATCATGTTCCACTGCACTGATGAAAATTTCACAATAACTTCAGAAGACATTAGGAATGGGTTGAGTCATCTCTTGGCACACGGTAGTATTGAAAATTATTCCCACTCTCCTTAGTCCATTAAAAATATTAAGCATAAGAATTTATGCCTAGTGTTTGACCTGTATGTATGTGATGCTAACTTTAAAATAGTGGTATTTAACCCTGAAATTTTAATGAGAAATGTCTCACTTTAAAGGGGGAACAATTTACCTCATAACTATAACGGATAGTTTAATAACAGAAGAGGATCACTTGGCAAGAAAGCAGCTTTTGTTCTTCTTGCCCTGTATCCTGAGAGAGAGAAAAAGAATGTTTTTTCTACAAATATGTTGAATTTTTTCCTTTACCAAGGAATTCATTTTGAGGCAGGTTTAGCTCACTCTAAGGAAAATGCTTCAGTATCATTTCCAGGAAACACGTTCCAGAAGGTGATGTGAGTCTTTTATGTGGCGGTACTACAGGAACTGTCCTATAATCTGGGCCCCTGTTTATCTGCATTGACTGAAGACAGTGGCTTTGATTTTTTTTCCACTGTCTCTCGCTCAGTCCCCTCTGCCCCCTGTAGATGCATAGCTCTTTAACTGTTTTGGATGTCTGCCTGTTTCCATGATTGACAGGTTGATAAAAGCACTGGTTTGTCAATGGGTCTTAAGTTCTCTGGGCCACACGTTTTTTACTGGCAAAGTGAATGCATCTATTTTAGATGTCTCCTGAGGCTCTAACAGTTGATGATATATTACAGATAAAATTAGTGTCATAATATGAATCATAAGCATACATACTGGTTTTTGATTATTCTGGATACCAACCCTGCTTAGTAGAATAAATCTCAAAATAAGAACTAAAAAGGCAAAACATAAGCATAAGAATGTGTAGGAAGAGCAGACTCCAGGACACATCTGTCTTCACTTTAATGAACTTACCGTCACGGACTCAGGGAAATTTTAAGTAATTTTTTCTAATTCCATAAAAATAAATGAAATATAACAAAGAAGCTGTTCATGAGTCTGAACCCTAACCTTACCCAGAAAAGCAATACATAAACGTGTGTACTGTATATCTATCTCCCGTAAGAGTCTTCAGATAGTAGCTTAATTAAAGTAAACATTATCCTATTCTTACTTTATAAATGTTTAGTGTACTGTTGAATCTTAATAAATATTTAATAATATTAGGAACCAACAGAGTGACAAAGTCATTTTCCTTTTATAGATACAGCTTTTTAACTGAAGTAAAGGAACTTTATCTATAAAGGCCAAATGTTCTATAAGAGAGTACTCAGAACCCATAATCTTGAAGAGACCTCCTAGCAGTATCTACATTAGCATTTAAATGGGGCGATATTTTTTTTCAAACCAGTACCTCTGTCGAAATAATATGGTAGATTAACACAAAACAATCTGTTGAGCTATGATGTGACATTTTTCAATAAAACACATAAAATGCTTCTAAAAGTTGCCCAGAATAGATTTAATCCATTTCTTGTATTCGATTTTAATTCCAACTAAACTTTCTATTTCTCACTCAAGGAAAATCCCGTCAGAGCTCTTCTCATTTAGAACTAGTAAAACTGACATGTATCTCTACTTCTATATAAGACTGCATATTTATGTAACTATAAATCAATCTGTGCAGCCTTTTTAACTGAAATTGGTATTAGAAGGAGGGAGGGTTGAAGACTAAAATCAGATACACTTTTGACAATGAGCTTTAAGCTTTCTATGGAAAACTAAAGTGACCTATTTCTTTATTTGTAGTTTTTGTGTACAAATGTTATTCGAAACCCTCACCTTATTGACTCTCTTCCCTAGCTGTTCTAGCTAGCTGGAATTGCATACATTTATTCTGAGGCTTAAGCCAGAGTTTGGGTTGCCTTTGTGTATCTTGTGTACTATGAAGTAGGAAAAGTTCCTTCATGACTGAGGAAGGGTGTGCTTGTATGCAAAAGAGAGCGTCCAGCAGCACCTGGATGGCACAGTTTGTTGGGTGGTCAAATCTTGGCTTCAGCTCAGGTCATGATCTCAGGGTCCTAGGATGGAACCCCAGATTGGTCTTTGTGCTCAGGTCAGAGTCTGCTTAAGATTCCCTCTCCCTCTCTCCCTCCCTCTCATTCTCTCTCACATAAATAAATCAAGAAAAGGGAAGGAAAGGAAAGGAAAGAAAAGAAAAGGAGCACTGCACCTTTATATTTTCCTCCTTTGCCTATGTGTTATTCTATTTCCTGAAATTTGAAATTTTTTGAATAACAAATTTTATAATTCTGAAACTTGGGGGGACTAAATAGATTAAATATATAGGAAAATAGATATGGCTATAATTACTGCATTTATTTCTTTCAAATAAAAATGTAAACTCTCCTAAGTCGAAAGCATATAAATATCTTCAGTGATCTAATTTTGAAGACATATAGTAATTTCAAGGCCATACCATCCAAACGGTGAGCTAAGAAAATAGAATTATCTCGTGTCATTACCAGCATTAATGCTTGTTCAAAGTGAGATTTACTCCGGGTTGGTTGAGGTTGCCTGTTTAACATAAAATGAGAATTTTAAAATTATGCTCAGATGGATTGAATATAGATAAATATATTTAATTTTTTATTTTAGTTTTTATGTGTTTTTAGTATTTAAATGTATTTTTTAGAAGTTTATTTTTAGTTCAGTATTTTTGAAAATGCAAAAGTGTTTCAATTCAAAGCACTGTGGAGAATTCCAGCATAGCATTAAAATCTATTGTGGTTCTCTGTTCAGAATATCAGAACAAAACTTAATTTTAACCTTGTCTTCTCCAAGATTATAAACTCAAATTAGGTATAAAAATGACTTGGTTTTGTTTACTCGCTTGTTAGCACCTAATAATCCTAATGCCTACTCCCTACTTTCAAGATAGACTACCTGCTCAGTTCAGAAGAGCCTGGGCTAGACAATGCATATACTTGAATGATAGCAAGTAATGAACCCTTGTCTGTGTTTAGGGATAAATTATCATTGGTTCAGTAGACTACACTTAGTCATTTTGACACTTTAACAAAGAAAGTATGCATTTTATAGTGTATCATATTTATTTAAATGTCTTAGCAACTATACATAAACAAGTGATCAACACACACAAACTTAATACTAAGTGCTTAGTATTTTTTTTTTTTAATCTTGTGCCTAGATCCTGTACATGTTAAATCATTAAACAAAGAGTCCAATCAACTGAGGTAGCTCCAATGCCTTGGTAGCCTATTTAAGCGAACCAAAACCTAACCTATAGTCAATTCTGTAAATGCACTTATATATGAGAAAATGGAATTTAAGAACAACCAACCACAAATACCATACTAGTTTTCCCCAAACAAGACAACTACATCAGCTATAGCCAATCAAATAATTTCCTTGTTCTGTTTCCAGCTATGCCATATAAAAAGATTTCCCCTAACCACTTTCAGTTAGGCACTGCCAGATTCAAATGGATGAAATCAAGTAAACTCTTGAAAATTTTAATATACTTTAGTGAATCTTGTGACGCAAAAAATATTAAAAGGGAGAAATTGGGTCAGACCAAAGTATAGATCTGGTTTTTCAAAACCAATGCATATAATACAAGGAGAATATGGACATATGGAGTAGAAAGAGCATGCTTATCTGGCTCAAAAGACCAAACTAATATATTCAGACATTATTCTCATTTTTTTTTAAGATTTTTTATTTATTTATCTGACAGAGATCACAAGTAGGCAGAGAGGCAGGCAGAGAGAGGAGGAAGCAGACTCCCTGCTGAGCAGAGAGCCGGATGTGGGGTTTGATTCCAGGACCCTGAGGTCATGACCAGAGCAGAAGGCAGAGGCTTTAACCCACTGAGACACCCAGGTGCCCCTTCAGATCATATTCTAAATAATTTGAACTTTGGCTTAGTAGCACTCATATAAGAAACCTGTCTAGCCAGTTCTGCTGTTTTCTAGACAACTGCAGATAAACTCCAAAATACAAAATCCCCTTTGCCACTGTGATTATAGAGGATATTGATGATACTATACAAAAAGTATCATGGTTCTCATGTTACTATCCAGGGCAGATTGAGAACAGCTTAGATTCAATCATGGAATTATTACTATATCAATAAAGAATTATTCTAAAGATATTACTCCCCCCCCAAAAAAAAAGATATTACTCCCATTTTAGTGAGGAAGACAGATTACAGACAGAACAATATGTTGATTTCAGATGAGAAAAAGAGCAGAGTTGCAGAGTCTTATGAGAAGAATACAAGCCATCCTAATGTGGCAAATACAATTTTATTTTCCTCAAACCATTTCATTTTTCCACTAGTCATATCAGAAGACTACACTACCAATCACCTCATACTTCTAGGTGTGACTTTGTTTTGGTCAAAGGAGTAAGACATTTTAAACTGTTCTTTGAAATGTCTCCATTTTCTTGCATAAAGTATAGACCTCAGTTTTCGTTGATGAATTCAAAGAACTGTGATATGACAAAAACATACAATGGAAGAAGCAAGGATACCTGTATCATTACCTGGATTCTACAGGTTTCAAGAATCAGATGGACCAGATACTTTGTACGTCTTTCATTCTTTGCTTTCCTAAGTTTGAGATTTTATTCCAGTTATTTTTGTCCTTGCTCCATTCTTGTATATTTAGGGTGTGTGTGTGTATGTTTGTGTGTGTATGCAAAAACCTGTCTACAATTATTCATAGGTTACTTTTCTGAAAAGAGAACTATCTGGACTTGATGGAGAAAGCTTTGGATAACCTGGAGATTGGGGATTTTCTCTGTGGAGACTGGATTATGGAACTCTGTGTTGTCATTCTTAATGCAAAAGTGAGGGCATACTATGTATAGGGAGAAAGATGGAATGCAATATTCGGAAGCTAACATGACCAAGATGCCCAGAAGAGCCAACTGACCCCCCATTAAACTATGATATTAACAAGAAATGGTTTTAAGCCACTGTGCTTTTGTGGTTATTAGAGCAATTATCATGAATTGCTCTTATTTATTGCCCTTATTAACACACAAAAAAATACTGAAGGCATTATTTCAAAAATGGTGGTTAAAGCAAAATAACCCCTTTTAAAAAGTATGACTAAAGTATGTAATTATTGTAAACTTTGAGTATTTGGAGACTTACAATTTTCTATCCATAGTAATATGGATGCTAATTAAAGGGTATGGTCAGCCAAGAGCATGTTGATGTGGACATGAATAGTATGAATTAGACATAAGAGGATCAGTAACAGAAGAAGATAAATTTAAAACAAAAGAGAACAGAGAGAGAATTAGTGCAGGGTTTTAAAAATGCCTGAGTTAGGAGGAAATTAAAAATTAGTTGAACCCCAATGGATTATCACTTAGATTTTTGTGCATATGTAATTGTTTTCTTAGTAAAATATCTAGGTCATACCACTATGTTTAGTTTGAAATTTTTTGTCTTAATTTATAGAAAATGTATATGCATTGTATTCTACAGTGTAACTTCCACTGTTCTCTATTTTAACACTTTCATTAACCTCACCATAAGAAGTATTATTAGTTATCATCTGGTAGACCACATCTGACATTCGCAGTTAAGATGTAATATAGCCAAATTGAGCAAAAGATTGAAAACAATACTGGGCATGGTCTAGCCTAAGACAGATTATTGCTTACTGTGCATTTTTCTCTAGGACATTCAAAGATTATTGAGAGAAATAATATAATATCATTGGTGTAGAATCATGCTTATGGTTACCACTACTGTGGTAAGTTATCACATGATAACTTCTGTTATCATAACTTTAAAAAAAAATGTGTTAGGAGAATATCCCTTGAACTGGTGCTCCTTAGGATTAAATATACCACAGACATAAATTATTTTCTTTGAAGTACATTTCTCTATTTCTTGCTTTGCATTATTTTTTTTCAGTGAAATACCAAGAATGCCTAAGCCATGTTAAAATGAATAGTTTGTTCCTATGTGATATGCTCACCAACAGAAAGTAAAACACAGGCAAAAAAAAAAAAAAAAAAAAAAAATTTATACTCTTCCCGCTCTCTTTTCTAGCAGCATCAGTGGTTCTGATAACGAGCAGCTCTATTTTTCTCTATGATAATAACATCTTTCTTTGACATTGTCTCATCCACAAACTCCCATTATTATCCAGGCTGCATGCTGTAAATATTTTACCAAATCTTCCTTTGGAGCATTGGGAATACACTCATTTTATTGTCTAAGAAAATACACAAAACCAGAATAAACAAAGCTACCCACAGTATCGGAACTGAGGTCAGGATCATTTGGCTAATACTATGTCAATGGCAAGTGGAAAGCTAATTCAGGGTTCTGTCCTTCTATCCCTATAAACAACCCATTCCTTTGAGTTGTGAAGCTTTGCTTTGTTCCCATATATTTAGGGTTGGGACAGAGTGGGGGTAGGCAAAAGATCAGTTCATTGTAATTATCTTTAGAGGAAAAAGAAAACAGAAAATTAAGTTAAATATTAAAGTAATTAACAACAAAATTATTGCTTTCAACTCTGAGATCATTCTTTCTATGTAATTTGAATAGCTTATAAACAAAATTGCTTAACTGAAAATGTAGCTTTGGATATTTTGATTCCTCATTTGATTCACAGTGACCAAATTTTCATTGTTTGTAGCCAGGAAATTTGTGCCCACCACCATAATTTATGAAGTATAAAATTAAGACATGCTCTTAATTTGCATTCTTATATTTTCTCAAGCAATATAATATCCTCCAAAGATGCTATTCCTCATTCCTTATCATTTTGCCTTGTATGTAAGGGAGTCAAATGCACAATGGGGAAAAAAACTACCATGAAGTTGAGGCCATTACCAATTACTCAGTTATTGTATTTGTTTTCATAGCAGTTTGACTAGTCCAATCCTGGACTTCCTTGAGAAGCAGAAGTTTTTAGAAATTAAAATTTGGTATATGATAGCATAATTTTATCACAAGATATATTTTTTAACTAGCCTCAGGATTAAAAAAAATGGATAAATGAGTTTCTATTGGTGATTCAATGTGTCATTTGGTTAAAGAAAAAAATATATAATATTTTAAAGCCCATAAAAAACAAATGTCTATTTTTTGAAAATCTTATTTAAAAGTTGCGATGAAAGTATCTATCAATATAATTCACATAAACTAAATTCCATAAGGCTAAGTAGGAATGGGGTCTCTTGTAGCTCACTGCCATATTTCCAATAAGAAAACTAATGGTACAAAATAGATGCCTGATGACATATCAGATAAAGGGCTAGTATCTAAAATCTCAAACTCAACACCCAAAGAACAAATAATCTAGTCAAGAAATGGGCAGAAGACATGAACCAAACATTTCTCCAAAGAAGACATCCAGATGGCCAACAGACACATGAAAAAATATTCAACATCACTTGGCATCAGGGAAACACAAATCAAAACCACAATGAGGTACCACCTCACACCAGGCAGAATGGCTAAAATTAACAACTCAGGAGATATCGGTTGTTGGCAAGGATGTAGAGAAAGGAGAACCTTCTTACACTGTTGATGTGAATGCAAGCTGGTGCAACCACTCTGGAAAACAATATGGAGGTTCCTCAAAAAGTTGAAAATAGAGCTACCCAACAGCCCAGCAATTGCAATACTGGGTATTTATGCCAAAGATACAAATGCAGTGATCCAGAGGGTCACCTGCATCCAATGTTTATAGCACAATGTCCACAACAGCCAAACTATGGAAAGAGGCAAGATGTCCACTGACAGAAGAATGGATAAAGAAGATGTGAGATACACACACACACACACACACACACATACACACACACAGGAATATTATGAAGCCATCAAAAATGAAATCTTGCCATTTGCCATGGCATGGATGAACTAGAGGGTGTTATGCTAAGCAAAATAGGCCAATCAGAGAAAGACAAATATCAGATGATTTCACTCATATGTGGAATTTAAGAAACAAAACAGAGGATCATAGAGGAAGAGAGGAAAAAATAAAACAAGATGAAATTAGAGAGGGAGAAAAACCATAAGAGACTCTTGATCAGAGGAAACAAACTGAGGGTGGCTGGAGAGGAGGGACGTGGGAGGTCGGGGTAACTGGGTTATGGACATTAAGGAGGGCACTTGGTGTAATGAGCACGAGTATTCTAAGACTGATGAATCACTGACCTCTACCCCTGAAACAAACAATACATTCTGTTAATTAATTGAATTTAAATTTAAAAAATAAAAATAAGGCCAAAAAAAAAGAAAGAAAAAACAAAAATAGATGCCTGATAAATAAATGCCATTTAAATTTTAACTGACTTGATGGATAATATGAGAGAGCAATGGGCTCAGATTTCTATAAATTCAGACCTGTGTACTACCTTTTCACAAACTTGTGATATAAAACATACATTCTCAGGGCTCAGTTTTCTTATAAAGTGAGGGCTTCTACCGTTCAATTTCTATGGCACCTTTAGCACTAAAGAGGTAAAGTTCTAGCTTCATCCCTAAGATTTCCACTTTCAATATGTGGTTGATAATAAATGTGAATTAGGTTGGCCTAATTCACAGCCGCCAGATCCCACATTTTAAAGGTAGTCTTCCCCTCCTTCTCTGGCCCTATTATCTGTCAGTAAAGGTTTGTGTTTGACAACATCCTGCGTCCTTAACAGATTCATCTCTCCTTCATGGAGGAAGGTGGACTGCTGATTTCTTCTCTCTCTGAATCTTGAGGTGACTTATTACAATAGTACTTGCATTGAAAAGGGACATTTTTTTTTTTTTCAAATTAGGTAAATGAAGCAAGTGGTACAGAAGCAAACAGAGCCTGTGTTAGGGAGATGAGCCAAAAACAAATACAAAATAAGCTTTTTGAAGATAAAGTGCCTTTTCTGCCTCAGGTTAAAAAGTACATTCTTCTAAATAATGTGAAATCTTTTGATCCATAGTTCATGTCTATGTTACATTATTTTTCACTGAAGAGAGTTTATTTAAGCTACCCTTATGACAACCTAATTTCATATTCCTTATACCATTACTCTTAAATGAAACTTGATATTTAGTAAGATGGATCTCATGCTAACATGACGAATTTTACTGCACTGTTCAGGCTGTAGGCATAGATGTTAAAAAAGAATACTATTATTAAGTTATTTTCATTTGGTTGATATTTACGTACAAGATAAGGTCAAAAAGAGTAAGAGTAAACACACTTTAAAATTAAGTTCTTATAATGTTTAAGTATGTATTTTTTCTTTATATATATTACAATAAACTGGTTTCTAAAATTTGACAAATAAAATGAAAATATACAGTGAGTATACTCCTAGTCTACTTTTGCTGATGTTTCTTTTATTTAATTTATTGATGACTTGATATTTTCATCACAGAACATAATAAATTCATTTAGGTAAACTAGAATTATGGGGTGAGGATGATACACATCTTATCCAAGTGAAAAACAAATCCTTCTTTGATTCTTATTTGATAATCTCTAAACTGATTTTTTAAAAGAGCAACATTTTTTTTAGTCTATTAAAAAAAAAACTTTATATTATATTTAGCTCTTAAGGAGCTTTTATGATTTCAGACCCCCTTAAATTTAATTTGGCATATTAGGACTATTTTGGCTTTATCCCTTTATACTTACAATAACAATATCAGATAAGGTTGCTACTCTGCATTAGGAGACTAGAATCATAAATTATAATCCCAGCTCTACCAAATGATATTTGTCTCACCACTTGTTTTCATCTTCTTTTGATTACAAAATTATGTCTTGTAACTACATCCCTAAAACCCTCTTTGATCTCTAATTAACAAAAAGAAAATGAAATACATTTTGTGGATTGACTATACTTCAGATCCTTTGCTAGGACAGGGGAGACCTAGGACAAAGATAAAGCACACAATCCTTTTTCCGGAATGGCCTTTGGAATTAATTGGGAAAGATATATGTTGAATGTGGATCGAACATGGGGGTAGTCAACCATTTCCAGATAACAATTGGTTTCAGAGAGCAACCTTGAGGCAGAAATAAACTTCAGAGGAGTCTTTTTATAGTCTCCTATTCTTTGATCTCTCCTCTTTTTACCAGTAGTCTCTCTTGCTCTAGCAATCTCCTCCCCACCCCACCCCAATTACCTGAATATACCAAACTTATTCCTGACTCTGGGCCTTTTTATTTGCTCTTCCCCCTGACTGGTTTGTTCTTCTACTAGCCTTTTTTTTTTTTTTCCTTAGTTTTTGATATAGTGTTCCATGATTCATTGTTTGTTTATAATACCCAGTGCTCCATGCAATAGGTACCCTCCTTAATACCCATCACTGGGCTCACCCATTTCCCCACCCCCCTCCCTCTAAAATGCTGTTTGTTTCTTGGAGTTTCTTGGAGTTCATAGTCTCTCATGGTTCATCTCCCCCTTTGATTCCCCCCCACCCCGCAGTTTGTTTTTCCCTTCCTTCTCCTAATTTCCTCCATGCTATTCCTTGTGTTCCACAAATAAGTGAAACTATATGATAATTGACTCTCTCTGCTTGATTTATTTCACTCAGCATAATCTCCTCCAGTCCCACCCATGTTGATGCAAAAGTTGGGTATTCACCCTTCTTGGTGGCTAAAATTTGAACAAAACCACATTAAGATATCACCTTAACACCCATTAGAATGGCAAAAATTGACAAAGGAAGAAACAACAAATGTTGGAGAGGCTGTGGAGAAAGAGGAACCCTCTTACACTGTTGGTGGGAATGCAAGCTGGAAAACAGTGTGGAGGTTCCTGAAAAAGCTAAAAATAGAGCTACTCTATGATTCAGCAATTTCACTGCTGGGTATTTACCCCAAGATTACAGATGTAGTGAAATGAAGGGCCATATATTGGGTCTTTTTATTTTTATTTTTTTTAATTTTATTTATTTATTTGACAGAGAGAGATCACAAGTAGGCAGAGAGGCAGGCAGAGAGAGAGAGAGGAGGAAGCCGACTCCCTGCCGGGCAGAGAGTCCGATACAGGACTCGATCCCAGGACCCTGAGATCATGACCTGAGCCGAAGACAGCAGCTTAACCCACTGAGCCACCCAGGCGCCCCGGGTCTTTTTAAAAATAGCATATTTACCTTTAAAAAAAAATCAAAGTAATAGATATACCTAATTTATAAATATAAATACATTAATATAATTATAAGAAAAGAAACAAAAAATTGCCTTCAGAGGCAAATTAAAACTTAAACTTTATAACTCTATCTTCTGGGTTAAATCTATGTGTAACATTAAAAAAAAAAAAAAACTGAGTTAGGGACGCCTGGGTGGCTCAGTTGGTTAAGCGGCTGCCTTCGGCTCAGGTCATGATCCCAGAGTCCCTGGATTGAGTCCCACATCGGGCTCCTTGCTTGGCGGGGAGCCTGCTTCTCCCTCTGCCTCTGCCTGCCACTCTGTCTGCCTATGTTTGCTCTCACTTCTCTCTCTATGACAAATAAATAAATAAAATCTTTAAAAAAAAAAAAAAAACTGAGTTAAAGAAATACTCCATTTTAGGAAAATCAACAATTAGAAAATACATGAGAAAAAATAGTACCCACTAAGAGACTTGGCTCTTACAATGCCCTCCTATTCAGGGGTGGGGGTGCTGAGGAAAATTGGGGAGTTTCAGTGACAGGCAGTTTGGGATTCAGCTTGCATCTCTCTGGTGAAATTCATGGTCTTGAGACTGGGTCAGCTTCATTTCTATTTAGTCAGAAAAATATTTAATTTCCAACATAAGACTGAAGATCCTTATATCAGTAACATGGTAGGTTAAAAAACTTAGTTCACTTGGGTAATTCTCAGTAGCAAATAAAACCACACAAAACACCTGTTTTCTTACCTAGAAAATTAACTCATTCTTTTAGTAATTTTGAATAAATAAAGGTTATATTAATTTAAATTTTTTATGAAAATAGAAAAATAAACTTACAGAATTAATACCTTATGCTGTTATTGATTCAAGAACATATTTCAATAATTATTTTTTGAAGACTAGTAAAATTATTCTCCCAGGTAACTTCAAAGACTAATTATAAATTATAGCTACTAAATATAATTTATAGAAAAAAAATCATAATTTATTCCCCCTTTCAGAGTAATTATATGCAACTGATGAATCATTGAATGTTACACCAAAAACCATGAGAGATTATGGGCTCTGAGAAACAAACTGAGGGTTTTGGAGGGGAGGGGCATGAGGAGTTGGGTGAGCCTGGTGGTGGGTATTCTGGAGGACATGTATTGCATGCAGCACTGGGTGTGGTACATAAACAATGAATTCTGAAATTTTAAAAAATTCTAAAAACAAAAAATCTAATGGTGTACTGTATGTTGGCTAATTGAATTTAAATAAAACAAAAACAAAGTATTTTATTTTATATTATCCATTTTCCCATTTTTTTTTCATTTTATTATTTATAGGCATTTTTCCCACATATGGTGCATTTTATTAGTCTCTTTAATAACAATTTATGTCTAGCCAAGTAGATTGTACATTCCTTGGAGTTATGGAAAAGTTCAATTTTCTCTCCCCACAGAATAACTTGCTGAGAGTTTATATCACAATAGATGTCTATATTTATAGAATAAAAAGAGGTCATATAGCAAAAGAGACTTTGTTATTTTGAGTAGTTTACTCAAATTCAAATTTTTCATCGTCATTGCAATATACTAAAATACTAGTAATTAGCACTGTTAATCATTCCATCTATATTACTGGCAAACCATTCATTTTCCCCTAAAGTAGAACACTTCAGTCTTCAACGGAAGAAGCGTCCTGAGTGAATCCCAACCAGAACTGTACTGGACAAGCCCACAGCATTTGGCTACCAGCAGATATATAGTCTGATTAGTTCTGACACCAAGACCTTTCTAGTAATCTAAAGTATGATGTTTCATGAAAGTTATTGTTTAACAATCGCACAGAAGGTTAAGTAGCAAAAAGAAGATTAGTGTTTTTGGACACCACCAGTATATCATCAGCAATATTTCTGACAAATAAAAGTCATTAGTTTGCCAAAAATGTTAATGAAATCATGATTAATAAATGCTTCTCAAAGGTCTACATCAAAGTCAAGGCATTTGGGTGATAAATGTAAACATGCAGACCCTGCTTTGCCAAAAGCTGTGTGTTTCACTTACACAGCGCCACTGATTGATCTGTCCATTATTCTAATACATAATTTATCACATCAAGGGGGACAATTCATTATGTGCACAGTATAACCAGGGAGCTCTAAACAGCAAAATCTTTGGGATACTTAACAGGTTGCCTAAGTGCTAAAATTCTTTTTTCTTTTCATTATAAAACAGAGACTTGCAAACATTAACAACAACAACAACAAAAACCATTTCCCAAAACAAGCCAAATCTCAAATCTTAAAATTTTAATTTAATTGAGAGCATTTTGACATGTTCTTTTTTTTCAGGTAACATTGCATTGCCCTCACTGTTTTCCATTCCTTATGAGGGGGTCCATCTGTTGTTAAACTTGAATCAATCAGAAATGGGATGGTGTCCCAATTCCCATCAAATAAGAATTCTGTGGCTATACTGCTTGAACCATAAACAGCAGTATGTACCATTACTTAAAAGCTCATTGAATTAAATTATAGATTAAGGTCTTCCTCTCTATTTAAAACGTGAGACGATGACTAGTATAGCACATTTGGTTTCCAATCATTCACTCTTCGATGCAGTCATCTGCATGACTCAATTCTATTGCTATGTTTTTGATGGAATCTAGAACTCAATAAATGAATTTAACATATCTCATGAATATCTTATTAGAAAAAATAATGCTTTTGTTGAAGATAAAAACTGGTGATGGATGGGATATTTCTCTGGGTTTTTGATGTGTACTTGATTTTTAGAAAGCTAAGAATTTGAATATAACCTTCAGATAAACAGTACTGTAGAAAGGCCTTTACATTTTTAAATGTAAAGTGAGAACAGATGACTGAGCATACTGATTAGTTGATAGTACCAAATTTTATGCCTCCACAGCGCACAATCACTTAACTGCACTTACTTGCTTCTCATCAGCAGAATAATAAAAAAAAGCCAATATTTAATTTTTTTAATTAATGGAAATGCACTTAGGACTTTCCAATTCTGGATTACAACTTTAAAACTGTATTTGGTGTCATGAATGAGTTAATCTATTTCAATCTGATCTACAGAAATAATGTACCCATTTAAAGGATCAAGTGTTTCACATTGTTTTCTTAAAGATATTGTGAAAATTAAGTTATGTGAAATGGAATATATTTATTTGAAGACAGTGTCTATTTTAGGTAACCAAGTAAAGCTATCAGAAATTATACTGGGAGACATCACTTTGCAGGTTCATGTCCACAAAATTAAGTTTTCTATTTGAGTGGCACCATAATCAAAAGATTGTAACTGAGCAATATTTACAGTCAAGTCATTCTTTTTTTCTACCCCTCAAACAGTTTTATATCCTGCTCCCAAAACTGTTTGCTGAATTTTGATTCTACATTCAGGAAATTGACCGGCTATTTTGGCATCAAAGAGATATAGAACCAAAGTGTTTGGGAGGCATTTAAAACTGATTTACAAATCTTATCTTAATGGCTGAAATTTGAATTTTTCTCTGGTTAAGCAATTGGTATTATAATTGCATAACTTTACATTCCAAATAGATCATTTATCTCATTATTTGTTTAGGGATTATCGATGTAGCCAACAAAAATTCAAAATATTTCAAACATTTTAATTTAGGATAATCAAAATGTACCTTCTCTTGCATTGATAGCTGCTATTTTTATAGTTTTTCAGCTTAAACAAGTAGTTTCTCTCCTGCCTTTTGGCTCAACCACCCACACCATCCTTCTGGCCTGTAGTGCCAGAGCACCTGTGCTTTGTGAGAGAAGCTATTTGATTCCTCACAAGTATTTGTTGGCTCTGCCTCAAATATGATTATGCAAATCATCTCAAGGTGGGAGATAAAAGGACATGTCTCACCTGTAGCTTTGTCCATAATGTTAATGGGTTGAATATTTGTGTTTCCCCCCAAATTCATATATTGAAACTCTAATCCCAAAGTGATGGTCTTCAGAGGTGAGGTCTTGAGGAGATAATTTGGTGTTAAGGGTGAAGCCCTCATGACTGAACTTAGTGTCCTTACAATAAGAGACCAGAGGAGACATAACGAGAAGATGGTTCCTACAAATAGGAAGAGAGCTCTCTCATCAGACACCAAATCAGCCTGTACCTTGATCTTGGAATTCCCAGAACTGTGAAAAAGAACTCTTCTTTACTGATAAGCTACCCAGTTTATGCTATTTTATTATAGCAGCCTAAACTCACTAAGACAATAATATTTGTAGAATTTTTTATTAACATATAATGTATTATTTGTTTCAGGGGTACAGGTCTGTGAATCATCAGTCTTACACAATTCACAGTACTCACCTTAGCACATACCCTCCCCAATGTCTATCACCCAGTCACCCTATCCCTCCCCTCCAGCAACCCTCAGTGATATTTGTAGAATTTTAAACAAAAGGATATCAATTTGATATCACTAGAATTTAAGTATTGAAAAGTATTCTAATTTTTCAAAATATATTTGCCCATTTTTAATCAACAAATCCTTTCAACTTAAATCAATTATGCTATTTTTATGTGATAAACCATTTCTGAATGGATCAAAGATATGTGCAGTGTTGGGTTATTCGTGTCCTCAAAGAAAATGCAGTGCAGTGAAGAGAGGGCAGTGAGAGGTCGGATCCCCGGGTTAAAGTCTTGTCTTGCTCTCCAACTGAGCAGTCTTGAGTAATGACCTACTCTTACTAAACACCAACATCCCATAAAAAGAGGTTTATTTTAGCACCTCATCTCTAAGATAACTTTTAAACGGCTGATATATAAGAAAAAGATGACTAACTTAACCTTCAAGTACTTGAAGTAATGAATCTTTATCCAAAATTCATAGAATATTCATCTTTGCTTTACTTTCTAGAAAAACTAAAATACAATTTTGAAAATAAATAAAATGAATTAAAGGCTAGGAATAGTTCCTTCTTTATATTGCGTATAACCAGAAGGCAGTGAGGACAGTTGATAAGAGAATCTTATTGACTTTTTTCCCCCAATTACGTTAGGCAGATTCTGTTCATCCACTCTCTTAAATGGATATGAATATGAATTCCCAGAGGTATTTTTAACAAGATTTCAGAGAAAGGTTTCCATATCACTGCACTAACAGAATTTGCATGTAGTTGACAGCTGTGGCACATAAATTAAATAAAATTTTATTGATGTGTTAAAAACATGCCATTTAAACAAAATATAGCAAAGTTAATGTTTATTTTAGATGGAATAGAAAATAAGAAACATTTGCCCTGAACCAAATGTTAGTATTTGCTAGCAAAGTACTCATTTGTTTGTTTGATTTGATTTTTGTATGTATGCTTTGCAACAGCAACAATCAAATGAACTAAATACAAAATTAATCATTATGAAATAGGTGCTCTTATATATGTCTTTAAAATAGATTACCTGGATGAGAAGCTTGAAGTTTAAGCAGGAAACTAAAGAGAAGATGAAAATACCTGAGTCCTAAGTCTATTATTAATTAACAGTATTTTTTATGTGGGTGGCAGACTCTCTTTATCCACTATTGGGTTCCTTATTGTTAAAAATAAGGTTTTCAAAGGCCCCTGCCAACTATAAAATTCCATAGTACTATAATAATTTAAAACTGAACAGAATCACACTGCCAAGGAAGAATAATTTACATAGGAAATAGCTTAACACAGGGAGCATCTTGTTCACAAAATGTTCATGAATTTGTTGCCATCTTCCATTTGCTTTTCAGCAATTTAGTCAAACATGATTCATGTGCTCATCTAAAATGTTATGATCAGCACATTTCATAAAGCAAAACAAAACAACAACAGCAATACCCAGTAACACTCTTCAATGAATTGTGCATGAAAGCAAATCAGAAGTCCATGTTTCTGATAGACCAATGGCATGATGTACTTCACACACTGAATGGGGCACATTCATAAAAGGAGCTCAATAAGCTATCAGATTTGCTCAGGAAATTTCTTCAGTTAACCCCAGGAAGAGCCCATGGCTATAGATCAAGAGAAAATATATTTTCAAATATAGGGGGAAATGTTTGGACACAGGCAATTGTTTTGCTATAAAACCAAAGGCCAGTCTTGAACACATCTAGAACTGAGGATGACATGGTATAAGTGGTCAACTTTGTCATGAAGCAGCACACAGAGTGAACTGGCCATAGAAACAGAGGCTCTGTTGTTGAGAGCTCTTAACTTGCTCTTTAGCTACTCTGCAAAATGTTGCAGTTTATGCAGTTTGGAGAAAGTAAAGCAGACAAAGTCAGTTGCTCAGCCTAGAATGCAAAGAGCCAAATATAGGTGGAGAGATGAGTTGTTTAGAGATTTGGCTCATTTGAATTCTCAGTGACACATGACACATCTCTTTCCTGTCAAAGCAATGACGTGGATAATTGTATATCTGAAGATTTTACATTCAAATAAAACCAGTGCCATCATCTGCAATGCTGGCTTTCTTAACACTACAATGGTACATACTCTAACTTGATGTGTACCAAGAAGATAAAATAACCACAACTAAACATATATAGGTAGCCATATATAGTCTTTTCCAGTAAATCCATATAAAAAATAGATGTATTACTGAAATCACTGCATTACCTCATGAAGTGGAATGTTTTGTGTTTTTGTTTTTGATTTTTGGTTTTTTGGGTTTTGCTCAAAAATTAGGAACAGTTTGTAGGGTGGATGAAGGAACAAGAAAGAATATAGTACTGATTTCATCTATATTGAAAACTTGTTTATCAATTATCTTAAGGCAAAATTAGGGAAAGAAAGAGAAATACTAAAAAAAAAAAAAGAATGAATTGGTTAAAATGTAAAAGAAACACCCACTCAAGAGTAATATCACCAAAAAGTTCATTAAAAAGACAAGTATTCCTTAGCAATTTTCTCCAATGTGCCTTACTTGTCAATCATTGACAAAAATGAGTGTATATATGTGATAATCACTACTACATTGACATTTTCAGAGTCACATTTAGAATTCACTCTACATAATCACAGTAGGTAAGTTTAAGAATAACTACCACACTCACTTATTACATGATTATCTCCCCTTTATTTCCATGAAATATGTTATATATGTGGTTCACACTTATAAGACAAATCATAAAAGCCATAAAAAGTACAAGGAAAAAGTATCAAAAGTGTGACCACAATGGGGGTTATTGCTGTATTTACATTGAAGATGTAGGGAGGAATGTGTAACAGAGCCAAAATTCACCTTTTTTCAGTATGGTATTGATCTTCTGCAACAGTGTTTTGAGTGTTATATATTGGTGCTTTAGAATCACTAATTGGAAGACACACTGATATTTTATGATTATAGGAATCTAGAGCCTATTTAAGAATAATAACTTATTTGCATGTATGCAATAATTGGCAAAATGCATTAAAAATACATTATTTATTTGTTAACTGAAACAAATGAAGTAGTAAAATAGGTTTTGGTATTCTTCCCATTTCACAGATTGGGAACCTAATGCTTTGTAGAACTGTGATCCTAAAATCTAAAACTCTGTTAATTACTAGAGACAAAGATTCGTACATATAGTACTTTACACAATTCTATTGCTTTTCATGCCCATTAGCACTGTACAACCACCTGTAGTGCTATGCATCTATAAAATGCCTAGGCCTTGGCCTAGACTAATTAAATCAGAATTTCTGGAGATGAGACATAGGAACTATGATTTATTAAAAGGTCGAGAGGTGATGCTTATATTGACAACCAAGCTGTTTTATACCAAGTATTCTTACTCCAAATTCATTTTTTTTTCTATTCTCTCACAATTTCTTTCATAAACAACACATGATAAAATAGGCCTGACTCAAACAAATAACCAACTTTTGTTGTAGGTTAGCATAATGGTTAATATCTCAAATTTTAAGGCCAGACAAACCAGATATGGACCTCAGAGTGGGAGAAAATATTTGCAAGCCATATATAAGATAGAGATTAATATGCAAAATATATAAAGAACTCCTACAATTCTATAAGAACAACCAAAATATCCATTTAAAAGATGGGCTCAGGAACTAAATAAATATTTTTTTTTCAAAGATGACACCCAAATGACCAACCAGTACATGTAAAGATGCTCAGTATCACAAATCATCAGAGAAAATCAAGTCAAAACCATAATGAAATATTTCTCATATCTGTTAGAACAGCTATCATAAAGGAGATAAGAGTCAAGTGTTCACAAGGATTTGGAGAAAACGGAAGTCTTTTACAGTGTTAGTGGGAATGTAAGTTGGTTCAGACACTGTGGAAAACAATATGAGTTTCTTCAAAAAAATTTTAAAAAATAACTACCATAAGATCCAACAATTCTACTTCTGGATATATACACAAAGGAGATGAAAACAGAATGTCAACGAGATATATCCATTCCCATGTTTACTGCAACATTATTCACAACCTAAGTGTCCATAAATGTGAGTGGACAAAGAAGATCAGCTTATATGTATGCTGGAATATTATGCAACTACAAGAAAAAAGGGAATTCTGCAGTTTGTGACAGCATGGATTGGACATTGATGGCATTATGCTCACTGAATAAGCCAGACAGAGAAAAAAAAATTCTGCCTGGTATCACATAAATGTGGAAACTAAAAACAAAACAACACAAAGAAAATTCACAGAAACACAAAGTAGAAAAGTGGTTGCCAAGCCTGGGGTGGGAGAAATTGGGGGAGGTTGTTAAAAAGGCATAAACTTTTAATAATAAGTTAAGGTCCAAGGGTCGTAATGTAGAACATAGGGACTGTAGTTGATAACATCATATTTTATCATTGAAATTTGCTGAGAGTATAGCTTAAATATTCTCACCAAAGATATATGTGAGATGGTGGATATGTTAATTAATTATATGGGAGGAATCTTTCACAATTTGTATGTATATTAAATTGACATGATATACAGTTTAAATATCTCACAATTCTAATTTTCAGTTATATTTCAATAAAACTGAAAACTTTAAAAAACACAACAAAACAAAACAAAAAAGGAAGATGTTAATATCTACACGGCTTTTCATAAAACACTCAGTTTCTGATTTTTTTCTTTTTTAACCTTATAATTTCATTAATCAGCAAGACTGCAACTCCTCATAATTACATAGTAGACTTTTACAAAACCATCCAGGTATTTTAAGTAGTCACCATTTACAATAAGATTCACTTTAGAACCAAAGCAAAAGTAATCATTTTAAGCCCTAGCAAAGTTGTGGCTTCTGCAGAAGAGGGCAATAAAATTTCCAAAATTAAAGAAAAGATACACAATTTAAATAGAGAATTTAGAATTGAGATAAACTGTATTAGATATAAATGGAAGACTAAATGAGTTAATTGATAATATTGAACAACTCTGTCAGAATTATACACCAAGGTAAAATACGTGTGTGTGCACGCACATGTACGTACATGCATGGGTGCATGTGTGTTTATGAAAGAATAAGAAGAAAATAATACACAGATGGCAGAACTCAGTAGTCATCTTAATAGGAATTTCAGAAACAAGATAAAGGGAGGAATACAGCAAAATCAATATTTGAAAAGAATATTGCTTAGAAACTTCCAGAACAATAGAAAAACACAAGTCTTCCATTTGAAGCACACAATAATTAGCTAGGAGAATGAATAAAAATAATTTCTCACCTACGGAAATACTAATGGAACTTAATAATACTAAAAATAAAGATACAGAATACAGAGTACCCACAAATGAATAACCTTACTAAAATCTCCAAAGAAATAGTATCAGATTATTAAGTGATAAATTTAGAAGTGTAGAAGAAAAATGATGGCTAATCCCAAATTCTATACCCAGCTACCCTACTTTGCATAAATAGAATAAAGATAATGACCCTTGAAGAGATAAAATCTAAAAGCTTATAATTCATGACCTCTCACTGAAAGAATTAAAAACAAATGTACTTCACCTAGAAGTAAACTTAGAGGAAGAACACATGAAATAATTTTAAAAGTAGCACTGATAGATGAACTGAATTAAAAAGCAGCACTGAAATTAATAAATACATAAATTGAATGAACCATTTCTAAGAAACATAAAAATTAAACAAACAAAATATTTCCAATTATAGTGTTCCTAATTATTTACACACACAAACAAAAGTGATAATGCTGACGGTGTAGTAGTAGAAAATAGAAAGTAAAAAGTATAGGTTTTGATGAGAGAGAAAAAGATGTTCAGGTAATTAAGACATTATTAGAATATGCCAAAGTAGAGATATAGCATACCTTCATGTAATATCAATAAAAATAATAAAGAGCCAGTGCATCTGACGATTATCATTAAATTTATAACATTTAACAACAAAAGATATACCAGTATTAATACTAGTATTTTAAGATGCATTTACTATGCGAAATAAGCTATGACATTAAAACACCATTATTTTTCAATCATTTTCTTTATTTTCAAAAGATTTTAGTTTCAGTATATTTGTGTTCTATATTTCTATTCAAATATATATTGCAGTGACAAAACATTTTTTTGCCAAAGGAAGCTTATTATTGAAATATAATGAAGAAATATAACTCTTCTATATGTCAAGGAAATGTGATGGTAAAAATAAACACAATGTGCTAGTATAAGCATTTCTTTCCAAATTGAAGCCTTTCAGCTCTAGAAAGTATTTGTTTTATTCTTAGGGAGTTTTGCACCCTCTGAAGAATGAATATTACATAGAAAATGTGATCTCTCTTGGACTTCCATTTTAATCATAAATTTACTAATCTTCACTTTATTCTTTGGAGGTACTAGTTATTCTTAAAGAATGCCTTATTGTAATAAAAAATGCTGGCTTTGACATGTTGATTTTGAAGATATATTTGTTGGGAGTATTGTACTTGAGCATAATGTAAGTGGAGTAGATTATAATTATATTATGAACTGTGCAAGTGAACAGGGGCCAAAAACTACAATCTATATGTTTTGCAAATATCTCACACATCTGTTGTCAGTGCATTAAAACCATTACATATACCTATACATACATCTTCTAAGACTTTTTGTCATTCTTATAAAATACGATTGATTACCTGTTAAGGACACAGTCTTAAAATATTTTTCTGAGGAAAGCAGAGAAAGGAAAGCTGTGCATTTTTTAACTATCAAAATATATAGGGGTAAAAGTATTCAGCAAAGACAATCTAGAGTATACTGAAGGACTAATGTTACTCATGACATCGATTTTGTCAAGTAAATGAAACTATTTGACCTATACCCCCTTCGCTACTATTTTCCTATATAGTTGGATCAACTCTTCATGCTTCCAAAGGTAAAACAATTAATGGGAACAGTGAACAGAGTTAGCATCATTAGACTTCTCCCTCTCCTTCTGGGATCCCTGTTTGTGATCTCTTGCTCTCTCACTATCTCGCTGTCTCTCTCAAATAAATAAATAAATAAAATCTTTAAAAAATAAATAAAATAAAATGACCCCAATATATTAAAAGTATGGAAAAATATGACATGCAAACAGTAATCAAAAGAAAGCTGGTATAGTAATATTAATAGTAATTAATAGTATAGTAATATTAATTTGAGTCAAAACCCAA
Organism: Mustela nivalis; assembly: GCF_964662115.1. Lineage (NCBI taxonomy): Eukaryota > Metazoa > Chordata > Mammalia > Carnivora > Mustelidae > Mustela > Mustela nivalis. The sequence goes on along the minus strand of NC_139022.1, from coordinate 157,081,638 downwards.
CTTAAGACAAGGAAGATTATCAGGAATAAAGAGAAGTATTATATATAATGATAAAGGGGTCAATTCTCTAATATACAGCAATCCTAAACATGTGTGCAACTAACAAAAGAGATTCAAATTATATGAAGCTAAAATTGACAGAAAATGAGATGAGAAATAGACAGCTATCCTATCATTGTTGGATACTTCAATATCTTTTTTCAATAATTGAGAGATTAAGCATGCATGTAATTGATAAAGATATAAATGTCTAGAACAGCACTATCAACTGATTTAATTTAATTAATATTTATAGAATACAACATATAAACTACAGTAGAATATATTTTGTTCTCAATCTCCCTTGAAACATTCACAAAGCTAGACAATATTCTTGGCCACAAAATGCCTTAGCAAATTTAAAATAATAGAAATCATATAAATTAACTGCTCAGGTAGCAATGAGATTGAATTAGAAGTCAGTAATTGAAAGGTATTCAGAAATTTCCATATATTTGCAGATTAAATAACACACTTATAAATAATATATGCATTAGAAAGGAAAAAAGTATATAGCAATGATAACCTAATCTGTCCATTAGACAACTTGAGAAGGAAGGCTAAAGTAAACCTTAAGAAGAAAAAGGAATAAAAATTAGGACAGAATTCAACAAAATTGAAAACAAAATGGAGAAAGTCAATAACACCTCAGGCCATTTTCTTTTTAAAGATTTTATTTGACAGCTAGAGATCACAAGTAGGCAGAGAGGCAGGCAGAGACAGAGAGGAGAAAGAAGGCATCCTGCTGAGCAGAGAGCATGATGTGGGGCTCAAACCCAAAACCCTGAGATCATGACCTGAGCCAAAGGCAGAGGCTTAACCCACAGAGCCACCCAGGTGCCCCCTAAAGCCATTTTTATTCTTTTAGGAAAACTTCAGTAAAATTAAAGAACCTCTAGCCAGGCTAACCAAGAAACAGAGACAGCACAAATTACAAATATCCAAAAAAAAAAAAAAAAAAAAAAAAAAGTTCATCACTACTAATACATGGACATAAAAAGGCCAATAAGGGAATATTAAAGATAACTTTATACACACAAATTTGAAAATTTAGATGTGATGGACCAATGACACATTTACCAAAACTCACAGGAGAAATAGGGAACATTAGTAACCTTTTATCTATAATAAAATTTAATCAATAATTGAAAACCTTCCCCAAAAAGCACCAAACTATTATTTCACAAGCTAATTCTCTGAAGCATTTAAAGTAGAAATAACGCTTAGTCTCTGAAATCTCTTCAAGAAGATAAAATCAGGAATATCAATCCTTGTGCATGTTGTGATGTCAGCATAACCCAGGTAGCAAAATTAGATACAAATATTACAATAAAAAAAGATGTTTATAGACCAAACTTTCTCAGAAAACACAAGCAAAAATCCTCAACAAATCCAAAAACATATGAAAAGAATTATGCATCAAGACCAACTGGAATATAGATTTTAAGTATATGAGACTGTTTTCAACATTCAAATCTGCAAATATAATCTACCATATTGACTGATTAAAATTTAGATGATCATATTTAGATCATATTTAGATGCAGAGAATTTTAAAAATCATATGATCATATTTAGATGCAGAGAATTTTAAAAATCCTGTACCTATTCCTGATAAAATTTTCACATATTTTTTAATTGAGAAGCATTCTAAAATATACCTTATCAGTGTTCTTCAAAACTGTCTAGATCACCAAACACAAGGAAGGTCGGAGAAACTGGCATAGCCAACAGGAACCTAAGGAGACATAAATGAATAAATAAAGTTTCCTGAAAGGATCCTGAAACAGGAAAAAGAAAAAAAAAGACATTAAATAAAACTAAGAAAATCTGAAAAACTATGTACTTTAGTAAAGAATTATTAATATCAGTTCATTAATTGTGACAAACAGGCCATACTAATATAAAATACTAATAATAAAAGAACCTGAGTGAAGGGTTCATGTAGACTCTCTATTACTTTACAACTTTTCTATAATCTAAAACACTTCCAAAGTTTAAAAATTTTATTTCAAAACAGCCAACAAAAATTGGAATAAATGAACTCATATATTTGTTTCAAATATTTCCTTTTTTTAAAAAGAATATGTAAGTTTTGGCACAAATCTCAATGTTATATTTTGAGAATGAGATGGTAAATGAATTTAGAGGAATAAGCGGAAAGAAAAATATGATGAGGGGCACTTGAGTGGCTCTGTCATTAAGGCCCTGCCTTCAGCTCAGGTCATGATCGCAGGGTCCTGGAATCGAGCCCTGCATTGGGCTCCCTGCTCAGAAAGAAGCTTGCTTCTCCCTCTCCCATCCCACCTCCTTGTGCCCCCCCCCCCATTAAATAAATAAATAAAATCTTTTAAAAAATATGATGAGATAATAGTAGAGCAGCATACAAGTGTAATTTGGGGTTTGTTATATGTTTGTTAAAGACAGCTTTCGGGTTTTTTTCTTTTCAAATTTTTATTTAAATTCTACTTAGTTAACTAGAGTGCAATATTATCTAATTATCACACCTATATATCTAGTATAACATACAGTGTTATATTTATATAATATATATCTAACATAATCTAATATATCTAGTTAACATACAATACAATATTAGTTTCAGGAGTAAAATTCAGTGATTCATCACTTACAATACCCAGTGCCCTCCTTAATACCCGTAGCCCCTCTCCCCCACCCATTTTCTCTCAAGCAACCCTCAGTTTGGTCTCTAAGAGTCCCTTACAGTGTGTTTCCTTCTCTTTCTTTCCTTTACTTTTTATCCCTTCTCATATCTTCATGTTTTATTTCTTAAAATCCACATGAGTGAAATTATATGGTCTTTGTCTTTCTCTGACTTATTTCCTTTGGTATAATACATTCTAGCTCCATCCATGTTGTTGCAAATGTCAAGATTTCATTCTTTTTGATGGCTAATATTTTATTATATATATATATATATATATATATATATATATATATATATCACAACTTCTTTATCCATTCATCAGTTGATGGACATTTGGGCTCTCTAAATAGTTTGGCTATAAACATAGGGGTACATGTATCCCTTCAAATCTGTAGTTTTGTATCTGTTGGTTAAATACCTAGTAGTACAATTGCTGGATCATAGGGTAGTTCTACTTTTAACTTTTTGAGGAAGCTCCATACTATTTCCAGTATGGCTGCACCAATTTGCATCCCACCAACCATGGAAGAGGCTTCCCCTTTCTCCCCATCTTCATCAACACCTATTGTTTCTTGTGTTTTTCATTTTAGCTGTTCTGACCTGTGTGAAGCAGTACCTCAGAGTGGTTTTGATTTGTGGTTCCCTGATGATGAGTGATGGTGAGCATCTTTTCATTTGTTTGTCAGCCTTCTTCTTTATATGTCTTCTTTGGAAAAGTGTTAGAGACAGCTTTCAATTTGATTTTTTTTAATGTCCTTAAAAGAAAAGAACTATAAATTTTCCCTCTGTCCTCTACAACCTTTTTTTTTAAACATGAAAATTTCCTTGATTTTAACATTTGAATTTTCAAGTATTTTCAGACCTTAAAAGGTGCAATGACTGTACCATTATTCAAACACATGTCTTCATTTTATTTATTTTTTATTTTTTTAAGATTTTATTAATTTATTTGACAGAGAGAGACAGCCAGAGAAAGAACACAAGCAGGGGGAGTGGGAGAGGGAGAAGCAGATTCCCCACTGAGCAGGGAGCCTGATGCGGGACTTGATCCCAGGACTCCGGGATCATGACCTGAGATGAAGGCAGACGCTCAATGCGTGTCTGTGTGAATGTTGTATATGTGTTTTTTGGTATAATATATATTTTTGCCAACAAATTCTATGAATTACTCATAGTTTTGAAATGTGTCTAGATGAAGTGTTTTGTATGACTGCTTCTCTGAAGGTAGAGTCAAGTGGATTTCTTCCACATGCTCCATGAGAAAAAATAGTTTAGCTCTGGGTTCATTATTACTTCATGCCATTTGATTTGCCCCATTTAATCTAAAAGCATGAAATAAAATATCTTTCACATACTAAATGCTTGGGAGTGTGTGTGTGCACGTGCGTGCGCACATGTGCTTGTCTTTGGGGCACTGCTACAACTTTGGATATTTTTCCCTGTGATACAAAGCCAGTAAAGATATATTAATATAACAAAATCATATAAACACATAAAAAGAGTATTGATTGGTACTTTTTTCTTTCTTTCTTTTTTTTTTTTAAAGAACACATAGAACAGTTTAGTGGAAGCTAGAGATACTGCTTGTCTTTCTTACTCAAGGGAGGGAACTGATACTATGGTTTTTCTTGTTTTCTAACCACTGCTTTCCAGGAAGGTAGAAAATAAGGGTTGATGCTCTTAAAATCCAAGTTGAACTGTCTCTTGACTTAATCCTCTCAGCATAAACCAGCAACAGCTCTTCTCCTGGCTTATTCTGAAATATTCTCAGCTGATTATAAAATATGTTTGAAAGAAGCAAATTTATGTTTGGACAGTTCTGCAAGTTAGAAGATCTCTCCCAAATCCTGAACTGCATTACCTTTCTCTTTGTCTTTCACCCCTGTATCTGTTTCTGGGCTGCTTTAAAAAAAAAGAAAAGGAGAAGGAGAAAGAAAGAAAGAGAGAGAAAGAAAGAAAGAAAGGAGGAAGCATAATCTAACCTTTAGTGACTTGGTGTCCAAAGCAATTCATCATAATGATAACTGCTTTCAGATGTTTTCCAAAATGTCCACATCTATAAAAAGGTTAAGACAAAAAGTAGTTGTATGAAATGTTATAAATTCTAAAAATGATGAGAGCATTTTTAAGTAAGGAATGAATTTTGAATATGATAATGTTCTTGGTTTAAGATCATTTTGAAAACAGTGCTCTTCAAAAATGATACTGAAATTATAAATTATAGTTTTAGTAAATACAATGGATATATATAATGATTTTTTTCCTATAAGTTTTTTAAAATAGAGAGTTTGATGCAAAGTGTAGATTTGCACATTTTTCCCCAGGTTTACAACCATATTTATTGTTAAAAAGAATAGCATACACTTTATTTTTTATAAAATATTGAGAATACACAACAAAATGTGTGGCATATTTTAAAATAATAAAAGCACAAGTTAACAAATATGTTTGGTTGATAATAAATTTGTTAAATATTGTCTAATGTATAATAACAAATAAACTTTTCATGACATTTATGAAAAAAAAATTACCCTTGAAGTAATTTATATTTTTTTCTTTTAAAATGTGTCTGAGTTGCTTATGGTTTCTTGCTCTTCGATAGATAATTGTAGGTAGATAAATAGAAAGATATAGGAGTTTTTAGGTAGACTTTGAAATATATAACAACATGATTAGTTTCTCCCTATTTTATTTTCCTTGATCTTATTTATCTGTGATTTAGGTGAATAACAGCCACGACAATTTATTAGATGGCCACTTTTCTTTTCAAACTCTAAAACTTTATTAGAGGCAAACTGTATATTTAGAGTAGAAATCAAAAGTTGAACAAAGAAAGGAAAATAAAAATTTTGGTGTGACCAGTTTTACAAAACACTATGGATTAATTTTGACTTTCACACCATAAACTTTATATCCAGGCAGAGGAATTCATTGTGTTGCAGGTTAAGCAACATTAAATTTTAAAACACCACCATGATTTCATCCTATGAGCATTTGAGAAACTTTTATATTTTAGCCCAGATGCATATTTAATGGGTTATACTCTACTAGGCAGCAGCAGCATTATGAAACTTCTGAATAATTGAGGTCTATGGGAATGACATATAGGAATGTTATTAGGATTTTTCATTTTTTATTACAGTCAATTAGACACTGATATGCTAATAACTTTTGAGATTGTGCATTTATCTGCTTAAGAGAGCAGGCAGGAAAAAAATTATCTGTGTTCTATACCACAGAATATAGTAGCATAAAAATATCCACCACCAAAATCTCAAAGATCTTGTTTACTCAGCAGATTAAGAGAACTCTGGTGACAAGAGGGACAAATGAGTTAGCTGTTATTCACCAAGCCTCTTAAATAACGTTAATGGATACAACATTTAAATTACTAGTCCTAGTAAATCTGTACCTTTCTGATAATTTATGCCTGCTCAGGCAAAATGCAAGCATGTTATTTTGAGGCACACTGCAGGACTCTTGGGGTCCTACTCCCCAGGACTGTAATTGTAGTTTGCAAAAATTATGCATCAGTATCAGGTAATGTGCTAATGAATCAGCTAGCCTTCTCTACATTTAAAGTTAGTAGAAACTTTAGCTTTTATTTTTCAGAGCTTTATCCAGTAAGTCACATTATGATCTGGCTGTCTTGGAGCACAGTCTGCTCCCTTCATGATATCATTTCAAGTGATTTAGATGTCTGAATCTCACATTGTGTTTTCTTGGTTTCTGCCCTTTGTTCTCACTTCAACCTTCACTCAATTAGGCTGGCCCATCCACTCATTTATCACATCTTTGCCCATAAAGAAAGCACCCAGCGCCATGCCAGGTAATGCCAATAACTGGTATCTTCTGAGACCTCTCTCCTTGGTTTTTAGATGGTTAACTTCTCAATGTGTCACAACATGACCTTTTCTCTGTGCATTGACCTCTGGTGCATGTTCCACTTCTTGTAAGTGTTATATAAGTATATACTAGTCATATTGGACTAGGGTTGACCCTAACGTCCTCATTTTAACTTAATCACCTCTAAAGAACTCATCTCCAATGATGGTTACATTCTGAGGTACTGGGTTTGGGACTTCAAAATATGAATCTGAAGGGACACATCTACATCTATGCTCATAACAAGGGTCTTGCTGTATAAAATTAAATTCAGTCAGAAAATGCCAACATACATAAACATCCTGAGAAGAGAGAATGCAGAGAATCGTAGATCATAATGGCTAGAGAAAATATTTGAATGGAGCCAGGAAGTGGCAAGAGAGATCATAAGGCAAGCAGAACCAGATCATAACATCCTTAAAGATAAGTGATTACCAAAATCCACAACCTTTTATTGCTCCTGAGTCATGTGCTGGCTTGAGTTTCAGGTTCCTTTTCATCTAGATGTTGCCATGGAACTGATTTCCAGACAATAGAATATGGACTTCATTTCCAGGCTTTCAGAAAGTAACTGTGCCTTATTATGTCGTTTTATGAATTTTTTGTTTTCTCCCTTCTGATGATAGGAGCAGACTAGATGGAGCAAAAAGATGGAAAGAATGTGGACCTCTGAATCAATATGTGAGAGGGGCTCTCTGAAAAACCAGTAAAATCCACGTGGCTGATTAATAAAGCAAGAAATTAACATCTGTTACCAAGTCATTGTATGCATTAGGGAGTTTATTTGATACTACAGCCTAATCTATTAATCTATCCTAATTCATCTATGTAATTGGATTTACGCAATTCCCGAAGACACCTTTATGCAATTCCCGAAGAATGGAGTGGGTAATTTAAAAACAGCAGATAGGCTAAGATGCCAGTACTATGTTAAATAGTTATGGTGAGAGTAGACAGCCTTGTATTTTTCCTGGCCATAGGGGAAAGGCTCTCAATTTTTCCCCATTCAGGATAATATTACCCATGGCTCTTTTATATGTGGCCTTTATGATGTTGAGGTATGTTCCATTTATCCTTACTTTATTGAGGGTTTTTATGAAAAACACTGTATTTTGTCAAATATTTTTTCTACATCTGTTGAGAGGATCATAGGGCTCTTATCCTTTCTTTTATTAATATGGTGTATCATGTTGATTGATTTGTGAATATTGAACCATCCCTGCAGCCCAGGAATAAATCCCACTTGATCATGGGTGAATAATTCTTTAAATGTACTATTGAATTCAATTTGCTAGTATTTTGTTAAGAATTTTTGCATCCATGTGCATCAGAGATATTGGTCTGTAATTCTCCTTTTTAGTGGGGTCTGTCTGACTTTGAAATCAAAGTAATACTGGCTTCAGAGAATGAGTTTGGAAGTTTTCCCTTCCCTTTCTTTGGAACAGTTTGAGAAAATAGGTATTAACTCTTCTTTAAATGTCTGGTAGGTTCCCCTGGGAAGCCATCTGGCCCAGGACTTGGGTTTGTTGAGAGATTTTTAATTACTGATTCAATTTCTTTGCTGGTTATGGGTCTCCTCAAATTTTCTTTCTTTCTGTTTCATCTTTGGTAGTTTGTAAGTTTCTAGAAATTTGTCCATTTCTTCGAGTTTGCCCAGTTTATTGGCATATAATCTTTCATAGTATTCTCTTAAAATTGTTTGAATTTCTGTGGTGTTGGTTGAGATCTCTCCTCTATCACTTATGATTTCATCTACTTGGATCCTTTTTATTTTCTTTTTGTTAATTGTGTCTAGGGGTTTATCAATTTTGTTGATGCTTTCAAACAACCAGCACTTAGTGTCATTAATCTATTCTAGTATTTTGTTTTATTTCTATATAATTTCTGCTCTAATCTTTACTATTCCCCATCTTCTGTTTTCTTTAAGCTTTGTTTGCTCTTACTTTTCTACCTCCTTTATGTGTAAGGTATCAAAAAGAAATAAAATGCATCCAAATTGGCAAGGAAGTCAAACTCTCACTCTTCGTAGATAACATGATACTCTACATAGAAAACTCAAAAGACTCCACCAAAAATTTGCCAGAACTCATACAGGAATTCAGCAAAGCCACAGGATATAAAATAAACGTGCCGAAATCTGTTGCATTTCTATACACCAGTAATAAATCAGCAGAAAAAGAAATCAAGGAATCAATCCCACTTGCAATTCCATCAAAAATAATAAGATACCTAGAAATAAATCTATCTAAAGAAGTATAAAAACTCTACTCTGAAAACTATAGAACACTTCTGAAAGAAATTTAAGAGGACATAAATAAATGGAAAGACATTCCATGCCCATGGACTGGAAGAAAAAACATTCTTAAAATATCTATACTACCCAAAGCAATCTGCACGTTTAATGCAATCCCTATCAAAACATCATCATCATTGTTCACAGACCTAGAAAAAAAAATCCTAAAATTTGTATGGCACCACAAAAGAACCCAAATGCCAAAGAAGTTCTGAAAAAGAAAAAGAAAACTGGAGGATTTCAAGCAATACTATGATGTTGTAGTCATCAAGACCGTATGGTACTGGCATGAAAATGGACACATGTGTCAATGGAACAGAATAGAGAACCCAGAAAAGGACCCACGACTATATGGTCAATTAACCTACAAAGTAGGAAAGCATATACAATGCAAAAAAGACAGTCTTTTCAACAAATTGTGTTGGGGAAAAGTGGACAGCAAATGCAGAAGAATGAAACCAGACCACTCTCTTATTCCATACACAAAAATAAATTGAAAATGGATGAAAGACCTTAATATGAGACAGGAAACCATCAGAATCTTAGAGGACACAAGCAGCAACCTCTTTGGCATCAGCTGTAGCAACTTCTTACTAGACACATATTTGGAGGCAAGGGAAAACAAAAGCAAAAATAAACTACTGGGATTCATTAAGATAAAAATCTTCTGCACAGCAGAGAAAACAATCAACAAAACTAAAAGGAAACCTAAAGAATGGGAGAAGATATTTACAAATGACACATATGATTAAGGGTTAGTATTCAAAATCCACAAAGCTCTTATCAAACTCAACACCCAGAAACCAAATAACCCAGTCAAAAAATGGGCAGAAGACATGAATATACATTTTTCCAAAGAAGACATACAAATGGTTAACAGACACATGAAAATATGCTCAACAGAACTCATGACCAGAGAAATACAAATCAAAACCACAATGAGATAGCACCTCACACCTGTCAGAATGTGTAAAAGTAACAACACAGGAAAGAACAGGTGTTGGTGAGGATGTGAAAAAAGGGAAACCCTCTTATACTGTTGGTGGGAATGTGCACTGTTACAGACACTCTGGAGAACAGTATGGAGGTCTTCAAAATGTTAAGAACAGAACTAGCCTGTGATCCATCAAGTGCACTACTAGGTATTTACCCAAAGGATACAAAAATACAAATTTGAAGGGATACATGCATCCATGTCTATAGCAGCATTATCAATGATAGCCTAACTATAGAGAGCCCAAATTTCCACTAACTAATGAATGGAAAATGAAGAGGTAGTATATGTATACAATAGAGTATTACTCAGCCATCAAAAAGAATGAAATCTTGACATTTGCAACAACATGGATGGAGCTAGAGAGTATGCTAAGCCAACTAAGTCAGTCAGAGAAAGACAAAAACTGTATGATATCACTCAAATGTGGAATTTAAGAAAAGAGATGAACATATGGGAGGGGGAAAAGAAAAAAAGAACAGAGGGAAACAAGTTTAAGAGACTCCTAAAGATAGAGAACAAAATGAGGGTTGAGGGAGGTGGGTGAGTGGTAGAAGGGCTAGAAGGGTGATAGGTATTAAGGAGGGCACTTTTTATGATGTGCCCTGGGTGTTGTATATAAGTGATGAATCACTGAATTCTGCTCCAGAAACCAATACTGCAATGTATGTTAACTGCCTAAAATTTAAATTTAAAAATATATATATAATAAAAAAATTAAAATTAAATGAATTAAACATAAAGATTATCTCCCTCTCCTTCTGTCCCTCCCCTCAAAATACCTCCCACCTCCCCCACACTTTAAAAAAAAAATAAAAAGGAGTTTTTTGTCTTATTTCTAAAAGTTGTAATCATTTCTTTTTCAGATAAATTTGGTCATTAGTATAGTTTCTTACCCTTTAGTCATATTTCTATCTTATCTTTAAGTTTTTAAATATTGTTTAAAATACTCATTTTATATTTTCCTCAGTAATTCTAACTTCTGAATTACTTTTGAGTTTTCCTTCTGTTGTCTGTTGTGTGTGCGTGTGCATGCCTGTGTTAAACATGTATATTTTTCAGAATCTCACAAGAAAATGGATGTCACTATAAAAATCGTAAGCAAAACAAAATAAAACAAAAACAACAAAAAACTAATTAATTAGTAAAATAAAGGCTTATGCTAACTTGAAAGGGCTGGTATGCCAAGTGTCAATGATTCTACCCATGGTTTTCAGAAAATCCTGAAATGTACCAATTGCTAGGATCTCTAGCCCATGTTTTCACCTTTCTGAAAATCTTAACAAGGATGATTCAGGTTGCTATGGGGAAGCTGGGAGAGAAGAGGCAGGATGTTGCAGTTCATGCTTTCTCATGTAGCTCATTTGGATAACCAAGTGAGCAATTCTCAGAAGAACATCTCCACTAGTGGAAGAACCCTACAGCTGTGTCTTTTGTAGACTATTTTTTACTCATTCAACTTTTCAGATTTTATATGGTTGCTTCTTCTATGTGAAATTTAACTAGAACTTTCATCAAAGAATTATAAGTAATGGAATACATTAAATATCTTTGAAAAGCAAGAATAGTAATTGGTATCAATTGACAATATATATCAAGGTGGTACTTGCGTGGGTTTTTTTATTTTCCAGATATTTTATGATATATTTATACTATGAGATGTGTTTTTTTTTTTTTTTTAATTTTTGGGAAGGGTTACTTGAGGAAGAACTTGAGGCCAATATTGAAGTTCATTTATTCTAGAGAAATTGCTCCTGTTTCTGACATTTCATATAGAAGTATAACAAATAGATTGTTTGCTTGATATTGCCACATATCCAGAGTGTGAATTTGGTGCAAACCTGTTCTGATGTTGACTTGAGGATACAGAACCTAACGAAAAAAAAGTTTTCCATCCTAAAAGCCAAGGTTTATACAGTCACGAACTATATGTACTTTGGAATTGAGTTGGCAATTACAGTTAAACACTGTAGTGAGGATTAAGTCTTCTTGGATCCCAGTTTAATGGGGCAAGAGACCTCTTAAGAGTTTCTGCACATCTCAGTAGGCAATGGGCTTTATTCACAGTGACCTGAAAGTTAATAAGGTTTATCAAATATCTTCAAGGCAAAAGTAAGCTTTAGTGCTTCACTGACCTCCCCGGAACCCCCTTTCATCTCATTTTTGGATTCTGAATATCATGTATCTCCTTTCCAATTTATTAAGTTAAAACATATTTTGTCCAGCATCCAACATATTTTGTTCAGTTGTTTTCAGCGTGATGATGGATAGTTAATCTACCACATTGCTACAAATAAAAGTCCATAGGTATTTTTTAAGGCATAGAAAAATATACACCCTGAGTGGAAAATGATCACAAAATTATTAGAACATTTTATGATAGTAAATTCACTCAAGATAACACAAATTAGACAATATATATAAATATATGTAGACAAATATTTTATTTACAAAAGTTTGAGAAACTATTTTAGTCAGAAGTACCAATGCTTACTTTAACCAAAAAAAAATAAATAAATAAAGTATATCTGTGCTTGGCAGGCATTAGCTAACAAATACCAACATCTTGTACTTGACTTTCCACCTTTCCACTTTACCTGATGTGGGTGAAATTACTTTCCATTCAAAGTAAGATAAATTCCACTTGGAGTACTTAAGAGCAAAAACATCTTGCATAATATAACATACAAAGATAGAATTATTCGAGTTTATTATTTTGATTTTTGCATCTTGATTTCATGATCATGTCTTTATTTTTCTCAAGTTACCTCCCCTCATGTTTCTATGACAAATTTGTCATTTTCAGATGACACATTCAATATGATGATTCTTGAAGTAAGACAAACCATAAGAGACTCTTAATCTCACAAAACAAACTGAGGGTTGCTGGGGAGGTGCGGGGGGGTGGGGAGAGGGTGGTTGTATTATGGACATTGGGGAGGGTAAGTGCTATGGTGAATGTTGTGAAATGGGTAAGCCTGATGATTCCCAGACCTGTACCTCTGCGGCAAACAATACATTATATGTTAATAAAAAAATTTTTTTTTTAAGAGATTACATGTCACTTTTTTGAGAACGAGTAGAATTTACCTGAGGATTTACTCTTTGGTGCCATTGTCAGATTTATGCTATTGCAAATGTGACTTTCCCATTCACTGGCAAAGGCAATTATATTACTATGGTGAATTTAAACTAGTTAGAACACACACCTGCGCATCAAACAAGGTATTGAACCAAGGGGTAAAAACATTTTTAAAAATCACATTTATGTTAATATGTAAAATGAAGAAAGGTATGTTTGTTGATGGATAATAATAGATAAAGAAAATTATGAGTAGTATCAAATTTTAGAAATTCTGAGTAAAGATTCTCTTCAATTATCCTTTATAATACCAGAAATTCCTGAAGTCCAGTAACAGGTATGGTGGAAACCTCAAACTATCTTCTATGCACCAAATTATTTTCATTTATACACCATATCTTACATAATGCTCAGAGCCGTCAAATGAAATGTCCATGAGAATTGCCCTAATTTTGTATACTGGAAAATAAGTTTTAGATAGACAAAGCAACAGGTCCAGCTTCCCATATGTATTTAAGCACACAAATGCAAATACAAAAATGAGTCATAACAAACATGCTTATTTTAATATATTTTAATATAGTACTTATTCATTGCAACAGATATCAACTTTTTTTCTAATGGCTGGGCCCATCTAATTTGCATCTGCACATGTGAAAACATCAAATGTTGGTACATCTTGTTCTTAATGAGAAATGAGAATGAGGTTTATAACATCTGGGCTGATGTGCAGGTTTTGTACTATATCATGAATCTAATATAGGCTCGATAGTGCTTCCTAACTTGTGCAATCCTTCAGCTGATGTTGAAGGAAAATTTTACTAGAATAGGAAAATTACAAATAGCTAAGTATTTGTGTACTCATTTGTCTATCCTCATTAGTTTCTTGTAGTAGAGATATTTGATGAAAGATCTAACAGGAAAATGACTGTAGGAGGAAAAAGGAGATAAAGTACAGATCTTAAGGAATTTCATTACAAAGGTGTTTCTGGAGGAGGATCCTGTCTTCTCTTTGGTTTTAAAAATGATTAGGATTTTCCATTTAAGTTTACAGAAACAATTATGCAGGCTTATAAAAAAAAAATTGCCCATTACTCTGCTACTCCTTCTTTTGCCTAGAAACAACTGGAAGGACTTCTTGGAATTTTTTTTTTCTTTTGTTATTTTAAGCATTAGCTCACCTCTTGGTAACACTCTGAAAAGAGACAGCAGCTCTCAATATTCACTTGATACCTTATTGATAAGTCACATATTCAGGGAGTGAAAACTAAAGAGTGCATAAATGACCATAGAATAGAGCCAAATAAACACAGAGTATTTTCTTCTGAGTTCCGTCCACGCTTATCAACCATTAAGTTTCCTTTTTGTTTAGTTTGGTTTGGCTTGAATAGCATTCAGAAAGAAAACTCCCTTGGGCTTCTAAGGTGTGATTTATAACAAACATTAAGTTTAAAATTAGTTTTTTTGTTGGAATTTCCCTGAGAGTCAAGTCCCCTTAGGAAATTACTACCCTCACTTGAACCTTCATGGTCTGTAGCAGATGAATTATGGCTCAAAGAAAGATGTTCGTTAAAAGAAAGTTGAGAAGGATTGGGAAAATCAAGGAGGTGGCAGAAAAAAATATTCTGATTTAATCTGTTCAGCCAATATCTGAAAGAACTGAGTTCCCTCATCCACACCAGAAAATGCATTTATTTGGGAAAAACACAAATAAAAAGGAAGAGCATCATCTTTCAACAGCCACATGTATTCCACATTTCCCTCAGGACAAAGCAAGTAGGCTTCCCTAGAGAACTTAATTCAGTGGCTTTCAGACTTTTCAGTGCTAGATTTTGGAAACTAGTTCAGGATAAAATAAGCAATGGATAAAACCAAAGAATGAGACAAATTCAATCCCCAAGAGGGATTGCGCCTCAATCAAAGTTTATCTCTAGTTATATTATTTATACCCAAGAAACTAATTTTCACAGTGACAGAAAGATTTTAGGCTTTGTCTTGTTGAGAAATGGATGAATGGGGCTTTAAATGCTTTCATATATAATTAATTTTAAAAACATTTAACCGTAAGTACTCTTTTTATTCAAAAACTTTACAGTAAATGAATTTTAATGAAAATTTGGATAAAATTGCACCCTAGAATAATGAGTAGAACAAGATTGTATTGTATGGAGAGGTACTACTACTGGTCCAGTCAATATCTTTGAGGCTTTCATTTGCGGAATCTTGTCTGTGCAGGTATCATATGTGAGCATGTAATGGTGGTGGCTAGGTATCCCTAGACTTCTTGGGATTAGTATAAGCTCCCGGATAGGTATAAATAGTTTGATACTGACTATTTTGGGGCTAGAGTTACTGAATCATGGAAAAGTATATACAGTTGCTATTTGACTGCAGTCATGTTTTTATTAGCTAAAATAACTGTCTTTTTCTGAAGAAATGCATCTTCCAAACGTTTTTTCTTTAGACATACTTTAGTATGGGAAAGAGGACTGTAAAGCTTTAAAGAATTACCATTCCTCTGATCATATGGACATCTCTACTTCAAAGTTCTGTTTGAGATATATTTAGTTTTTGAACCTCACCACACCAACACTTTACCTCATTTATAATTTTTCCTTGAATGAAATGAAATGAAATGAAATTCATTTAGCCAAATGGAAATTTGGCTAAAGAAAATAAATCCTGGACCATTTGAATGTGGGATTTGGAACAATGCTTGAGAGAAAAATTAATTTTTTGAGACTTTGTTTAAAAGAGAGAGACGGAGACCTCATACTGTCTAATTTGCATTATCAGAGTTAATTTGTTTTTCTTTCAGACATAGTGGATACAGCAGGCAGAGGTTTCAAGATGACTTGACTTTGCTTGGGTAGAGGTCGGAGGCTGCGGGTGGGAGAAATCTGAGAATCCCATTCTCTAAAATCTGAAGCCAGAATCAGCTTTACTTTACAGTCTTCAATGGAAGACAAGAGATTTAAGTACAAGGACTGTTGGCTTAAGAACTTTCTAAGGTTTACAATTGCCCCATCTCTAAATTGTTTATATCTGTTTCCCTCTAGTGATTTGCCTTAAGACACAGAATAAGGAAACTGTATGCCAGAGAAAGATACTGTATTATCTAACATACATGAGGAATCAAAAAATTGTACTCACAGAAACATAGAGCATAGAGTGGTGGTTTCCAGGGGCTGAGGGGTTGGGAAATGAGTAGAGTACAAACTCTCAATTTGTAAAATAAGTTCTATGCATCTAAGGTATAGTACAGTGACTAAAAACACTGTATTGTATACTTAAATACTGCTATAAGACCAAGCTTTAATGGCTTTACCATAACAAAAACAACAAATGGTCATTATGGGAGGTGAAGGATGAGTTAACTAACCTTGACATGGTAAACACTTTGCAATAGATATGTGTATCAAATCGTCACATTGTACACCTTAAATTTACACAATGTTATCTGTCAATTATATCTCAAAAAAGCTGGCAAAAATAAAATAAATAAATAAAGGAGATAGAAAACTCTTTGAGTGCTTGTCTCTGAGACCAGCATAAGTAGGGATTCAGTCTGGTCTCCAGGTTCATTCGTAAAGGGGAGAGAGATCCCCCATGAATACTTCAGTGGTGGAGGCTGCTGGGGTGACAGAAAAGCTGTCTGTATACACAGCCCTAGATTGGCAGGTGGGAAGAAAATCGAAGGAGATAATCCAAAGGTGAGAAGGGATGCCATGACTCAGCAGTTACAAGAAAGCCTGAAGGAGGACTAAGGCAACAGGCAAAGTGACAGAACACTGGACTGTATGTGTGACAGCAGGCATTAGCACGAACGTATTCTACTGCAGCTTGCTCCTGTAGGATTTAGATCTTCAGGAAAGGGAACCCATTCTAAGCTATTCAAATGGAGTCAAACACTAAAAATTAATTTTTTATTTTGAAATTCTATAAAGTCTAGAAACTTCTGAAATCCTAAAGTTGAGGAGCAGCTTCTGCTGTGTTTTTGCCCAACGCATGATCACCTAAATTGCATCCTTTGTACTTCTCTCTGCTCTCTCCTCACGTCTTTTGCCAGGGTGATCTTTTAAGACTTTTAGTGGTTTAACTGATTTCATCCACTACCTGTAGGATCACCTGTAGGGCAATGAACTGCAACATTGTTGCCAGTTTTTCCATTTCTGTACAATTTCCTCCTTGGCAACCTCTATCTCCTCAAGTTAAAGACACGTCCAGCTACACTAGTTTCCTTAGACTCTCACGGAGCACCACCTTTAGCTACTGTACAATACCATCTGCCATGTGTATTATGCAGACACAATCAAAGGTCATTTCTCAGCTACATATCATGGGGGGAAAGTATATTTTATTTGTTATCTCTTCAGTAATTAACACTATGCCTAATAGTAGGAGCTCATTAAATGGTGAAGTATTTAACGTGTGGAAGAGAAGAAACTGAAGAAGAAGGTCCCATACTATGCCTCAGCAGTGACAGGAATAAAGGGAATTCAGGTTAGGGAAGACAATTCATATGATATAGAGACCTTGAAGGATTCTAGGGAGGCAGAACATCTGCACACACAGGTGGCAATTACGAAAAGACACAGTGAGAAGGTGCCATCTACAAGCTAAGGACAGAGGCCTGGACTAGACCCTTCCCATAAGGCCCTCACAGGAAACTTGTTGACACTTTGATCTTAGCTTTCTTGTCTCCAGAATTTTGAGAAATAAGTTTCGTCGTTTAAGTCACACAGCCTGTGCTATTTTGTTACAGTAGCCCTAGTCGACTAATTCAGATTTTAGTATGTAATATTAGTACGTACAGATATTAGCATGTATCACTTGGTATATCTAGAGGAGAAAACTACCTCTATAAAATAAAAAAAACAAAAACAAAAATTGTGGGTCTTCTACCTGAAGAGTAGAACAGAGTTCAGTTTTAAGCCTGTCTGCATAATCCTAAAGAGGAAAAACTCTGATGAGAAGTTGCTGTTTTTCATCAAGATTTAAATGCAATTATAGTAAAACCATGTTTGTTTGCACTAGAGTCAGATGTTTGAACAAGTCGATAAATTTTGGGGAACACAGGAAGGAAAAATGCTTTGTTTACTTTTATTTCCACATTAATTTTAGTGCTGACAGAGGATGACAAAGTGATAGCCTTAGAGACCACTAAAATCATTTCATTCACAAAATGGGTATTTTATGAGTAAGTGCTCTGCCGATCGCTCCTCTGTCAAGAGGGTTGCTTAGGGCTCAGCAGATGGCCACTGGAGTTGGAAAACATCTGTTCACTCTCTCTCCTTTTGTCAGTCCAGAACCCACAAAGATAAAGGCTTTTGTATAATGATATTATCTGCCTACGAAGACCATGTTATATCTGACAGGGACCAGAAAATTTCAGTAGTTTTGATGTATGCAATTCAAATAGTTCCAAGGTATGAAAACATTTCAACGAAATAATAGACACTATATCCTATAAGAAAGGGCAGCAAATATAAGGTCATGGGTTGACTGAACTTATTAAAGTAACGCACAAGCCAAAACAGATTTGCACCTACGGAATGAGTTCAGATTTCGAAAACCTACATTTGTTCCAAACCCTACAACAACTTTCTACTGTAAGTTTGGCTTGTACAAATGAGTTTTAAAATAGAAGCATAAAAGCTTACAAAGAATTAAATACCTTTTAAAGCCAGGCTTTCACTGGAATATGCTTTCTCAGACGAAAAACAATTGATCTGAAAATATTAAGCACCTGCTTGGCTCACGCAAAGTAGTTAGGTATCAGAGTTGGCAACAATAGAGTAGAATTTCCGCCTTTTAGAGCTTCAAAGGTTTTAAAACAAAAGACATGCCAAAAAAGTAAGAGTAATAGGGAAAGCATTCATAAATCACAACTGCATGGTCCATGCAGTCAGGTGTAAATGTAGTCACATAAGGTCTCATGGAGAAGAAAGTCCTTTTAGGTGAATTCTGAGGGACAGATTGTGACAGGGAGGTAGGAAACAATCATTACATTGTGAAAGTATTGTTACAAAAAGAAGAGAGTCAGAATCCAATGACTGGGTTCAGATAGACTGGATGGAATAGTCCAGTGGTTTTCAATCATTTTTAAGACATCTACTAGAATATATTTTGTTACATTTCATTTTGATTTAATTTTACATTGACAGAAAAGTCACAAAAATAGCCCTGTGTCCTCTACATACTTTATTTACATTCACTGGTTATTGATAATTTTCCTCTTAACATTCTTTAGAGCGCATCTGTAATGTCTGCCCCTATAGATGGTATAGGTTCGCATCTTGCTTTTTAGGGCCCAGCCCCACTACCAGCTACCTTCCTGTTCCTTTTTTTTTTTTTTTTAATTTTTTATTTTTTATAAACATATATTTTTATCCCCAGGGGTACAGGTCTGTGAATCACCAGGTTTACACACTTCACAGCACTCACCAAAGCACATACCCTCCCTGTTCCTTTTTCAACAGACAACAGTTTTTAGAAAACAAACCTGGAGAACCAAGTGTATTGACACCTTCTATGCCTTCTTGGGGAACAGACTTGGAAATATGTCTCCCTCTATTGAAAGGTCAAGTTCCTATTGCTGTCTCTAATTTTACCCAACATTTCAGGGCACCCCCTTTTTTTTTTATTATTATTTATTTTTAACTCCTTTCAAAAACAGTGACAAACCTGGTTCTCATTAGCCTCAATATATCTACACATTTGCTTAAACTTAGCAAACACAGAAGACAGCTTTGATAGTGGTAACTGACACCACTAAAAAACATAAAACTCCTACTGGAGTTCAATATTTCTTTACCATTCCTTTGTTTTGTTTTGTTTTGTTTTGTTTTTGAGATAAAATGTAATTAGAGTGAAATGGGCAAAGCTTAAATGTAAAATTTAATGAGTTTTGACAAAAGAATATACTGTTAAGACATAAGATATACATCACCTCAGAAACACATAGCTATTTTCAATCAGTTTCCTTACCCTCCACAGAGGTAAATACTATGACATTTTTCTTTTCCATCATGGATTGGTTTTGCCAGGGCTAGAATATAGTATAAATAGAATTTTACAACATATAATTTTTTGTATCTAGTTCAGCTTCCAACGTGTCTGTGATATACATCTTTTTGTGTTTTTTTTTATTGAAAAGCAGTATATTTGTTATATCAATTTACCATAAAATATTTACATATTTTTCATTATAAAAGTAGGGCCACTTCCATTTTTTGACTTCTATAAAGCAGCTCTGGATATTCTTGTGTAAAACTATTTATAGACATGGGATTTCATTGATCTTAGATAAATAACTAGGGTAGAATTTCAGGGACAGATACATTCCTTTATGACAGGCCACCAAACTTCCTATTTCAAAGGGGGTATATTATTTTTATTCTAACCAGCATATATGAGATCTAGTTGTTCCACATCCTGGCCAAGTTTTACTTTTAGGTGCTGGCAAATTTTAAATTTTAGTCATTCCAGCAAGTGTATATAAATTTGATTTTAATTCACATTTTTTCTAATGAATAATGTTGACTTTTTCTCATGTTTATTGAACACTTGTACATCTTTCTCTGTGAAGCATACAAGTTTCTCTGCCCATTTTACTAGCTTGTTTATCTTCCTATTGTTGAGTTGTTAAGGTTCCTTACACAATTCTTTATGCTGGTCTTTTTTCTGTTATGGGTTTTGCTTGTACATTTTATTAATTTTCCTATGTTGATGAAGTCTGATTTTAATGAAGTCTAATTTATGTCTTATCTTTCTTATTATTCCTTTTTGTGCTCTAAGAAATATTTGCTTCCCTTAGGTTCCACAGAGAATCCACATTTAGAGTTTTAGCTTTAGCATTTAAATTTGGCTCCAACTCAATGTTTCTGTTTGCTACTAAATGGGATTAATTTTTTTATTCCATATGTGCATCCAGTTATTGCAGGGCCATTTGTTTAAAAGATTTCCCTTTCCCCACTGAAATGCTTTAGCATCTCTGTCCAAAATTAAATGAACTTATAAGTGTTTGTCTATTCCTGGCTTCTTTACTTTGTTCCATTGGTCTACTTTTTCTGTTTTCATACCAGTATCATTCTGCAGAGCTTTTTTAAAAGATTTTATTTATTTATTTGACGGAGAAAGAAACAGTGAAAGAGGGAACACAAGCAAGGGGGATGGGAAAGGGAGAAGCAGGCTCCCTGTGGAGCAGGAAGTCTGATACGGGGTTTGATCCCAGGACCCTGGGATCATGACCTGAGCTGAAGGCAGACTCTTAACCAACTGAGCCACCCAGTCTATATAACTTAGTTTCACATTACAACTCACAGTTTCCCAGCTCTTGTCTATCTACATGTGGTCTTCCCTTCACTTTCAGTCTTTAGAACATGCCCTGGCCTCTGGGAATGCAGCCACTATGGAAAACAGTATGAAGTTTCCTCAAGAAGTTTAAAATAGATCTACCTAAGATCCAACAACTGAAATAGTAGGTATTTACCTCAAAGATACAATTATGGTTATCTGAAGGGGCTCCTGCATACCCCAATGCTTATAGCAACAATATCCACAATAGCCAAAATATGGAAAGAGCCCAGATGTCTATTGACAGATGAATGGATAAAGAAGATATGGTATATATCTATACAATGCCATCAATAAAATAAAATAAAATAAAATAAAGTAAAATAAAATAAAATCTTGTCATTTGCAATGGCATGGATGGAACTACAGGGTGTTATGCTAAGTGAAGTAAGCCAGTCTGAGAGAGACAATTATCATATGCTCTCACTCATATGTGGAATTTAAGAAACAAAACAGGATCATAGGGAAAGAGAAGAAAAAATAAAACAAGACAAAATCAGAGAGAGAGAGAAACCATAAGAGACTCTTAATCATAGGGAACAAACTGAGGGTTGCTGGGGGTAGAATAGGAGGGCAGGGTAACTAGAAGATGTAATGAGCCCTTGGTATTATATAAGACTGATGAATCCTTGACTTCTACCTCTGAAACTAATAATGCATTATATGTTAATTGATTTTAAATTAAAAAATTAAAAAGTAAATAACAATAGTTTTAAAATAGTTTTTCTATTATATATATTTAGCTGGTCTAAAAATAAAAGGTGTTCACTGCAGGAGGGAAAAAAAGCCCCCTCCACCAGGGCCCAGGTACTAACGGATGAAATGGGCACCATCCACCTCATGCTATTTTTGGCCGTATCTGCCAACCGGGTTATTCTGAACAACCCTCTGCTCTAGCCAGGGCCACTTAATCCACATCTCTCTATCCACTTTACCCCACTGGAGGAGAAGGCGAGATTTTGTTGAACCATATCTGATGAGCCTGACACTGACCCACGCACAAGCTTTTACCCATAGTATGAGGAGGAGCTGACCAGGGTTCAGTGGTGCGACATCACCAACATCTTTAAGGAGACCCACTGTAAGCTGGGTGGGAAGGCCACAGGTCCACCTACATGTTTACCTTCAGGTACCCTGTGGAGGTCATTAATGCGTGGACTGCACAGATGAGCACGGTCTCCTCAAAGAAAGTATAGAAGGTGGATGCGTTTCATGAGTCAGGCATGCTTTGGTCAGCAGGTTGCTAGAGGATAGGAAGGCTATGATGAAGGTCATGGCACAGGGCATGCACACTGCACTGAGCTTTGTTCAGATGCTTCTTGACACAAAGCACCTGTTCACCAAAGAGCAGCTGTTGGAGCAGATGTACATGGCCCTGGGCAACCATCTTCTTGAACAAGATCACTTCCATTAGCAGGATGTTCTCGGTACATATAACTTGATCCTGTCATAGGCCATTGGCTGTGCTTTTGTCAGACTCTGTCCCCTCCCAGGAACTGACCCCTATTCTGAGTTCTTGACAGATGGTCTCTGCCACAGGGTCATACATTTCCTGAGGTTTTCCATTATAGGCGCCAGGGAGGGAATTATCACAACTCCTCCAGTATATGACTGTACATGAGCCATGAGGGATTCCTTGCCCTGATCTTTCCCTCACACCTGAGGAGATAGCTCTCAATTTGCATTTCTAATTTTTGTTTATGAAATAAAGTCTGTAGTTAGCATATATACATAAACAAACAATCAAAACAAAACAGGATTTACCACTCTTCGTATTCCTATCACCAAAAGGTAAAGGATATTTCAATTGTGTGATTTGTAAACTGTTAAATATCTATATTACCTTTTGCAGGAAGACAGAAAAAGCAAAGAATAATATCATTTAGAGGTTTTAACTGACATGGGAGGGAAAGAAGAGAAAATAATTGAAAATTTATAAAGAATTTGATTCTGTTCAGTTATCTAATCGATAGACAAAGGAGAGCCAATGTAAGGATCTCACTTTATGATTGTGAGCTTAGATATAGATGTACTGTGCTAAGATACAAAAAGACATTCATATCCAAGTAGCCACAGACCACTGGAAATACACACAATGGATTCATTCATGAGTGAAGAAAGTAGTGTTAAAGAGCTCAGATGTTTAATGAGTAAAAGACAGACACAAAATGTGCTTTAAAAGTCAAGGAAAATGTGGGCTTGGGAATGATTAGGTTTGTGATTTGTGAATCCTCATTCTTTTTGATGGTTGAGAGTAAGGAAGTTAGAAGATGGGGAAGGTAAAGCAAAAAGAAGGAGCTTGGATTATGAAATATTAATTCTAAGAACTCAGTAATTCAAAAGGAGGGATGCAGTTTGAAGAAAAAAGACTGGCCAAGAGCAGTGTTGTGGTTATCTCTGTGTTTGATTATTTACCTGTTTGGTTAAATTAAGAGTTACAAAGGAGAATGGGAATCGAAGCATACAGGGTACAGGTTGGGCTACGACTAAAAACGTAAGTGGAGAAATTGCTTTTTGGCAGTTGTACAAATGCTTTTTGGCCCGAGGCTGGAGGGTAGGAAGGAGCTAAGAAAATAGAGAGTGAGGAGAGACATCACTTCAAATAACTTTGATTTCTCAATAAATATGTTGGATTCAATTAATATAAGTGAATATAAAACAAAAGTGCAAAAGTTTTGGAACAGATACTGTGGAAGTACAGCCAAGGAGGAATGGAAGTATTATCAAAATCTTTTAGAGTCTAATCGATCTTAGTATATTTCAAATAATAAGAGCTTAAAATATTGATGATAGACTATGATTTTCATGAGATAAGTATTCTATATAATAAGAACAAAACTAAACCAGATAATGAATTATCCAGAATAAATTAAACTATCATAAAGAAGACCAGATTCCCATTCCTGATGACTTTTAGAACATGGTTATCCATAATCTCATCAATATCAGCACTTACTATGCAATTTTTCAAACCACTTCACTTGGATATACTTCCTCTGAAAATGTTTTTCATAATTTTCTTATATTTCTTCTTTTGTTGCTAACTAGATTACTATTGAAATGCAAAAATATATTGCTTACTAAGTAAACAATGCTTAAAGAAATCACCATTCTGGGGGCACCTGGGTGGCTCAGTCAGTTAAACGTCTGCCTTTGGCTCAAGTCATGATCTCAGGGTCCTGGAATCCAGCCCCATGTCTGTCTCCCTGCTAAGTGGGGAGTCTGCCTCTCCCTCCTCCTCTGCCCCTCTGTTCATGCTCTCTTTCTCTCTCTCTCTCCCTCAAATAAATGAAATCTTTAAAGAAAAAAAAATCACCATTCTGGGTAAGCATTTCTTTAAAATCTAATATGCATGGAGATAAAATACTGATATATAATTTTAAGTATTCTTTTTTAATGATAAACGATACATATGTAAAAAAAAATCTATACCAACAATATCAACAACCTAGGTTTGTACATCTTTAAGGAGACCCACTGTAAGCTGGGTGGGAAGGCCACCCACCAGGGCCCAGGTACAAACAGATGAAATGGGCACCATCCACCTCATGCTATTGCTGGGCGTATCTGCCAACCAAGCTGCAGATTTTACTCAAGTCAAGGTGGTATAAACATTCGGTTGTGACAGTGACACCATCTTGGGTACCATCCTTTGTATCAGATCATACACAAGATTTTCTAAGATTGATATCAACTTACATGTACAGAAATTCTTTTGTATTTTTTGCATATGTAAAGCTTTCATCTTCCACTTAAGAGACAGGCCTCTTTGTGCAGTAATAGGATACATGGATGAGCACTGCACAGCCATGAAGGGATATAATTTAATCCCTTTCCCATTTCATTAGAACAAAGTCCAAGTGACTGAATTTTGAAAGTTAATTTTAATGGAAATATTTGGATTCAATGAAATAAAAAGAAAAAATTAGTGCTATTGTTGACAGTGTTCACACTAATTATGGGAATTATAAACTGAGAATGTTCAGTTGGTTCAACAGAACAACATGGGAGTTCAATTATATATTTATCAATTTTGATATCGAAAAGCAAAAAATATGAAAATTATATTTTCTAATTTTTAATCTTTTTTGTTACCTTTCCCAAAAGAGTTCCTTTTGACAAATTTCCTTTTTCTAATTAAAAAAAAATAAAAAAAATTTCCTTTTTCTAAAAAAATCTGCTATATTTTCCCTTTTATCTTGAATTTTTTTATATTTTCTTATCTTCTTTTTCTCCCAATTTCCTTCCTTCCTTCCTTCCTTCCTGAGAGAATAATTATTTTTGTCTTCCAAACATATTTTCTTTATATTTTTTCTCACCTCCCAACATTGCCTCTGTTCCCATTTTAGCACACAGGCTATCTCATAACTTCATCCTAAATGTTTATCTCAAACATTAGGTGCTCCTTGGCCATTTATATATAACAGTGAGACTCTAAAAATCAGCTTCATCACATACCAGAAAAAACCCTTCATCATATACCAGACCCACTTCCCATCACTGACTGATTGGGTCAAGTCCAGACAATAATAGTGGAATTTTAGCTGCATTTGCTTTATTTGCTTTATGGAAAATAATAACTTCATTGCTTTTTCTACCATAAGTTTGATGACTAGCTTTATAGGCATTGAACCAGAGAATGGGTGCTGGGCATCAAACCATTTTGATGAAATCATCTTCACTTCTTTTTCACAGAATTAGGAAGGGAAAGTCTATGTGGTCCCTCCCTAATTTTTTCAATGGGTAACCAATGAAGGTAATAAACTTACCTATCCTATACTTTATTTGGGTTTTCATTAAAAATAATAGCTTTCTAGTTTTTTTCTGTCTTAGAAACACTTAGGTGGTAGGATGTCATTGAGCTCAGTATAAATTGGCACATGGAATAATGATGCAATGCAAACGCAGGACCAAAACTTAAAAATACCATGAATGAATTCATATGTAAATAAAGGGGGAGGACATATCATAGCATAACCAAAACAGGTAATTTCCTTTTTTCTTTCTGTAAGTCTGTATTTGGGGTGTTAAAATTTAAGACTTCTCACTCCTTTTTGTCTTTCTTTTCTCTCTCTCTCTCTCTTTTTTTTTTTTTTTTTTTTTTTTGATATGCATTCACCTATAAGGGCTTTGAGACTCAGAAATGGATTTCTCTCAGAAAACTTATCCGATTTACATCATGCACTTAGAGTTCAGTTCGGGATCAATGCTTTCATTACTGGAGAGGTTCTATCACTTTCTGGAAGTAATAGTTCCTGGAATGTTAAAACATTTCACGTTTGATATTGGTGGTAAACTAGAATTTATGACCTATTCCAGTTGGCTCTGAAAGCCCCATTTTCCCTCTCCAGCCTGCCCATTGTCCTCACCAGAAAGAATAAGTTTTCACTGTTTAGCCATGTTACATCTGAGATGGTTGCCAGGTTTTAGGAAGCACTTATGCAGCCTTCTTCAGTTTCACACACAGAGAATGAGCAGGTAGCATTTACTATGAATAAATCAATAAGACTGATGCACTAGAAATGCAGTTTGAAAAGGGCAGCTGCCTTCTAAAAGCTTTGGAAGCTTACTTTTAACTTCAGAGAGAGGGGTGAAAGTTGAAATTCACATGGTGGGATTATAACCATTATCTTTTTTCATGTGTATAAAAGAACTATAACTCATTGGGACTTACAACAACAGTAAGAACTTTTCCAAGAGATGAAGAAACATAAGAATTGCTCTTTCATGCTTCAAGATACTTTGTTTATTCTGTAAACAAAAAAGAAAAGAAAAAGAAAAAGAAAGCCACTTGTTTTCATACAGTGTCCATGTATTGCTCAGGAATTAGGACAAACCCTAGCTTATGACAATGATGATAACTGAGCTAGGAGAGCAGAAACTCATTGAAAAATGTCCTTCTGTACAGAATAGACTTCCTTTAATAAAATCAGAGAACAGCAGATATTCCTACCCAATAACATATTATTTTCTGATTAACTAGTAATCACAAGATGCACTCTGACATGGATAATTATAAAGCAATAATCTGTGTTACAGATGATATTTTCTGGTTTACAACCCTCGTCTGAGGGTACTGGCATTCTGACTTCAAAAAAGATTTTCGGAAATGCAATATTTGTAGCTACCAGAGTAGTAAGCAACTGCAAAATAGGAACAGACTCCTCTGTAACATTTCTGAAGTGCTTTATAGGCAAATAATGATCTATATCTAAAAGCAATAATATAGTGATGCTGCAGGTAACAGAGCTAATCCATTTTTTTTTAAACAGTCATATTCACAAGAAAGGGAATATAGAGATACTTGCCGCAGAGGCTTAACACAGCTTCTAGAAAAGTTTATTCATTCCCATCAAACTTTGCAAGATTTCCTCAAAAACTTGGCAAACAACATTTGATTTCAGGCTGCTTCATTCTATAACAGATAAAAGCTTTATTTGACTCCTCTCTGTTTGGGAGATTGATTTTAACCACAGATAATTCTAAGAGCTTGAAAACTTCTGTTTTATTTCTGGCTTCTTCCATGCTGAGAGGATAGTGGTAACATAATTAGTAGAGGGGACTGAATTTAAGAGCCCTGACATTTGTTATTTTTCCACCTTTTGAAGTTATTTTCTAATCGCTGGTGTGCTATATTTAAAGCATTATTTTAGATTCTGGAGACATGAAACAAGTTCGGAGGTTGTTGAAATAATGATACAGGATAAAGGTATGGCTTCTGTGCTCTAAGATTCTCATAATAGACTGGAAGATTCAGACAAATACACATGTCAGATGAGAGTAATTAAAATAAGGTCCACAAAGTATAGATTGAGAATAGAAAATACTAGGTTTTATATTGCCATTTGAATGCATTCATATGGCACAGGTATTTCTCCTATATGTTCTTTAAGAACACAGAAAGTTGGGCGCCTGGGTGGCTCAGTGGATTAAGCCTCTGCCTTCGGCTCAGGTCATGATCTCAGGGTCCTGGAATCGAGTCCTGCATCGGGCTCTCTGCTCAACAAGGAACCTTCTTCCTCCTCTCTCTTTCTGCCTGCCTCTCTGCCTACTTGTGATCTCTCTCTGTTGAATAAATAAATAAAATCTTAAAAAAAAATAAAGAACACAGAAAGTTAACTGGAAATCCTAAAATCAAATAAGTAGAGACCAATGTACCAATGTGTGTGTTATGACAACGGTCACTTTTTTGCAGGAGAAAAAGTGGTGTGTGGGGAAAAAGTCTTATATTGTACCTGTATCAGGAAAAATGTCATGACATTTCCAATTTAGAATCTCTGTTCTACCAGCAAAGTTCCTTTTTTCTGCCATAGAATCTATCTTTCCCTTCATTTGTCACTTAAAGAGCTGCTAATTTCTTTCTTTCTTTTTTTTTTTTTTTTCCTGTATCATCCTAAACAATTCAGTATTCACTCTCAGCTGACATGTTCAGCTTTAGCAAACAAAAGCCCGGTGATTAGTAGAGCCACACACATTTTCTAACGCATGCACTTTGGGGGCCTTATTACCCTCAAGAATATATCCTAAGGATCTTATTAATATATCCATTCTAGAAAAATAAGGGCCTCCCTAGGGTATACATCTGTTGCTACAAATTGAAGATCTTCTCAATACAGCTATACAAATATGAAGAATCTCTGTGATTCAGGTTCTTGTGGGGGAAGGGAGCTCTTGCTAGTTAGAAACTTCCTGGCACATTTCTCCCCCCAAATGTGAAACTTACTCACATAATGATTGTCGGTAACCCAAGGTCTTGGAAAAGAAACTTGCTATAGCAGAACAATCTCTCTTAAATCACAAGTTCTTCTTAAGCAGAGGGTGCAACATATTGGTTAAAGAACCAGACTTCAGGGGATGTGTTTACATTTAGATTTCCCAGAGTTTGGTAATAAGTGAAAAATGCAAATGGGCACCATCCCATGGAAGGAACAGACAAAGAAGATTCTTTATGGAGATCTGGAGACCATTTAAAGGGTGGACATATGAGGAACAGTGTATAACGTAATAAAATAAAATGATACCAAATGAACAACGAGAACAGTAAGAGAAGAAGGAACATGCTTTTCAGGAAATTCATAAGAAAGGCTTTTTAAAAAGAGGGGGATACCCACTGGACAAAAATGCTGCCAAGAAGTTAAGAAAAATCAAGACTAAAGTATCCACTGACTTCGAAGTTACAAGAATCCCAGAGATTTAGTGAGGCAAATTCCAATAGAGTCTTGATAAGATAAAGCCAAATTGCAATGAGTTGAGTAGTGATGGATAATGAGGAAGTGATGGCAGAATGCTGATTACTCTTCAAATTAATTTGTCCCTGACAGGAAGGGGGAGTTTACACAGTAATAGAAAAGGATAGAGGTTTAAAAAAAAATTGTGTGTGTGTGGGGGGGGGTGGTGATAAGGGAACAAAATTCTTGAAGTTCTAAGGAAAAAGTGGAATAATAATTTAGGTTTTTAAATTTGCATTTAAAAAAGTGATAACAGATGCAACTATGGGAAAATAAGATACTATGTGATAACAAAAGTGATAACAGCAACTATGGAAAAATAAGATACTATGTATCACTATTCATTTAACGGATATTAAAAATCTTTTTCACATTCCTCTGTGACTAAAATCAAAGAAGTCTGTCAAAACCAAAGCCAATTCTTTCATTGCTAATTTGAAATTCCTAACAATGCTACTGAAGAGGAATTTCTATTTAATCGTAGTAGTTAAATTTCGAGAACTACATAATCACATATTTATTGATATTCTCCAATAGTGTTTTCTAGTATGGGGGGGGAGTGTGTGTGTGTGTGTGTTCTTGTCCTTGATATATTTATAAACCACTCTTCCTTTTGAGTACATGAAATTGTACCCTCTCATCTCCTGTTCAGTGTGCTGAGTACTGATTTTGTACTTAGATGGCCAAAGCACAGAAGCATAGAAAGTGCCTCCTTTGCTGTCTAAACCCAGGAAATACGAGGCCTAAACATCATCTGAATCAGGCACACATGCAGGCAGTCTCTTCCTTTTCATTTGACATCTATGCTCTTGAAGTAAACACCCAATTACTGTTATTTGATGAAAGACAATCCTAATAGTTCTAGTGAAATATAAAATCAGTTAAAAAATTTATTCAGCATTCATTTTTAAGGAAAATGACAATATACTTAAATCTATATAGGAAGATTTCAATCCATGTTAAAATTTTATCATTTTTTCCACTCTGAAAGCAACTAAGACAATATATTTTATTATGTTTACCTAGTTTTGCTTTATCAAGATATATTTTTCAATATTTCCCTTGTATCTATACCATCTTCCAGATTCTCTTAAGAATGATCTAGATACTTATTTCAAGTCTATTGATTAAGGATAGGATTTGAACTTCATCTGAAGGGCAAAAATGTTATCTACTCTTTCAAAAATTAAATAAATACAGTACTGCTAGTCTCCACACTCTGGAGAACAATAAGTAGGATTCACACTACTGTGTCCTTTGTGAAAGAACTGTTCTCACATACTAAATTAAAAAAAAAAAAATTGGAAACTCTGTTGATTTCTTTCTCTCAGTAGGAAGGCATTATTTTGTTCCTTGCTGAATTTATGTCGCCATTATAGAAATGCTTATTCTCCTTCTTCCAGACCAATAAAAGGTAATATTTAAAATTTAATAACATGACTATGGCATTTACTGGTGTCAGAAGTCTATCAGAACAAAAGCCAATCCCTTTATCCTATACTTCAGAATACAAACTCTAATGCCAAGAAAGAAACTTACACACATTCCCCAGCTAATGGAGTTACAGCGGTGCTCAACTAAACAAATACGGAAAAGAGGTACAGATTTGAGGTGAGGCAAACCTGGATTCAGCTCACTTATTGTGTGACTGGACAATTTCTGTATCTTCTCTGAACTTCCACATCTTTTTTTTTTTTTCTCAGTTATTACAACAGTTGCTTCATGACTCTCTTTGCTACCACCTTTGCCGCTCCGTAGCATATTCTCCACACAGTGACCAAGATGACCCTTCTAACATGCAGAAGTGAGCTTGTGTCAGGCAACTGCTCAAAGGCACCCATGAGACTACATGAGACGACAAGTTCATGAGACTACACATGAGACTACAAGTTCCCTCCCTGCTTCTACCTCTGACCCTGTCCACCATCACATTCTCCTTTGCTCACTCCATGTCAGATGGCCAGGATGGTCTCCAAATATCAGGCAAGCTCTCACCTTCAGGCTTCTCTACTGGTGATTCCTCTGCCCAGGATGAGTTTTTACTTAACTCATTAAATGTTTTCTTAAAAGCCACCTTGTCTTTGAAACCAAACCTAAATACGCAAGATGGCAACCCTCTCCTCTTCACTCCTACCCCCACTTACCTGCTTCATGTTTTCCATAGTCCTAATAACCTTTAATTTACTATATAAATTAGGCATTTTAATTGTTTTTTGCACGTCTTTTCACAGCAGAATGTAAACAACATGAAAGTAGACATGTTTGAGTTTTTTTTCACTTTTGAACGCCAGTACCTAATACAAAGCCTTGCACAGAGTGTGCATTCAATATATATCAGATTAATAAATGAATGAATGAACATGAATCTCCTTAGCTACAAAAGTCAGACAATTCTTCACTCAGAAAAACAATTTTCAATTGGGTAAAACAGGATATATTTAGTCCAGCACTAGACACACACAGGGTTGTGATGGGAGTCACTACTGTGCTGCCATTATTGATGTTATTGTCACCAAAAGAAGATTCATAGTACTAAGACAATGAAATGGGCAGGCTGCTAACCAACTACGCATACCCATGCATACATACACAAACACTTCACACACTTACTCACATAATCTTTGAAAGGCATGCTGAAGCTTTGTTTTAAAATGAAGTGACTCATTCTGGTTTGTTTTGTTTTGTTTCATTTTGTTGCCATACCCTGGCAAACAGAAGATTGCCTAGTGATTAACAATCTGCAAAGTGCTAACTCTGAAAAAGATATTAGGCAGAATGTCACATTAGAAAGTAATGCTATGAGCAAAACCAACTCCAAAATAGTGACTGTAGTTGAAAACCAAAAAATAGAAGTATTTCAAAACAAAATCCTCTCTCTCTTGCTCTCTCTCTCTCTCTCTCTCACACACACACTCACACACACACACACACACACATGCACATACAACCTATCAGCACCAGTAACAATTTTCATATATCTGAAAGGGCTAGTGTCTTCACTTTAGGACCACCTAATGGTCCTATGGACTACCAATGAATATTTTTGGGGGATGCTAATTGTTGCATTTTTATTCATTTATTAATCCATCCATTATAAAATCCCTGAATGTTTTCTCATCTGTGATTATTGTCATAAATGTATCTTGCTGCTTCACAAAAATATATGTATATTGTAAGAGGAAGTGTGAGTAAGTTCTAATAGAAATGACCATGTCTCTTTAGTTACTATTTAGACTATTCGAGCATTCAATCATTTAATCCAAAAAGATTAATTTTACTTTCATTTTAGCAAAGAAGATCCATTAGTGACACAGAATGGAGTTTTCATTTGGTTAATTAGTCGAATGAGGGTCATCCATATCTATCATCAAAAGCTAAAGCTGTTAAGTCACAAAAATAAATTTATTCTCTATGCATGTGAACCAGCTTAGAAGCAGTAGGGTAGGTATTAAGATGTATCAAAATGGAATGAACTAGAGTTGCCACATAGAACATGTTAGGACAGTAGATCGTTCTCATATACAAAACAACATCTACATGTTTGAATCTTTAATTCAATTTTTCAGGGTTACTAGTTTTGGATTTTATCTAAAACTGAAAGGTAGTTGCCTTTTGTTTCCCTTCTGAATGAATATAAATTTTTTTCTACCACATTCATTACATCTGCTATTATTCTCATTAATAATTTTTGTGACATTTAAAAGCTTTTAAGTTTGCTTTTACTCAATTAAAAAGGAAAATGTAGTCATTATAGTATAAATCCAAACATTTTACACAGATTTCCTTTAAGTGTGATCTCTCCTTTTGCTTTGTATGAGGTCTGAATGGTTAATGAGAACTTATAATTGTATACAAATACTTTTAAGTGAAGTGCACTTTGGAAATTTTGGATCTTAATGACTCTGGTCTACTTTTTATATGAAGCTATTTAAAAAATTGTTTCAGAAAATGTAAAATTTTTAAAAAATTAACTTTAATACAGACAATTCATACATACAAGAAACCAAAGCAAACATACTAAACAGTTGTTGTTATTGTTATTGTTGCTTTTCACTTTTGTATTCAATATTTTGGGGAATATTGTGTAAAGATATACAAAAAGAAACTGACTTGAAAAAAATGTACTTACTGGAGTGATGTCAACAAGATGGTGAAATAAGAAGCCTTCAACCCCTTTTCCCCCAACAAACACATTTATTGAATAATAATAATTCATAAATATATTATCTTTGTGAGAAGTCTAGAAATGGGTTAAGAGACCCCTGCACCCTGGGTGACTGTGAAACCTGCCACATCAAAAACAATAGGGAGATTTGAGATGCCCTCTCATCACAATTTCTACCTCCATTATAGTGCCACACAGTCAGAAATAAGTAAATGTCTGAGAATGCTGAGATAATATGGAATATGATAGTGCCCTGGGGTCAGTGAAAACAGAGATGGTGATTTTAGCTGGAAGTCACCAAGACTACTCTCTCTGGCCCAGCACAGAGCTAGGAGTTGAAAAACCCCAGGTCTCAGTTTCTCCCAGGGGAGGGAGAGAGATGCACCAAACATCCAACACAATTTATCTGGGGGCTGCCTGAGGAATTAGCTTCAGTCTCTGTTATCCCATAATAGTGTGGGTACCCAAAATGCTTGGAGGCCTCTAAAAACAAAGTATTTTGGACTAGCATAAAGATTTGAGACTATCTGGCCAGACTTATTGGTGAAGCTCTTTTCCAGTATAGGATGAGTCCCTGAAACCTAGGAGAGGTAGTTGTTTTGTCTAATACACAGACATCAATATAAGGTCATGAAAATGAAGAAACAGAGAAATGTTTTCCAAATAATTAAAAAAGATAAATCTTCAGAAACAGGCTCTAATTAAGCAGAGATGTGTAATTTACCTAACAGAGGATTCATATTAACTATCATATCTATGCTTACTAAGTTCTTGAGAATAATCCATAAACAAAGTGATATTTTCAATAAAAAGATAAGGAAAAAAAATACCAAACAAATCATGGTACTGAAGAAAACAATAACTAGACTGAAAAATTCACTAATGGAATTCAATACCATGCTAGGTCAAGCAGAAGAAAGGATCAGTAAACTTAAAGACAAGTCATTGGAAATTATTTAGTCAGAGGAGGAAAAAAAAAGATGAAGAAAAAAAAAAGGTGGGGAGAGAAAGCCTGAGGCATTTATGGCATACCACCAAATGAATTACAGGAGTCCCAGGGTTAGGGTGGGTGGATGAGAAAGAGAAAGGTCCAGAAAACTTATTCAAAGGATAATGACTAAAAATTTACCAAATATGTGAAGGGTATGGACATCCAGATCCACCCACAATATTCTAATAAGATAAATACCAAAGAAACCCATACCAAGACAAATTATAATCAAATTGTCAAGACAAAAACAAAGAAGTCATATTGAAAGCAGCAAGTAAAAGCAACTTGTCAAATACAAGGGAAACTTTATCAGATTAGAAGCAGATTTCTCACCAGAAACTTAAACGAAAAAAGGGTCTGAGATGATATTTTCAAAGTAATAAAAGAAAAAAAGAAGAAGAAGAAGAAGAAGAAGAGGAAGAGGAGGAGGAGGAGGAGGAGGAAGAAGAAGAAGAGGAGGAAGAAGAAGAAAGAAAGAAAGAAAAAAAGAAAGAAAGAAAGAAACCTACCAACCAGGAATACTATAAATAGCAAAACTTCACAACTGAAGGTGATATTAAGACATTCTCAGACAGATAAAAGCTAAGAAAATTATTGCCACTAGACCTGACTTACAAGAAATGCTAAAAGGAGTTCTTCAAGTTGAAAAGATGCTAAATAGCAGCATTGTAGATTAAGAAAGTCTAAAACACACCAGTAAAGGTAAATATATAGAAAAAAAAAAAACAGAATATTATAGTAATGGTGGTGGATAAATCCCTTTGAATTGTGGCATAAAAGTTAAAAGTCAAAAGTATCAAAAATAACTATAATTAACATATGTTAATAGATACACAATAAAATCAGATGTATGTTATGACATCAATAACAAAGTTTGGGGGAGAAAAAGTTAAAGCACAGAATTTGTATGTGATCAAGGTTAAGTTGTTACCAGCTTAAAATAGACTATTATGACTATAAGATATTTTATGTAAACCCCATCACACACCACACACACACACACACACACACACATCCTATAGATATTTTGAAAAGGAAAGGAATCAAAATATAACACAGAAAATCAACAAAACACAATGGAAGCAAGAAAAACAAAATAACTCTAAGACAAACAGAAACAAGATGAAATCCATCCCTATCAATAGTTACATTGAATGTAAACGGATTAAATCCATGAATCAAAAGACAGAGTGGATGAATGAATAAAAAAGAATATAGAACCACATGCTGTGAACAAGAAGCTCACTTTTTTTTTAAGACAGAGAAAACACATGTGAGTGGGGGGGGGCAGGCAGATGGGGCAAAAAGAGAGAGAGAGAGAATCTTTTTTTTTTTTTAAGATCTTATTTATTTATTTGACAGACAGAGGTCACAAGTAGGCAGAGAGGCAGGCAGAGAGAGAAGAGGAAATGGGCTCCCTGCTGAGCAGAGATCCTGATGCGGTTCCATCCCAAGACCCTGGGATCATGACCTGAGCCAAAAGCAGAGGTTTTAACCTACTGAACCACCCATGCGCCTCAAAAGAAATAATCTTAAACAGGCTCTATGCCCAGGAGAAAGCCCAACACAGGGCTCAATCTCACAACCCTGAGATCATGTCCAAAGCTGAAATCAAGAGTCAGTCCCTTAACCAACTGAGCCACCCAGGCACATGAAGAAATTCACCTTAGATTCAAAGACACACATAGGCTGAAAGTGAAGATATGCAAAAAGATATTCCAGGGGCACCTGGGTGGCTTGGTAAGATAAGCATCTACCTTCAGCTCAGGTCATGATCCTGTAGTCCCAGGAATGAGTCCTGCGTTGGGCTCCCTGATGAGTGTGGAGCCTACTTTTCTGTCTTCCTCTGCCCCTCCCCCCTACTCACGCTTTCTTTCTCTCTCTCAAATAAATAAATAAAATCTAAATATATATATATATTTAATTTTAGATAATATATATTAAAATATATATTTATATTTAATATATTGATTATATATAAATTACATATGATTTATATTTGTATATTGTATTTATATATTTAAAATAAAATATATCATATAGAAATATATATTTAATATAGAGGGATATATTTCTCTCTATAGATATATATATTTATATATTTCTCTCTCTTTCTCTCTCTCTCTCTCTATATATATGGTTCAAATGACACCATAAAGAAAGCAGATTTGGATATACTTACATCAGACAACATAGACTTCTGGTCAAAAACTGTTACAAGGAGAAAAGTCATACTATGTAAATGATAAAAGGGACAATTCAACAGGAAGGTATAAATACACAATTATAAATATATTAAAATATACAAAAATGACAATTATAAATATATATGAACACATCAGCAAATATTAAAAGAACCAAAGAGAGAAATAGTATTACAATAATAGTATACAACTTTAATACCCCTTCCAATAATGGACAAAAATCAGCCAAATGAAAATCAACAAGGAAACAGTGGACTTGACAATGGTATAAACAAAATGGACATAACAGACACACAGAACATTGCACTGAACAGCAGCAGAATACATAGTTTCTCAAGAGTACTTACATCTTTTTTAAGGATAGATCAGGTCACAAAACAAGTCTTAACAAATTTAAGAAGATTGAAAATATACCAAATATCTTTTCTCACTATGGTGGAATGAAACCAATAGCAGAAGGAAAAAAAAAAAAAACCCTGAAAAATTTACAGATATGAGGAAATTAACTATATTTTTGAATAGCCAAAAAATTTTTTAAAAATAGGGACTATCCTGAGACAAAAGAAAATGAAAATAGAACATGTCAAAACTTACGAGACACAGCCAAAGCAAGAACAAAAGAGAAGTTCATAGCAGTAAACACTCAAAAAGAAACAAATAAAGACCTGGAATAAATAACTTGAGTTTACACTACAGAAAACTAGAAAAAGAACAAAATTAAATCCAAAGTTAGCAGAAGAAAGTAATGAAACCTAGAAAAAGAGAGAAATAGACTAATAAAATGGAGAATAGAAAAACAGAAAAAAGTCAATGAAACTAAGTATTTTCTTAAAAAGATAAATAAAGTTGATAAACCTTTACCTAGACTAATTATGAATAAGGAGAGAAAACTCAAAATCAGAAACGAAAGGAGACATTACATTTGATGACACAAAAATGAAAATAATCCTAGGAGATTATTATGAATAATTTTATGCCAACTAAATAATCTAGAAGAAACGAATTCCTAGAAACATATAACCCATCAAGGCTCAATCATGAAGAAAGAGAAATCCTGAGACCTATAATTAGTATAGAGTTCTTTTGTTATTTGCTTGTTTATAGATTTTTCTACACATAAGATCCTGTCATCGGTGAACAGATCTGCTGTGCAACATTGTGCCTATAGTTAACAATAGTGTATTGTACACTTAAAAATTTATTAAAAGTTTAGGGGCGCCTGAGTGGCTCAGTGGGTTAAGCCTCTGCCTTCGGCTCAGGTCATGATCCCAGGGTCCTCGGATCGAGCCCCGCATCGGGCTCTCTGCTCAGCGGGAAGGCAGCTTCCTCCTCTCTCTCTCTCTGCCTATTTGTGATCTCTCTCTCTCTCTGTCAAATAAATAAATAAAATCTTTAAAAAAATTATTAAAAGTTTAGAACTCATGTTAAGAGCTCTTACCACAATAAATAAATAATTTTTAAAAAATCTGCTAAAATGTTAGTGTGAATTTGTTTGTCTGAAATGCTCTATAAAGAGAGAGAAAGTGGTAAAGTTCTCTTTACCAGTCACTGGTGTTTTGTTTTGCTTTATTTTGTTTTTTATTTTGCTGTTGTTAAGAGTTTTTAAGCACTTGCACTCTTAACTGGAACACAACAAAACGTCTGTCCTTGCTTCCATTTTCCCTTCACAAAATCACACTATTCACAAGTTTCCTCAAGAGTACCTTTAATCATTTTTACTGCCCTCTTCAAAGTTTCACAATGACTTTTTATTTCCTATTAAAAAAAAAAACAGGCATAATTTTCTTGCCTGGAATTCAAAAACATCTGTAATGTCTTAAAATCTGTCCTACTAGGATCATCTACCAAGTTGTTGAATACTCAACTTGAGCCCACAGAGAAGGGAAGGAAACTGAGAGGAGGCACAACAGAAATCAGGAATACTATAATAATTAAGCACTGGTCTCTCAAAGACAAATTGTATTTGTCCTAACTCCAAGAGAAATAGTGAATTAGGTCTTGATTTCTGTAGCAATAGCCACTGGTCTAGGAAGTGATGGGTAAAGCATGTTAATAGGGACCATTAAACACAATGAAAGCAGAAGTGCATTTCAGAGCAGGATGACAGCCAGTTAGTGGGAGCAGAAGTAGAGTTTCCATTACAAATGAAAAGTTCTACCCAAGACTTGGTAAGGGGCAGGATCCAAGCCAAGCAAGTCCATGTGTGAAAACAGAGACATGCAGTGTTTTGGTGGGGAGGATGTTGGAACTGTGGGGAGGCCAAATTTTATGGACTGAGAACCCTCTGTAACTAATAACTTCAGCTGAGGGAATAGGGTGATAACCAAAATTCAGTCAATGAATTCGGCAGACTGGCTAAATTCTTAATCACCCTTTGCACAAAGGCCCCTACCTTGCTACCAGATATAACAAACCTCTGGTTTACACAAATTGGATATGATCAAAAATATTTATCAATGACTGATGAAAAAAGTAATAATACCTACAGCAAATTTCTGCTTTTGTGCTCCTGTAACCAAGCTAAAACTAGGAGTCCAGGTAGGGATTTTCAGGGTTGTCAAGGTGAGTAAGATCTATTGGAAAATCCAGGGGTAAGTCTTTCTTTTAGCAAAAAGATTATTCAAGTGAGCAAACTGTGCTTCATCATAAGCAGATTTTGATGGCTCTATTGATGGGAATTATGTAATATGTATTATGTTATTGAAAGAACAGAGTCACATATTTCATTTCTTCTTCTTTTTTTTTTTTAATTTTTTATTTTTTTATAAACATATATTTTTATCCCCAGGGGTACAGGTCTGTGAATCACCAGGTTTACACACTTCACAGCACTCACCAAAGCACATACCCTCCCCAATGTCCATAATCCCACACCCTTCTCCCAAACCCCCTCCCCCCAGCAACCCTCAGTTTGTTTTGTGAGATTAAGAGTCACTTATGGTTTGTCTCCCTCCCAATCCCATCTTGTTTCATTGATTCTTCTCCTACCCACTTAAGCCTCCATGTTGCATCACCACTTCCTCATATCAGGGAGATCATATGATAGTTCTCTTTCTCTGCTTGACTTATTTCGCTAAGCATGATACGCTCTAGTTCCATCCATGTTGTCGCAAATGGCAAGATTTCATTTCTTTTGATGGCTGCATAGTATTCCATTGTGTATATATACCACATCTTCTTGATCCATTCATCTGTTGATGGACATCTAGGTTCTTTCCATAGTTTGGATATTGTAGACATTGCTGCTATAAACATTCGGGTGCATGTGCCCCTTTGGATCACTACATTTGTATCTTTAGGGTAAATACCCAATAGTGCAATTGCTGGGTCATAGGGCAGTTCTATTTTCAACATTTTGAGGAACCTCCATGCTGTTTTCCAGAGTGGTTGCACCAGCTTGCATTCCCACCAACAGTGTAGGAGGGTTCCCCTTTCTCCACATCCTCGCCAGCATCTGTCATTTCCTGACTTGTTGATTTTAGCCATTCTGACTGGTGTGAGGTGATATCTCATTGTGGTTTTGATTTGTATTTCCCTGATGCCGAGTGATATGGAGCACTTTTTCATGTGTCTGTTGGCCATCTGGATGTCTTCTTTGCAGAAATGTCTGTTCATGTCCTCTGCCCATTTCTTGATTGGATTATTTGTTCTTTGGGTGTTGAGTTTGCTAAGTTCTTTATAGATTCTGGACACTAGTCCTTTATCTGATATGTCGTTTGCAAATATCTTCTCCCATTTATCATTTGTCTTTTGATTTTGTTAACTGTTTCCTTTGCTGTGCAAAAGCTTTTGATCTTGATGAAATCCCAATAGTTCATTTTTTCCCTTGCTTCCCTTGCCTTTTGCGTTGTTCCTAGGAAGATGTTGCTGCGGCTGAGGTCGAAGAGGTTGCTGCCCGTGTTCTCCTCAAGGATTTTGATGGATTCCTTTCGCACATTGAGGTCCTTCATCCATTTTGAGTCTATTTTTGTGTGTGGTGTAAGGAAATGGTCCAATTTCATTTTTCTGCATGTGGCTGTCCAATTTTCCCAGCACCATTTATTGAAGAGGCTGTCTTTTTTCCATTGGACATTCTTTCCTGCTTTGTCAAAGATTACTTGACCATAGAGTTGAGGGTCTATTTCTGGGCTCTCTATTCTGTTCCATTGATCTATGTGTCTGTTTTTGTGCCAGTACCATGCTGTCTTGATGATGACAGCTTTGTAATAGAGCTTGAAATCCGGAATTGTGATGCCACCAACGTTGGCTTTCTTTTTCAATATCCCTTTGGCTATTCGAGGTCTTTTCTGGTTCTATATAAATTTTAGCATTATTTGTTCCATTTCTTTGAAAAAGATGGATGGTACTTTGATAGGAATTGCATTAAATGTGTAGATTGCTTTAGGTAGCATAGACATTTTCACAATATTTATTCTTCCAATCCAGGAGCATGGAACATTTTTCCATTTCTTTGTGTCTTCCTCAATTTCTTTCATGAGTACTTTATAGTTTTCTGAGTATAGATTCTGTGTCTCTTTGGTTAGGTTTATTCCTAGGTATCTTATGGTTTTGGATGCAATTGTAAATGGGATTGACTCCTTAATATCTCTTTCTTCTGTCTTGCTGTTGGTGTAGAGAAATGCAACTGACTTCTGTGTATTGATTTTATATCCTGACACTTTACTGAATTCCTGTATAAGTTCTAGCAGTTTTGGAGTGGAGTCTTTTGGGTTTTCCACATAGAGTATCATATCATCTGCAAAGAGTGATAATTTGACTTCTTCTTTGCCGATTTGGATGCCTTTAATTTCCTTTTGTTGTCTGATTGCTGAGGCTAGGACCTCTAGTACAATGTTGAATAGCAGTGGTGATAATGGACATCCCTGCCGTGTTCCTGACCTTAGTGGAAAAGCTTTCAGTTTTTCTCCATTGAGAATGATATTTGCGATGGGTTTTTCATAGATGGCTTTGATGATATTGAGGTATGTGCCCTCTATCCCTACACTTTGAAGCGTTTTGATCAGGAAGGGATGCTGTACTTTGTCAAATGCTTTTTCAGCATCTATTGAGAGTATCATATGGTTCTTGTTCTTTCTTTTATTGATGTGTTGTATCACATTGACTGATTTGCGGATGTTGAACCAACCTTGCAGCCCTTAGGAGCTGGTTCTTTGAAAGAATTAATAAAATTGATAAACCCCTGGCACGACTTATCAAAAAGAAAAGAGAAAGGACCCAAATAAATAAAATCATGAATGAAAGAGGAGAGATCACCACTAACACCAAAGAAATACAAACTATTATAAGAACATACTATGAGCAACTCTACGGCAATAAATTTGACAATCTGGAAGAAATGGA
This sequence comes from Mustela nivalis, assembly GCF_964662115.1. Lineage (NCBI taxonomy): Eukaryota > Metazoa > Chordata > Mammalia > Carnivora > Mustelidae > Mustela > Mustela nivalis. The sequence continues at coordinate 157,039,391 of NC_139022.1, read as the reverse complement.
TGCATTCCTAGAGACATATAAACTACCACAACTGAACCAGGAAGAAATAGAAAGCCTGAACAGACCCATAACCAGTAAGGTAATTGAAACAGTCATTAAAAATCTCCAAACAAACAAAAGCCCAGGGCCAGACGGCTTCCCGGGGGAATTCTACCAAACATTTAAAGAAGAACTAATTCCTATTCTCCTGAAACTGTTCCAAAAAATAGAAATGGAAGGAAAACTTCCAAACTCATTTTATGAGGCCAGCATCACCTTGATCCCAAAACCAGACAAGGATCCCACCAAAAAAGAGAGCTATAGACCGATATCCTTGATGAACACAGATGCGAAAATACTCAACAAAATACTAGCCAATAGGATTCAACAGTACATTAAAAAGATTATTCATTTCTTCTGATGGAAAATAAGTAAAGCAAATAAGAATTAAAAAAAAAAATCTCCCAGCCTTAGAATCCAATTAAGTCCTTACTATGATTATCATGTCAAAGGTGCTGAAGGAGTATGTTGTGGTTGGTTTTATTTTGGTTTTGGTTTTTATTAAATTCCATCAAGCTGAGAAGACCAATAAGCACTTTAATGCATGGTTAAATAATTATTTACTGCCTCCATGGGAAATAAAGATATCTTGCAAAATGTAAGCCAGGAAATAATTCCCATCTTAGTATTCTCAGTAAGGGTTTTAGCATTTGGGCTGAGAACTTAAATTCCTATGGGCATTTGCCAAGCAGGTATTAAGTATATTCTGGGTGTAAGGATATCATTGCCAAATCATAATCACTATTTTTGCTTCTTTAAATACAAGTATATTACTTTTACACAATTGTGCATAGCATAAGAGATTATATTTCGAATAGGAAATCTTATAAAAAATTAAAGTAGAAATACCCAATTACCTTTATTTCAATTCAATACTTTCATTAATGACAGAAAACCTGATTTTTTTTCCCATATACATTAACATGTTAAAAGTCAGATTTTGTATTTTGGACTGTACAGATTTAAACTTGAATTTTTAATGTGATATTAGTAATGTATATTTTAAGTCCCCAAATTGGAAAGAACAGCTTTACTTAATAGAATTATTTGAGGTCTTGAGATGAAACTTTGCACAATATGTATATATTTTTTTGGTTATTTTTAGAATCCTGGCATCCAACATTATCACGTAGTTGTCAGAGTTCTGTCTCAATCTTCACAATAAACACCATTTGCAATGTTTCATTTACTTAATCAATACCTATTGAGAAAGGCAAACTGATCAATGTATTTTCATTATTTCATGAACTTTCTGTGAAATTCAGATTTCAACTCCATGCATTAAAAAATGTAGTACCGATGATTCATCCATCCACCAAATCAATGCTGAATGCGTATTTTGTGCCAAACATTATACTAGAGAGTCACTGAATCATATGTATTGTATATATCAGTGTAGGTATTATAGGAAGATGAAAATTTTCCTGTTCTTATGAAGCTGAAATTCTAATGGAGAAACAAAAGTCAGAAATGTGGGTGAAGGGCGCCTGGGTGGCTCAGTGGGTTAAGCCGCTGCCTTCGGCTCAGGTCATGATCTCAGGGTCCTGGGATCGAGTCCCACATCGGGCTCTCTGCTCAGCAGGGAGCCTGCTTCCCTTCCTCTCTCTCTGCCTGCCTCTCTGCCTACTTGTGATCTCGCTCTGTCAAATAAATAAATAAAATCTTTAAAAAAAAAAAAAAAAGAAATGTGGGTGAAAAAGGAAAGCCTCAGGACACAATTATTAGGCTGATAAGTGAATGACCAAATTAAAAAAAAAATAGGGGTTATATGAATATCTAAGAGAACAGAATTCCAGACTGAGAAACTACACATTTGTTTCTGGATGATGATGTTAGGATCACAAAACCCAAGACTGCATAATTATTTTCTGAATTTACAGTGACACCAAGAAAGAGTGAATCACAGCAGAGAAATATAGAAGTGTTTCTAAGGGCTGTACTTTCAAACATAGAGTTCAGTCCACTCTTTACTGGCAAATCAAAGTGGCACTTCTCTCTTGAATAATATTATCATGGTGGAACTTGAAGAAAATGTGCAAATATTGCCTAAGGCATCTGATACTGGCATATAATCATTCCCCTTAGAGTATGGAATGCATATTATTGCCATTTTTTCCTCAAGCAGATCCTGCTAAGGTCACAGAACACTCCTTACAAGATGGTTGACAGAAAACCAAAAGCTTAAAATTCCTGATTAGGAATCCTCTTTACTGTGGTTAATTCATGTATGTCCATAAATAGGTTGTATCTGTTTAGCCAAATGAGGCAAAATGGAATTCTAATTGGATTTCAACATTCATCCACATTTGTGTTTCTCTGTAGAAAATACTAACGTCCTTCAGAATGCCTGGCCATTTGCTGAAAGTCACTCGATATCTGCCATGTGTTTTTGTCAACAGACACTAAATGCCTGGTTAGTCTGTGGAAGAGTCTTACCTTTAGATGATAAAGCTTTCTATCATTCTATAAAGGCACAGGTAAAAGTGCCTAGAAATTGTTTAGAATTGTATTCAAATGTCTTCCACCTAGAAACTTCTATAGCATGTGGTATTTTGCTGAGGGCCAATGTTCATCCTAATGATGTCCACTGAGACATGATTCCAGAAAGTCTCAAACCTTATAAATTGCACTGATTGGAAAAAATGTTAAAGCTCTAGGAGTAATGTTACTCTTAGAAAAATAAAATGAGAGTTTCATAATCCTTTCATAACCTTTGTGGAAATTTTTAATAAGTTTCTATTTAGATAAGATATAAACCAAAGGCAAGAGAACCAGTTAGAATCTTAGGAATGATCCCTAAATTGACCACTGTGATGAAGTTATTTTTAAAATTTTATCATATGTAAAAATATTTACACATACGCAAAGTTTAGAATAATAGAATATCACCCATTCCTGTACGTAATCAACCAAACAAAATCTCCTCCCTGTTTAAAGAAGCAAATTATTTCGCTAATGTGTGCAGCTGAGAGGTAGTGCCACATAATGATCAAGATGCTGGATTCTGGGGGTGCCTGGGTGGCTAAGTCAGGTAAGCATCTGTCTTTGGCTTAGATGATGATCCCAGTCCTGGGATTAAGCCCTATGTTGGGCTCCCTGCCCAGTGGGGAATCTGCTTTTCTCTCTTCTCCTGTACATGCTCTCTCTTTCTCTCATGCATGTGCTCTCTAATAAATAAGTAAAATCCTTTAAAAAAAAAAAAAAGCTGGATTCTGGAGTCAACCAGTTTGGCTTAAAATACTATTTTGTCACTTATTGATTGTGTGACCTTGGGCAAGTTATCTAAATTTCAATAGCTCAGTTTTCAAATCTTAAAATTACAATAGTACTTACCTCTTAGGGCTGTTGGAAGATTTGAAATTTTTAAATATTTAATGGGCTGAAAAGATTCCTAGAATATAATCAGCACTCAATAACTACTACTTATTACAATCATTATTATTCTTAGATGTAATAAGAATGCTAACCCTTAGCAGTAAGGGAGTAGAGAAAACAATTAGTATTCTTTGAGAAGTTTCAGTAAAAGGCAATGGATCCATCAGAGATTATTTAAAAGAGTGCCTAAAGTCAAACTTCCTGTAATGGGAACAGTCAGAATATGCTTAAGGGAAATATATATGGAAAAAAGAAAGCTATAGAGCAAGTACTGAGGAAAACCAAGCAGAATGGAGAGGTCATACTAATGTAGCAGGAAAGAATCACTCTCTGATATTTCAGGACAGGAATTTTGAATTGTTATAAATCTATTTTTGGCAAGTAGGTGAATATAAGAAACTCATTCGGTGGCCACATTTTTATTTTTCAGAGAATGAATGACAGACATTTATGAAATAAGAAAGTTTCATACCAAATCTTACATGAGAAAAGAAGTTTAGATTATATTGGACAGGAATGAAAAAGAGAGGACTATAGAAAATGAAAATAGTGAGTGTACATTGAGAGAACAGCTGTGGTTGTAGTTCATTAGCTTCAAATAACAACAGCCTGAGAGTTGGATTATATTCTTCAACAGAATGCATTTTTACTCGTCTAAGAGTGGAGGAATCAGATTGAAATAGTGATTTGGGGCTTGAATTTCCACAGAAAGATAGGAAGGAAAAATAAGTATCTAAGGGAGTTAGGGTTCTCTTGGTAAAGTTGAAATAAATAAAAAGAAGCAGACAACTGAACAGGTAGGCTGATGGATTGAAGAAAATTTGAAGAAATTTGCAATAGGTCTCTGTGATACTGAAATGTGGGTTAATGTCAATGCCAAAATGGAAAGTTAGGAATGTAGGAGAATGCTTTTGTGAGGTATACATTTTCTACTGGAGGGGTATGTGTGTGTGGTGTGTGTGTGTGTATGTATGCAAGCAAGTGATTGTACATGTGCATTTGTGTATAATATTTATAATATATAAGCAATAATAAAATCCAAGGAGCAGTCCTGGACATAACCATCAGAAGTAATTGTGTACAAGACAACAGTCTTTGGAATTTATGAAGGGTCAGGTGTCTTTTAGCCTTTCTGGGTATTCTTCTTAGTGTTATTTCTAATTTCAAGGGTATCATTAGGATTTTTACCAAAAGGATGCAAGAGATGCAGAAGTTTCAGAGAAAAATGTGAATGTCTCCCTTCATCTTACCCAGCCCTCCAATTTTCTCCCTAGAGATGACTACTGTTAACAATTCTTTGAATACAGCCTTAAGTGGGACAGCACTGTTTGTGTTTCCCTATGACTTTATTATTTTTTTCTTAATTAGAATTCATTGGGCTACTTCGTATTTTTTAAGTACTGTAGGGTATCTCATGCATACCATAATTTAACTGCATTTCTAATTACATCAATCTATATTCAGTCAGTGAGACAGAAGCATTCTGTAATCCAGATACAGAGTTTTAATAGAAAGATCTAGCGTAACAGCATGGGATGTCATGGGAAGCCGGAGAAGTCAGGCTGGTAGGTTTTGGAGGAGCCACAGGGAATCCCAGCCTGTGGCACTGATGCGGGAGCTACCGCTGTGTTCAAGATGCTCTGTGAGAGTTTTCAGTCCGTTCCCAGGTGGCTACAGCACAACAGGTGGCTCTCAGGCACTCACCAAGAAATGGCTCTACATCTCTCGTTTCCCCGGGCATCTGGTTACAGCCAACTTGTGAGACTAAAGGACTCTGCCTCCCTCTGCCTTCCAGACATTTCCAGAATCACTCCATTTGGCAAAAACAGAATCCTAGATCTTAAAGGAAAGGAAAAGAGGAAGCTTCTCCTTACAAATGGAAAGGTGACTTTGAAAGACAGGTGAGGTGCTGCCAAGTTTACAGTAGGGAATATAACAAACTCACCCTAGTAAGTCAGGTTATTCGAAAGTTTTGATACCACAAAAACAGCGAGGAAAATTTGTACATCCATCCAAACAGGAACATGGGAGGAATTCTTTATAATACTCTCTGTAGAGGATGCTTTTAGCCAAACAGGCTTGAGCAGTGGAATGAAAAAGGACCCACAGTGAACCGTTGACTGAATTTAGGCCCATCTGGGGACCCACCTCAAAATATGCATAGGCCCTAACTGATGCGTGGGCTACTTACAACCAGAAACAGTTACCAAGAAAGGGAAGATTCCCTTTGTTGCCGTACCTCCTCATTGCCCCCCTCTAAAAGCAGCCTCACCTCCTACCTCAGGGCAGACCTTCTCTACTCTGCTGTCCTGCCTCCTGCTCCCTGGCAGTGGATTCCATAAACTTTTACTTTCTTTGTTTTGTCTCAAGCAGATTCTTTTACCTCCAATGCCACCGGCTTCCACTGGATCATTACCCCACATTGGGGGCCTCCATCCCATCGAGAGGTACCCCTTTACACACCCATTCTCCAGCCAATGTAATACACCAGTAGTACGTTTTTGTTACACTAAATACATTCACATTATTGTTCAACCCTCACCATCTTCATTTTTAGTTTCATCTTCCGCAAATGAAATTCTGTGTCTGTTAAACAGTGGGTAAGCCATTTTTCTCTCCCCTTGCCCCTGACAACCACCATTCTACTTTCTGACTCTACGATTTCGATTATCTTAGGAATCTTGTATAAGTGGTATTATACAATATCAGTCCTGTGACTGGCTCATCTCACTTAACATTATGTCAAGGTTTATCCACATTGTAGCACGTATCAGAATTTCCTTATTTTTTGGGGCGCCTGGGTGGCTCAGTGGGTTAAGCCGCTGCCTTCAGCTCAGGTCATGATCTCAGGGTCCTGGGATCGAGTCCCACATCGGGCTCTCTGCTCAGCAGGGAGCCTGCTTCCTTCTCTCTCTCTGCCTGCCTCTCAGTGTACTTGTAATTTCTCTCTGTCAAATAAATAAATAAAATCTTTAAAAAAAAAAAAAAAAGAATTTCCTTATTTTTTTAAAGATTTTAAAATATTTTATTTCACTCATATGTGGAATTTAGAAACAAAACAAATGAACATAGGAGAAGGGAAGGAAAAATAAAAGAGGAAAACTGTAAGAAACTCTTAACTGTAGGGAACAAACAGGGTTGCTGGAGGGGATGGGTGTGAAGGGGTGAAGTTACCGGGTGATGGACATTAAAGAGGGCGCGTGACCGCAATGAGCACTGGGTGTTGTATGCAACTGATAAATCACTGTGTTCTATCTCTGAAGCTAATGACATAGTATATGTAAATTAAATTGAATTTAAATTAAAAAAAAGATTTGATTTATTTTGAGAGAGAGCAAGAATGCAAGCAGGGGGAGGGACAGGGGCAAAGGAAGAGAATTTCAACCAGTCTCCACACTGAGCACAGAGCCAGGTGCAGGGCTCAATCTCTCAGGATCCTGAGATGATGACCTGAGTTGAAATCAAGAGTCAGGTGGTTAACTAACTGAGCCACCCAGGTGCCCCCAGAATTCCCTTCAAATAATATTCCATTGTTAAACAGTACATTTTGTTTATCTGTTCATCCATCACTGGATACTTGGGTTGTTTCCACATTTGGTCTAATGTATATACTACTAATATGAACATGAGTGTACAACATCTATTCAAGTCTCTGATTTTAATTCTTTTGGGAATAGCCCCAGAAGTGGAATTGTTGGATCATCTGATTATATGGTAATTCAGTTTTTGTTTTGTTTCGTTTGAGGACTCACCATACCATTCTGCACAGCAACTGCCCCCATTCTACATTCCTATCAGCAATGCACAGTTTTCCAATTACTTCACATCCTCTACAACATGTTTTCTCTTTTCTTTTTTTACAATAGCCATTCTAATGAATACAAAGTGGTAATAGCCATCTCATTGTGGTTTTGATTTGCATGTTTCTAATTACCAGTGAAATGTTGAGAATCTTTCATGTGCTGGTTGACTATCTGTCTATCTTCGTTGGAGGAAGGTCTATTTAGGTCCTTTGCTCACTTTTGCTTGGATTATTTGTTTTTGCTGAGTCATAGTTCTTTATATATTTTATATATCAATATTCTATCTTATATTATTTGAAATATTTTCTTTCATTCTGTGGGTTGCATTTTTATTCTCTTGATAGCATGTTTTTGTTGTTGTTATTTAATTTTGATGAAGTCTGATTTACCTATTTTTTTCTTCTGATGCCTGTGCTTTTGGTGTCATATGCCAGAAAGGATTACCAAAAAGCTATTTATTTTTGCACACAATGTAAACAGTGGTCCTACTGTTATATTATCTGATTTATTTATAATTACTTAGTTGACTCTCTTGGACTTCCTACATAGATGATCATTTAGATAAGATCTTCCTTTACAATATTTACCACTCCTTTCCTTTTCTTTTTTTGAATTGGGTAATATCCTAAATTTTTAAGCTAAATTGTTAGAAATCTTGATGAATTTTAAAATTTACCTTGGATTGTGTCAGGATCTTTAAGAGGCTGAAGGATATGAGCCAGACTCCAAAATATTTAATGAATATCGCCAAAGTGATTTCAGAGAACAAAGTAAAACTATGTTGAGAGGGAAGGAAGAGAGGTTAGATAATTCAACAGATAATGAAGAGCATACTGATATAGAGTGGGAATTCAAATGATAATATACAATTACACAAATGAAGATCGAAAAATGATTACTCTTCTCAGACTATCCCATTTTATAAAAATGATAGGTAATAAGACACTAGTGTCCAGTCTCCTTACAATTTATTGTACAACGTATTATAACTCAGAATTGCCTGAAGTCTCCTGAGTGTATCTAGATCAACTGTAGAGAGGTGATAAGGATTGACAATTGTTTCATATACTTTTGTACTAGTGATGGTGGGGGGAGGGTTAGTTCTTTGCTTTCTGAATGATAGTAGGAAAACTATCTGTGCAAGGGACCTATTCCTCTAGATCACTATATAATATTTTAATACTTAAATAATATTTGAGTACATGTAATGAACAAAAATTTAATCACTGAAAATTGTCAAAAATAAGAACTTAAAAAGTGTAGGGGCACCTGGGTTTCTCAGCCAGTTAAGCATCTGCCTTGGGCTCAGGTCATGATCCTGGGTTCCTGGGATCATGCCATGTCTTGGGCTCCCTGATCAGTGAGGGGCATGCTTCTCCTTTCTTCTCTGCCCTTCCCCCAGCTTGTGCTCTCTCTCTTGCTGTCTCTCAAATAAATAAAATCTTTAAAGAAAACTTAAAAAGCACATTAGTTGTTATTGCCCCAATGCCAACCTGTACTGTCCCACAGTAACTCTACTCCCCTCTAGAACTAACACCACCAGATTATGATATATTCCTTCCAGTTTTGAAAATGCATTTTTAGTAACCTGTACAGGAAAAGATATATTGACTTAATGTGCTTCTTTTTACATACATAGGATCAAACAATGCATATTGTTCAGTAAGAATCTTTTCAATAATGTCTCACATATGTATGTCCTCTTATTTCAAACTGTATCTCTGTTTGTCCCATTATACAGTTACAACTTTATCCATTCTTTTCTGGATGATCATTTATATAGTTTCAGACTTAATATTTTTTTTTTAAGATTTTATTTATTTATTTGACAGAGAGACATACAGCGAGATAGTGAAACAAGCAGAGGGAGAGGGAAAAGCAGGCTTCCCACCAAGCAGGGAGCCTGATGCGGAGCTTGATCCCGGGACCCTGGGATCACGACCTGAGCTGAAGGCAGAGGCTTAACCCACTGAGCTACCCAAATATAAAGTGCCCCAGACTTTATATTTTTATACATTAGGATTGTAATTATCATACTTACTATATCTTTGGGCATATGAGAGTATCTAGCACATATATCTGAAGTTGGAAATAATAACCAAAGGGACATTCAGATTTTAAAAATACATAAAACTGGGGTGCCTGGGAGGCCCAGGGTTAAAGCCTCTGCCTTTGGCTCAGGTCGTGATCTCAGGGTCCTGGGATTGAGCCCCACATCGGGCTCTCTGCTCAGCAGGGAACCTGCTTCCCCCTCTCTCTCTGCCTGCCTCTCTGCCTACTTGTGATCTCTCTCTCTGTCAAATAAATAAATAAAATCTAAAAAAAAAAAAAAACATAAAACCAATTAAAATGTCTAATAAAAAGTTTGTGTAAGTTCATACTGTTTCTTGACTTCTGAATTCAACTCATCCTTTAAAGCCAGAGTTAATGCCATGTTCCCCTTAGACCACCTAGGACCTCATTTACTTCATTCTAATTATCTGTGAGATTCCCTGCAATTTTCTTGCACTTTGAAAACTACATTATCCTTTACATATAATAGAGCTGCACATTAATATTAGTACCTTCTTATTTATTTCCCATGATATGGGCAGCATGAATGGAAATAAACATGAAATTTCCAGTCATTTGACTGCCTACATTCTGGATCACCTTCCACCATTTGTCACTTGGGCGATCTGTGTAAATTTCTTCATTACACAGAATGTTAGCTTCTTACTCTTTCAAAAAGAATTAGCAACACAAACCTACAATTCCATACCAGAACTCACCATAAAAATAATTTAAAATGTTGTTTAAGTATACTTAAAATGGGTGGTTGAAGTCACAAAGTTTACTTGATTTAAATAGCGATATTTTTTCCACTATTTTTAATCTGAAAATTGAAGATAGGTGAATTCAGGAAGGGTCTTGATAAAATATTAGATTTATTATTAAAATAGAAAAAATTAATAAGGCATCCATAGAATTCTGAGCTTTAAGCAACAGGTTTACTAAGGTCCTATATGAGATATGCACCAATATATGTTCAGATATATTTCAATTTATTCTTTTTGAATTGTGTACTGAAAGACATATGAAAAATGATAGAATTTCCGTGAAACAGGAGTTTTGTTTTGAACATTTAACAGTTTATGTTTTTGTTCCATTATATAGAAATACTTTATGAAATATGAAAATGCAGAAAGTAATTTAAAATTTGTGTGGATAAATTTGTTTACATTTTAATATTCAAAATTTCTTTTATTAAAAAGAAAATATTCTTATATTTGTGAATGAACCTACTCACACAAATCCTTATGTTACTGTTTTTGATCTAGTGCACATACAATGAATATTTATACCATACAGGCAAAAAAATGTAACAGGAAAGAATTTAAAAAAAAAGAAGGTGGACCTACAGATTTGTAAAGACAGTAAGTAAATAAATATAAATAAGGCCTTCAGGAACTTTTAGTCCAGGTTAAATTAGTCGTATAAATGTGTAATTGTGAGGTATATATAATTTGTGTTGCCTTTGCCAGTGGCTAATAATGAGATATTTCTTTGTGAAGTAAAATTACATTATCTATACTAAGAACGCATTTATAAACAATGTTTATAAATATCCTGCTCAGGGGTAGCTAGGAGCCTTAAGTGGTTAAGGATCTGCCTTTGGCTCAGGTCATGATCTCAGGGTCCTGCTCAGCATGGAGTCTCCTTCTCCCTCTCCTCCTCCCTCCCCACTCCTGTTCCTTCTCATTCTCTCTCTCTTTCTCTCTCTCAAATTAAAAAAAAAATCTTTAAAAAATACTCTGCTCACATTTTTTGGTAGATAGATGTGGAGTCACTAAGACTTTGCAGGAAGATATATCTTAGAATGGTTTGGTTATGACTTATAATTTTTTTAAGATTTTATTTATTTATTTGACAGAGATCACTAGTAGGCAGAGAGGCAGGCAGAGAGAGAGGGGGAAGCAGGCTCCCCACTGAGCAGAGAACCCCATGTGGGTCTCAGTCCTAGACCCTGGGATCACAACCTGCGCCGAAGGCAGAGGCTTTAACCCACTGAGCCACCCAGGAGCCCCTATGGTTTATAATTTAGAAAAAACATTTCCCTATAAACATGTGTTAGACCATAGTATTTTAATACCACGAATAGTGGCTAAGTTTCCCTGGAGCAGAATCTGAGACAAGTCTTCCAATAGAAGGGACTTCCTAAGACAAGCCAAGAAAAATCTGGTAAAGGACTGGAGGAAAGCAGGTGAAGAAGGGAGAAGAAGCCAGTCCAGTCAGGTGAAGTGCTGGCTTCACTGGGGGATGAGGATCATGAAAAACACTGCAGAGTTCATTCTGTTCTCCAGTCGGGGGCGGGGAGGGGAGCTAGATTTTCAAAATCCTATACCAGTCAATTGCTTGTGGGGAGAGGACTGAACTCTGGGCGCAGTTACCTCTTGGAGCATCTGAACAGCTACATATCTGGTACACTGAATCATTAAGGGGTTCACAGATTATTTGACTGACTAGAGCTGCTGGAAAGAAATTTCAAATATGATTGAAATGGACAAGATCATGAACAAAATTATTTGCTTTGGGATACCTGGGTGGTTCAGTGGGTTAAATCTCTGCCTTCGGATCAGGTTATGATCTCAGAGTCCTAGGATCCAGCCCCGCATCGGACTCTCTGCTCAGCGGGGGAGCCTGTTTCCCCCTCTCTCTCTGCTTGCCTATCTGCCTACTACTGTGATCTCTTCCTCTCTGTCAAATAAATAAAAAAAATCTTAAAAAAAAAAAAAAAGAAATTATTTGCTTTAAACACAAATATTGCCAGCAATAAGATCTTTTTGATCTATATGATAATTATGTTACTAGAATAAAAGATCATAAATTCATTGATAAAAAATAATCAATGACTGATAATGATATCCTCAATATTAAGTAAGCAGAAGCCATGAGAAATGCCAGGACCATAAATGATTACGTAAGTGAACATTCTTCTCAGGAATGCTGGGTCATTGAAAGAAATCATGGTTTAATATAAATGTGAGACTAATAATTGTTGGCTGACTAATGAGCATGTATGTAGCAGCCACTGCTGAGCAGGCATTTTATAATCCATATCTCATTCCATTTTTAACATGAGCTGTATTATAGGCATTAGTTTTCTGTTTTCGACCTGAAGAGACTGAGGATCTCGAAAATTCAATAAATTCTCTAAGTCTACATTATTGTTGAGTGAACTGTGGAGTCAGTTCTCTCAATGTTAAGATCTGCACTCTTTTCAGTGTTATTTTAGATATTTCCTAAAGTTCTACTTTTGACCATCAGATCTTCTGGATTAGAATTGAAAACTAAATGAAGCTGATTTAGACCTTAGAAACTTTCCTCTTGGAATCTTAACTGTTTCCTTACATAATGGGGACTAAGCTACTCCTAGGATTTAGAATTTAGATAACAAATATGAATCAAGGATCAAAAATTAAAGTTTTACTCATCAGTAAGATCTAGGTACGAAAACAGTTATGCCTTAATAAACGTGTATCCCTAAGACAAAGTGGATAACCCCATAGTAAGTAATCCCTCTGTCTCCTATCTTCTGCCTGGGCCTTGAGAGAAAATAACCTGCAATTATTGATTATGCCTTTTTTTAAATTAAAAACAGTTCTCAAGTTTTATTTATTTATTTTATTTTTTTTTAAGATTATATTTATTCATTTGACAGACAGAGATCACAAGTAGGCAGAGAGGCAGGCAGAAAGAGAGGAGGAAGCAGGCTCCCTGCAGAGCAGAGAGCCTGATGTGGGGCTCAATCCCAGGACTCTGAGATCATGACCTGACCTGAAGGCAGAGGCTTTAACCTACTGAGCCACCCAGGCGCCACAGTTCTCAAGTTTTAAAGGAGAGGAAAGACGTGGTTATTAACAAGCCAGGCAAAAAAATCAACTCTTCTTTTAAAAAGATGTGATATTTAGCCCACAATCTAATAATAAAATAATTATTATATTATACCTATTACCTTTTGAACTCTGGAAACATTTCTCATACTTTAGGTATTCTGATATGCTCCATATTGAAAACCAGTATGTACTTGTTAATTTAAAATTTATAAGTTTTCAAAAGTAATAGATTATTCATTAGGAATTATTCTGCTTGATTCATTGAGATAACTAGGATAATCAGACATAAAAATAAATTGATTAATCATCAAAATTTTTCTTATGAAGCTAGTAATTCAATTCATTTTCACTTGTCCAGTTTCTTACCTTTCTTCTGAGAAAGGTTTCTTTTCTTTTTTTAAGAGGATATTTTAAAGTTTGATCTGAAAAGCTTTAAAAAAATAGTTGCACCTTGTCAAATATTAAGAAGACAAGATGAGAAGTGATTCATTTTAAGGCTGTAACACTAGTGACAATGAGCTGTGAAGGGTTTTATTTTTATAATAGAACTAATTCAAGAAGTAACTATGGAAAAGTTGAAACCCCATGAGCTTGTAAAGCATATTGCTGTAATTATCTCTGCTTTCTCCTTCTTTCACAGAAATGAAATCACTTCAAACAAAACTATTTAAAAAAGAGACAAAGCCGCCACATATAATATACCCAAGTCTAGGAAAAGTCAGTTATTTTAATGAATACAAAACAAAGTCTAATGAAATGAATGACATTGAGTAGTGTGAGCATAATTTCCATTTTTGTCTTCCTTTTAGGAAAATGTCTTTATGCTTCATTTTTAAAATAATAATCTAAAAATAAAACAAGCTTTTACGATGGTAACTGGCATTGTTAGTAAATTGCAGATTCTTGTTCCCACACAAGAAAGTTATTTTCCCTTGTTCTTGTTCTATAGGGAAAATTTGCTTGTTTTGTTAATATAATGTAATAAAATATGCCACTTATTTCCAACATTTTTTTGTAATCATTCAAAAGTTAACTTTGGTAGTAATTGAAATAGTCTCTTAATGATACTGTTGAAAAATAATTACCAGTAATTCTTACAAAATAGTTATTTATTTGGCAACTTTCTGAAAACAATAGAAACCTTTCCTATAAGGCAAATAATATGGAATTAAAGGAGGATGATAATTCATGATTAAATCATATATAATTAAACATATATAAGATATAATTATTCATATATATGATATATAATTTGAATATATAGAGTTTTCTGAGCTATAATTTATATGTAGTAAAATTCACTTTCTTTGATGTACAGATTCATGTTGTGAAATCATATGCAACCATAAAATTATTATCATATCCAAGATACAGAAGATATCCATTACCCAAAAAATTCCCTCATTTTGTAGTCATTGTCTTCTGCCACATCTTCCCATAGGCCACCACTCAGGAGTTTCTTATCTATATACATTTGCTTTTTCTAGAATGTCCTATGAATGGAATTATGGAGCATGTAAGCTTCTGAGTAAGGTTTTTTTGCATCGGAGTTTCATCCATGCCTTCACACACTGTCAGCTATCAGCAGCTCCTTTTCTTCATTATTGGGTAGTATGTCCACTCTAAGATTATACCTTTATACCACAGTTCATCCACATACCAGATGAAGGATGTGTGTACTGTCTTCAGTTTGGGTCTTCAGGGTTAACATTAGCTATAAACAGTCATACACAGGTTTTTACATGAAAATAGCTTTCACTTCTTTAGGTAGATAACCTGTGAATGGTATAGCTGGATTATATGAAGGTAGCTTTTTAAGAAACTTCCAATCTGTTTTCCAAAGTGACTATGCCACTGGGAATCTATGAGTCCCAAAAGGTCCATGTTCTGAGCCAGAATTTGTAATTGCCGTTTTAATTTACTTCCTTTTTTTTGCTAGGCTCATAAAATAAACTATTTTTGGAATAAAAACTAAGCAGAACTAAGTGTTTAAGAGCAGCTATTTGGGGGCACCTGGGTAGCTCAGTAGATTGTCACTTTTGGCTCAGGTCAAGATCTTAAGGTTATGGGATCCAGCCCCATGTTGGGCTCTTAGCTTGGTGCAGCTTCTGCCTGAGATTCTTCCTCTCTCCCTCTGTCCCTCCCCATGCTCTCTTTTCTCTCATAATAAAATAAATAAAATCTTTAAATGGAGATATTTAGTTGAGAATAATGATCAATGTCTAGAAAAATGATCATTTTATGTTCTGGAAAGTAAAGCTAATCCTCTGCAGTATACATTAATATTCTTATAACAAATTTAGAATTCAAGATATTTTATAGTTATATGAATCAACAAATTTTTTGTCAGGGCAATTCAAAATATCTAGGTTATTAGATAGCTCAACAGCTATCTAAACTTACTTGTCATTTCTGAAATAAGACATCCGCATAAAACAATACATTATTTTTTCCTTCCCAAGTAGAAAAACTTATTGGGAATTTTTCCAAATTAAATTTTCATGAGCCAGGTAATAGAATTAAATTGAAAAGAAGTACATGCATTTCTTTTTTTTTTTTTTAAGATTTTATTTATTTATTTGACAGAGAGAAATCACAAGTAGGCAGAGAGGCAGGCAGAGAGAGAGGAGGAAGCAGGCTCCCTGCTGAGCAGAGAGCCCGATGTGGGACTCCATCTCCCTGAGATCATGTCCTGAGCCGAAGGCAGAGACTTAACCCACTGAACCACCCAGGTGCCCAGTACATGCATTTCTTAAGCACTGTCACATTTAGATCAAGGAGTGAATAGTTTTACTCATATGAGTTAAGCCACAAATAAAATTATTATAAGTTTCAAACATCAATGTTGTCAATATACATAATCTCTAGAAATTAAGTAAAAAGTTCCCCGATCCACAGCAGCTGTGTTTCTAAAATTAATTAATAAGCAGGGAACATTTTGAAGACCACAAGTCTAATCCTTAGAAAATTTTATCATCTTAATTTCATCAGTGATGGAGTCACTGATGATGATCATGACCTCATCCATTTAGTAGATATTCTTTTTTTTTTTCATTTAGTAGATATTCTGAAAATGTAGCACCCACAGAGGTAGCATCAAAAATTAAAAAGTAGCTTTGGGATCAAGGTGATGCTGGCCTCATAAAATGAGTTTGGAAGTTTTCCTTCCATTTCTATTTTTTGGAACAGTTTCAGGAGAATAGGAATTAGTTCTTCTTTAAATGTTTGGTAGAATTCCCCCGGGAAGCCGTCTGGCCCTGGGCTTTTGTTTGTTTGGAGATTTTTAATGACTGTTTCAATCTCCTTACTGGTTATGGGTCTGTTCAGGCTTTCTATTTCTTTCCGGTTCAGTTGTGGTAGTTTATATGTCTCTAGGAATGCATCCATTTCTTCCAGATTGTCAAATTTATTGCCGTAGAGTTGCTCATAGTATGTTCTTATAATAGTTTGTATTTCTTTGGTGTTAGTTGTGATCTCTCCTCTTTCATTCATGATTTTATTTATTTGGGTCCTTTCTCTTTTCTTTTTGATAAGTCGTGCCAGGGGTTTATCAATTTTATTAATTCTTTCAAAGAACCAGCTCCTAGTTTCGTTGATTTGTTCTATTGTTTTTTTGGTTTCTATTTCATTGATTTCTGCTCTGATCTTTATGATTTCTTTTCTCCTGCTGGGCAAGGATCCCACCAAAAAAGAGAGCTATAGACTGATATCCTTGATGAACACAGATGCGAAAATACTCAACAAAATACTAGCCAATAGGATTCAACAGTACATTAAAAAGATTATTCACCACGACCAAGTGGGATTTATTCCAGGGCTGCAAGGTTGGTTCAACATCCGCAAATCAGTCAATGTGATACAACACATCAATAAAAGAAAGAACAAGAACCATATGATACTCTCAATAGATGCTGAAAAAGCATTTGACAAAGTACAGCATCCCTTCCTGATCAAAACCCTTCAAAGTATAGGGATAGAGGGCACATACCTCAATATCATCAAAGCCATCTATGAAAAACCCACCGCAAATATCATTCTCAATGGAGAAAAACTGAAAGCTTTTCCGCTAAGGTCAGGAACACGGCAGGGATGTCCATTATCACCACTGCTATTCAACATAGTACTAGAGGTCCTAGCCTCAGCAATCAGACAACAAAAGGAAATTAAAGGCATCCAAATCGGCAAAGAAGAAGTCAAATTATCACTCTTCACAGATGATATGATACTATATGTGGAAAACCCAAAAGACTCCACTCCAAAACTGCTAGAACTTATACAGGAATTCAGTAAAGTGTCAGGATATAAAATCAATGCACAGAAATCAGTTGCATTTCTCTACACCAACAGCAAGACAGAAGAAAGAGAAATTAAGGAGTCAATCCCATTTACAATTGCATCCAAAACCATAAGATACCTAGGAATAAACCTAACCAAAGAGACACAGAATCTATACTCAGAAAACTATAAAGTACTCATGAAAGAAATTGAGGAAGACACAAAGAAATGGAAAAATGTTCCATGCTCCTGGATTGGAAGAATAAACATTGTGAAAATGTCTATGCTACCTAAAGCAATCTACACATTTAATGCAATTCCTATCAAAGTACCATCCATCTTTTTCAAAGAAATGGAACAAATAATGCTAAAATTTATATGGAACCAGAAAAGACCTCGAATAGCCAAAGGGATATTGAAAAAGAAAGCCAACGTTGGTGGCATCACAATTCCGGACTTCAAGCTCTATTACAAAGCTGTCATCATCAAGACAGCATGGTACTGGCACAAAAACAGACACATAGATCAATGGAACAGAATAGAGAGCCCAGAAATAGACCCTCAACTCTATGGCCAACTAATCTTTGACAAAGCAGGAAAGAATGTCCAATGGAAAAAAGACAGCCTCTTCAATAAATGGTGCTGGGAAAATTGGACAGCCACATGCAGAAAAATGAAATTGGACCATTTCCTTACACCACACACAAAAATAGACTCAAAATGGATGAAGGACCTCAATGTACGAAAGGAATCCATCAAAATCCTTGAGGAGAACACGGGCAGCAACCTCTTCGACCTCTGCCACAGCAACATCTTCCTAGGAACAACGCAAAAGGCAAGGGAAGCAAGGGCAAAAATGAACTATTGGGATTTCATCAAGATCAAAAGCTTTTGCACAGCAAAGGAAACAGTTAACAAAATCAAAAGACAACTGACAGAATGGGAGAAGATATTTGCAAACGACATATCAGATAAAGGACTAGTGTCCAGAATCTATAAAGAACTTAGCAAACTCAACACCCAAAGAACAAATAATCCAATCAAGAAATGGGCAGAGGACATGAACAGACATTTCTGCAAAGAAGACATCCAGATGGCGAACAGACACATGAAAAAGTGCTCCATATCACTCGGCATCAGGGAAATACAAATCAAAACCACAATGAGATATCACCTCACACCAGTCAGAATGGCTAAAATCAACAAGTCAGGAAATGACAGATGCTGGCGAGGATGTGGAGAAAGGGGAACTCTCCTACACTGTTGGTGGGAATGCAAGCTGGTGCAGCCACTCTGGAAAGCAACATGGAGGTTCCTCAAAATGTTGAAAATAGAACTTCCCTATGACCCAGCAATTGCACTATTGGGTATTTACCCTAAAGATACAAATGTAGTGATCCAAAGGGGCACATGCACCCGAATGTTTATAGCAGCAATGTCCACAATAGCCAAACTATGGAAAGAACCTAGATGTCCATCAACAGATGAATGGATCAAGAAGATGTGGTATATATACACAATGGAATACTATGCAGCCATCAAAAGAAATGAAATCTTGCCATTTGCAACAACATGGATGGAACTAGAGTGCATCATGCTTAGCGAAATAAGTCAAGCAGAGAAAGACAACTATCATATGATCTCCCTGATATGAGGAAGTGGTGATGCAACATGGAGGCTTAAGTGGGTAGAAGAAGAATAAATGAAACAAGATGGGATTGGGAGGGAGACAAACCATAAGTGACTCTTAATCTCACAAAACAAACTGAGGGTTGCTGGGGGGAGGGGGTTTGGGAGAAGGGGGTGGGGTTATGGACATTGGGGAGGGTATGTGATTTGGTGAGTGCTGTGAAGTGTGTAAACCTGGTGTTTCACAGACCTGTACCCCTGGGGATAAAAATATATGTTTATAAAAAAAAAATTAAAAAGTAGCAAACTACTTTCTCAAGATTATTTTAGGAGTTCTGGAATCTGGCACTTTGCAAAAGCCCCCAAACTGTGAAAATTATATTTTTTTAATGTTTAGATTTTGATTGGATGCACAAAAAATGTAGTTAATTGAAGAAAGGAAAAGAAAAAAACATATAGGATACCATATTGGCAAGCACACTTGATAAAGAGCTTCAATTGTTCTCATCAGTTATTCTTACTGGGACTCAATGCTTTATGAAAATTTTCACTAAAATTGTGTGAAAATTTTTCAGACAAATAATAATAGAGCTTGATCAACTTTTAGAGGTGCTTCTACTCAGTGGTATCTTTGAATAATTTCCATTATCGCTGACAAAAAAATTGTTCACTGCATATAAAAAGTACTTAAAATTTGAAAAAAAAATTTAATTTAATAATTTAGCATAATCATATGAAACAGTAAAACTGAAGAATTTTTTCAATTTTAAGCTATTGTAGTCATTCTCTACACACACCAAAAATGCACAGAAATGGGTTTTGTCACTGTACTTTTTCTCCCTTTTATCTTGCATGATCATGAAGATAAACTATATCATTATACTGAAAACATCAGGAAAACATTTTCTTGGAAGTTACTGAATAGATTGTTAATGCAAAAATATTCAATAAAAAATTGGTTAAGTTTCCATATTTTTATCCTCTAAGTCTCTTCTTCTTAATGAAGGAGATTGTGACTGTCATTTCAGTGCTCCAGAGAGGCTTGAGTTTACCAAGGACATGGTGGCATATTTTTTTATGTTTTAAGACTAAATTTAATGTGCCAGAATATAACAAGGGCACAAAGACAAGAGATGCTGATACCTGTCAAACTCAACCAAGTTAATTAGGATAAACTGAAATGCAGAAAGCTAATTGTGTCAGATAAGATATCACACTTTAATTATGTGTTTAAGAGGTGTGATACTAACTTCAGCCCAATCATTCATTATTGTAAAAGTTCTAGTTACTTCCGTATATTGAGTTTGAATTTGTTTGTTCTTTTGATGATTTGAAAAGTAGAATTCAAAAATCATATTTTGACACATAAGACTACAGATTTATGCTCTTGCTCATAAATTAGATAAGCTAACAAGTGAGTTGTACACCCTTAGAAATAAAGCCTCACCCGAATATTTACCTTAGAGACAAATGGAAAATTGATGATAGTTATTAGGGACAAATTAGGAATCATTAATTCCCCCAAATAGAATACCAGTTTGGCCTATAATAAGTACTTGATAAAATTGTGAATATATTTTTTATTTTTTCCTATTAAATCTGAACTGAAACATATAGCTACATACTCAGTCTTACAGTACTGACAATGAATTCAAAGCTAACTATAAAACAAGTATCCACTGAGAGATCATCCATTTAAAAATTAACTATCAGAGATCAATTTTCCTAGGAAAAAATTCTCAATAAGTAAAATGACTGAAGTTAGTTCAATTTATATTTTGCTAATATGGCAAATATATAGAAATGGTGATGGTCTAAAAGAGAAATTGATATTGAAATTAATATATCTTAACCCTTTTATCTTATAGTTACAGAATTTGTGGCAAGGTTAAATTAAAGTGAGCTAGGATGCATATTTATTGAGTTGTAGAACAATGAACGCTAGATCTGAGCTTGAAGCCCATTCTGCCATCTATTAACTATATGAAATGGGAAAAGCTACTTAGACTATGTACTGTATCCTAAAATATGGTTCTTTTGAATATAAGCCCAACTGTTATTATTAACTATTCTGTAAGAACATACAGAGACCAATACAATCCCAGGAAAACTAGAATTAGAGCTGCCCCATGACAACATGAGTTTGAACAGCATAGATCTGCTCATAAATGGATTTTTTTTCTTCAATAAATACAGTATTGTACTGTGACTGTATTTTCTCTTCCTTCTATTTTTCTTAACATTTTCTTTACTTTATGGCAAGGATACAGTCTATAATACATATTACAAAAAATGTGTGTTAATCAACTATTTATATTATCAGTAAGGTTTCTTATCAACAGTAGACTGCTAGCAGTTAAATTTCTGAGGAATCAAGAGGCATTCATACATATTTGACTGCATGGGAGTGCAGGTTAGGTGTCCCTAACCTTGTGTTGTTCAAAGGTCAACTATAACGATCATCCTGATTATAATTTCTCAACTTCACTTTCTTCATCTGGTATAGTCACCATCTTCTGGTTTGCTTACCTAATCAAAAACATTTTTGGAAATGAAGGTTACTTCTAGAGGCTGTACCTAATCCAGATCATGTGTTTTCCATGACAGATGTTATAGGGTTTGGAAATGTCAGCATAAAGAATGGCTTATTTGCAGGGGCAACTAGGTGGCTCAGTGGGTTAAAGCCTCTGCCCTCAGCTCAGGTCATGATCCCAGGGTCCTGGCATCGAGCCCCACATCAGGATCTCTGCTCAATGGGGAACCTGCATTCCTTCCTCTCTCTCTGCCTGCCTGCCTCTCTGCTTGTGATCTCTGTCAAATAAATAAAATTAAAAAAAAAAAAAAAAGAATGGCTTATTTGCTTATGGGGTCTAGAGTAAGATTATGAATAGGAAAATCTGTCCAGTCTGAAAGCTCATAGATGGCATTCTGTCACAGCTCAGTGCCTTCTCTGCCAGTAGCTTTTGGCTGAGGAGCATGATCAGAATATCATGAACCCTAGCAAACTGAAGAATCTGAAATTTCTGATGCCTTATAATTAATAGGCTTTCAGTAAATTGTAACATGGGTAAGAGAATGGAGAGGCTGGAGTAATTAAGGAAGCCTAACCCTCCCAACTATTCATACGTACTTCCTGCTAATAGTGTCTCAGTTAAATTGATTTTGGCCCTGATTGTGGATTTAGAAGATAGTCATGAAGAAATATGCATTTGTCCTTCTTGTTACCTTTCTCTGTTATTTATTTCAGAATGGATACTTAAAAGTTGTACTGTTAACTTGCCATGCTTGGGGTAGGTGAATTACCATACCAGGACTCTGAGCTAGTTAGGTGAATACTAACCACAGGGCACAGATTAGCTGAGAAGATAGAGTAATGCATCCCAGATCACTCAGATACTGCCAGCAATGAATTTATAAAATAACCCTTGAAGACAAAATCATCTGGTACGTCTGCAGCAGCCTGTCTCCAAATGATTGGCTATGGAAACTTCAACTCTGTTTTACTGTTAGGATATCCCTGGCAGAGGGACATAGCATAGCAAGTGACTTGTTGAGACTGTCTTTCCCTTCAGTAGACATGTGCAACCCTGGATCGGGAGCCTGTCTCCAAATGTCAACCATTCCATGTGCCATTAACGACAATCACCATGAACTGTGTTCATTCACCCGCACTGTTTCTTTCCTCTCTTGTTTAAAATGAAAGAAGTGTTCCCACACCTGTCAAGACAAGGATTTGTTCGAGAGTTGAGTAAATCTCAACTTCGTGTCTTCCCTTCTCTCTCCCACATCAATTTATTTCTACCAGCTGGAATATACACATTGGCATACAACGATAACCTCTTCTAGTGTTTGTTATTTTAAGCAAAGGTAGATTTTTCTTTCTTAACCCTACATTTCCTTTCAGTCTCTGTTATACTTCTTCGTACCATTTCTCTGAAGGTTTGCCTGCAGATGTCTTCCCATCTTTATTGAATTCATTCTTCAATACCTTTAATAATTTCCAATCTGCGCAACTGCAATGTTCTCCGTGTTTTTGCCTTGTCACTCCAAATTTCTTCCCACTAACCAGTCAGAGTGATTTAAAATTTTTTAATCACATGATTGCTCCCTGCAATTCCCACCCAATAGCTTCCCATTGGCTTTTTTTTTTTTCCTTAAGGTTTTTTACTCATTTTAGAGCAAGAGAGACAATGACAGATAACACAGACAGAGAGAATGCATGCATGAGTAAGGGGTAGGGGCAGAGGAAGAGATACCCCAAACAGACTCTCTGCTGAGTGGGGAGCCCCACATGGGGCCCAATCCCATGACCCATAAAACCACGACCTAAAACCAAGAGTCTGTTTCCCAACCAACTGCGCCACCCAGCTGCCCCTCCCATTAGGCTCTCAACAGACCTCAAAACTTTGTGATGGAACTTGCCTTTTCCACCAATGTCTCCCTCCCTCCTCTCTCTCTGCCTATCTTAATCCCCAGATACACTGATAATTTTTTTTCCCTTCAACACGCCAAATTTGTTCTAAAAAGAGTGTTACACTTGCTGTTTCTTCTAAGACTTCTCCACAAAATTCTTAGTGTCATCCTCTTTCACGATTCAATTCCAATAATGCTTCCTTTAAAGAAACTTTCTTGATCACTCTGATCACTCTAAGGAACTATCCACCTGCAATTTCTATCATATCACCTGTTTAATTGTATTTATGTCATTTGCCACTGTCTGAAATTATTATGTGTTTAATTTTCCATTTCAATAATTTGTCTTCTCCTATGGAGTAAGCTGCACAGGGAGAAAAGGGAGCTCTCTTAATGTTTGCAATAGTACCCCAAGTGTTTAGAACAGAGACTGCCACCTTACAGATACCAATCGATGTTTCTTTGAAAAACCCATGGTTATGTGTAGATCAGGGTAAATATTACAGTTACATTAAGAGCACACTTGAAGAAATCTGACTATGTTACAAAACTCTGGGGGATATTTTTTGTCCAAGATAAAACAATGGGAAAGAAGTATCTTCTAATTTGTTAACAAATTATAAGGGCTATGGGTAATTTCTCTCTAAAACCTAGAACACATAGTTTGCATACTTTGTAACATGCAATCTCCTAGGAAATCAAAACAAAATGAACAAAATAACTCAAGAAAACAAGGCTATTATTCCTTGCTAAATAGTATACCATTTGATGTCACTTTGATGGCATATTGCCAGTTATATTCACCTAAACCCTCACCAAAAAAGTTCTATGTTGTGAGATCAAATGCTTTTAGAAAAGACAGATGGGGCACCTGGGTGGTACAGTGGGTTAAGACTCTGCCTTCAGCTCAGGTCATGATCCTAGGATCCTGGAATTGAGTCCCAAGTCAGGCTCTCTGCTCGGTGGGGAGCCTGCTTCCTCTTCTCTCTCTGCCTGCCTCTCTGCCTACTTGTGATCTCTCTATCAAATAAATAAGATCTTAAAAAAAAAAAAGAAAGAAAGAAAGAAAACAGACTTGTTCTGGGATGAACAGTGGTGCAGATATACTTCCTTAGCTACACACCTTCATGGATTACTTTTTTTTAATGAATTTTTAAAAATCCTAGGGTAAATGATAAAGATAATTAAGCCTTAGAAAATAAGTATGGATCTTTGAAGAAGTAATAAGTGTTTCATTAGGGACATCTCATGTAGCCAGAAATGTCTCTTGGATGAAAGAAGGGAGAAACATTTAACTCTCGAGTTGATATGCTGATCAGTGTCAACCCTAACATTTTGGGGAAGTTTACAGTGATTGAATTCAGGAGGTTGAGATCAGCAGAGGAGTTAAAATGCCTGAAGTTAGTCATTTGGAATCACACCGAAAACAAACAAAAACAAACCTAATGGCTGTTAAATAGCTAGTTTCACAGGGAGAAGGAAATATATTATCAAACAACAGCTTTTAACAGAGGATAATTTATAATAAAAAATGTCAGTTTGTTATTTCAATATTACTGAGTGAGATTAATGAACTATTAGTTATTAAATATATTTCCATTCTTAAGTACTCAGAGAAAACAATTTGAACTTTGATATGAGAGTTTTAAAAGTATTAACTATAATGAAAAACAAATGATTTAATGTTTTGCTTTCCTTTGCCATCAACTTTTGTAACAGAAAGTGAAAAGATAATTATGGTATAGGAAGTGATGGAAATGATTCAGTGATCAATAAAGACAAGGTTAATTTAATATCAGGCTATCTATCATACATGTTAACAGATCTGTACAGCAGACATCAATTGACAAAAAAAAATGAGCATTTAACTATTTCAGGATAAGAATATTCTTTTGGTATTTACTGGCTTGATTTAATAACACTGACATTTGAATTTCCCAGGAAAAGGAAAAGTTACAGCTGAGACTGCCCACTGTATGGATCACGTGTGTTATGTGTAAGTTGTCTCCCACAGGGTAAGAGCTGATATCTTCCAGTGTCGAGGATTACTATAGCCATGTTTGGTGGTCAGACATTGATGACAGATGATATGTAGATAAGAATTCACCAGACAGGGGAGCCTGGGAGGCTCAGTGCATTAAAGCCTCTGCCTTTGGCTTGAGTTGTGATCCCAGGGTCCTGGGATCAAGCCCCACATTGGGCTCTCTGCTCAGCAGGGAGCCTGCTTCCCTTCCTCTCTCTCTGACTGCCTCTCTGCCTACCTGTGATCTCTGTCAAATAAATAAATAAATAATCTTTGAAAAAAAAAAAAAAAAGAATTCACCAGATTTTTTTTTTTAATCAAACATAAAAGTATTTTGTTTAATGTGCTTACAGAAGGGGAAGGGAGGCAATATTAAAGGACCAGCCACAGTATTCCTATTGGCTTCCAAGATTTGTTAGGCATATTATCTCATTCATTTTTCTTTACAACTGTGTGTATTACATTTTATAGCCATTTCACGGTTGATAAGGAGAAGTTCCAAAATCTACGTTATTTGTCAGAAGACGCTCTGCTGGTTAATGGCCTAGCTATGGTTTCTATGCAGTTCTTCCCAAGTGGAAAGTACACAGTGCAGCTTTTCCACATAATCAGGTGGTCTCCTTCCGGGGATGGTAGAGGTGGAGGGAGGAACAAGTAGTAAGCAGGCACGTGACTCAGTCATTGTCAAATGGAACAAGGTAGCAAGACATCAGAAGCTCAAAAACTCTTTCTCTTTAACTCAAATAGTATAGATGAGCTAGTGACCTTACAGGATGTTTTACAATGTTGATTGCACCAAAAAACTTGTATTTCAAAGGGCCTGTTTATAATTTTCCACGACACCTACTGTAAGGCAAAGAATATGGTTTCTCACATAAGACACAACTTATTTAAATCTTTGTTAATCAAGTCTTTTCCAATGTCACTCTTCCAAGAATTTTGCAAGTAGTTTCTCATTTATCTTCATACCATTGGTAAGTATGAAGCATACTGTTTTCTACCATTGTACGTACTCTAGTTCCTATAAAATGACAATACCGTTCTCAGAGTGGTGGAGGCATAAGGGAGTGAACCTGGATAATGTGCCTCATGTGTACTATTTGTACATTAGTGGTATTTCCTTTCTGCTCCAACTACATAAAACACAACAAATATTAAACTACGGTCTTTTCAGGCACTTCAAAGCTCTGAGAGAAATGTTCACCTCCACTGCACAGCCACTGGCACCCCCTCTGACCTCTGATACACAGAGGGAGTGGAATGAGCTGGTTGGAGCATCCAAAGAGGAACAGATCTGCATTTTGACAAAAAAGCAAGAACTTCTGATCGCCAAATAGTGCTACGAAGCTGCAATTAGCATCAGAAGCATTACATTAAACTAGACAGCAGAACAGCAAACATAAATCACAGGCAGATTACTCAGGGCTTTTAATGAAGGCATTTATACCTACCATTAACCAACCACGATGACAAAGGCTTATACATATAGAGAACAGCAAACGCATCTATGTAGACTCTATTAGTTTGATACCCTATTGATTTTTGCTGTTCCACATATGGGTACTTGATGCATAATTTACTTCATTATTACTAAACATGTGCTGACTTACTTCAGATGTCATTATTATGCAAATTATATGCCAAAGACACTGAAGAAGCTTTAAAATATGTTTGTGTTTCTATTTGGATTCATTCTCTTTGGAGGATTTTCTAGTTACACCAGGTCTTATGATGGGAAGCTGCTTTTTTTTTTTTAAGATTTTATTTATTTGAGAGAGAGACCAAGATAGTGGAAGAGACACAAGATGGGAGGGAGAGGGAGAAGCAGGCTCCCGGCTGAGCGGGGAGCCTGATGTGGGGCTCAATGCCAGGACCCAGGGATCATGACCTAAGCCAAAGGCAGATGCTCAACCAACTGAGCCACTCAGGTGCCCCAGAAAGCTAGTTTTAAATAGATTGATGGCCAACAGAAAACTACAGCTGGTTTGGTTACCTTGTGGTTAAACTAAAGAAAAGTCTGTTTCTATCTAAGGTTGTAATTCAAATTTAACTTATGAATCCATCCCTTGGAGATTTGATTTTATGTGTTACTGTACTACCTACTAGAGGAACTGTAAATATCCATAGTGTTAACTAACTGGTACATACTGTCAATGGTCAAGTTATTTGCAATAGCCAAATATCTAACTTTAAAGGACTTCATTATTTTGTAACTATGTTACAAGAAAACGTTAAAGTAAACATTTCCTATGATATTCATTTTCCATTCTGGATGCATGTTACAAATGTATTCACAGGGAACACTTTATGGTCCTCATTGAAATTGTGCATTCCAACCATTTATTTCTCCTATAGGAGTGTCTACCATACTGACACTAACCCACCACTCCCACTCTTATTTAATACCTTCCTTTGTCCTGATGCCCTTTGCTTCCCAAGTTTCTCCTTAGCTATTTGCACAATGATTGCACTATCAATCATTTATTTTCTTCAAATTAGTTCTGCATTTTGTGACTTTTCCTATTTGTTACACTTGCAATGTGACCTCTTCTATCTGCTTCTTTCAACCTAAGTTTGGATCCATAAAATGCATACAGATGCGTAAATACAATGTCCACATAGTTTATCTGACACTCTATTTACAATCCTATAAAAAATGAGGATTGAAGTATTATCTACTCAATCATTTTTAGAACATAACTTATAGAACTAACAAAGTCACTAGAGAGCTTTCTTCTCCAGAAACAATTCACATACACCCCTAGTCCTTTTATTCCTTTCATAAGTATACTAATTCTTGGTACTTAAGGGTGAATGTTAATACTTCATTCACACTAAAAAAAAAAAAAAGAAAAGAAAAGAAAAAGAAAGAAAGAAAAAGAGAAACAACGAAAGCTCATTTTGATGTAAAGCAATTTTTTTAGCCATGTACCTATTCATATAAAATACACCACAGACTAATATTACTCCGATAGTTTATACTTCTAATTATAGTCTGTTCATAAGGAAATCAAGTATCTAGAAAATTTAGCCAAATAAAAACAGCCCAAGAGGCTAACCAGGCTTATTAGTGATGAACTGAATCTGAAATCACAAGAGGGGTGGGGAGTAGAAGGTAGGTGGAAGGTTTCATTTTTTCTATGGGTCACTTAATTAATTGAGTTCAAGATTGTGAAATTCAGTTTTCTTATTGATTGCCTCACCTCAGTTCCACCTGGAATGTGTACCTACCATCTAGTTGCAGGTTATAGGCAGAAAGAACGCAACACAAGCACCTGTAAGCAGGGAGGGCTGTCTGATCCTTCACTTCTCTCCCACCCTCAGTGCTGTTCGCTGCAGTTACAAACACCGGAAGTCCTCAATCATAGTTGACCCTTAAACAGGGTTCAGAGGTTAGGGGCACTGATCTCCGCAAAAAGCTACCGATAACTTCTTACTGCCCCAAAACTTAACTATGAATGACCTAGTTTGACCAGAGGCCTTATCAACAGTCCACTAACATATTTTGCACACATATGATATGTTGTATCCCTACGATAAAGTAAGCTACAGAAAATAGAATGTTATTAAGAAAATTGTAAGAGAATACATTAGCAGCAACATACTGTAAAAAGTTAATCTGTCTGTGTGTTCAGGGTCCCGGGGCCTGTCCCTGCTTCAGCAGTGTTTGGTAGAACTGACCCAGGGATGGACCTTCTTCCAGCCTCCAACCACTCTCCTACCTCCTTTCTGTTGCAAGCTTCCAAACTATTTCTGCAGCCGCGCTCTACCTGCAGACCAGCCAACAACCTCGCCCCTTCCCCCTTTTTTTAAGCTTAGCTCCTTATTTCCAGTCTACCATAAATCACAGATTTTGTCAGACTTCTTCCACCACCTTGGGGTCCTCAGTTAAGCACCTGGTCAACATGCATCTATGGGCCTTTTACTACCCACCTCTCTCTGGGTGTCAAGTTCCGTGATGCAGCTTTGGAGCCAGCGCCATTTCTCCCATGAGTTGTCAGGGGAGAAACACAAGGCTGTCAAGCGCCTCTTAAAGATGCAAAACCAGCACAGCAGCTCCTCCTCTTCCAGAACATGCAGACATGCAGATGGGTGAGGGTAAAACCCGAGATGTCATGGAGGCTGCCACACTTCTGGAGAAGACTCTATCTAAACCTTTGCTTTGGCATATCCTGGGGTCTGCGGAGTAGACGGCGTCTCTGTGACTTCCTGGAGAACCACTTCGTAGATGAGCCAGGG
Organism: Mustela nivalis; assembly: GCF_964662115.1. Taxonomy (NCBI): domain Eukaryota; kingdom Metazoa; phylum Chordata; class Mammalia; order Carnivora; family Mustelidae; genus Mustela; species Mustela nivalis. The sequence goes on along the minus strand of NC_139022.1, from coordinate 157,009,719 downwards.
GAAAACTCATTAAGAACACAGTGATCACCTGACTCACCTCCGTAAGCTGGGCTGGCCCCAGGCTGGGCGGGGAGAGTATAATTTAGAAAAGGCTCACCCCCAAGCACAACGAGGAGCTTCCTACACCCAGCTGCTTGTTCTTGAGAGGCCTCTCTGTCATCCCGCTGGTGTCAGGGTTTCTGACTGAGCCTCTCCCTCCAGCCACTAGGTAGTTCTTTAACCCCCTTGGGAACCTCTCCCAAGCTGTGGGCCAAATGAAAACAGTAAAGCTTTCTGCAGGGGAAAAAAACATGAGCCTATAAGTGGGCCTGCACCTTTCAAAACTGTTGTCCAAGGGTCAACTGTATTTGATAATTTGCTCAAAGAGCCACAGGAACTTGAAGAAGAAGAAGAAAAAAGCCACCTTAAAGAAGAGGGGTGAAATAAAGGGGAAAAAAAGGTCATATAAATATTTATAAAGAATATGCTTTTAAAACATGTCAAGGTAAACCTTTGTGAGTGTTGAAGCCAGTAGTAGTGCTTTGTCCCACAAACACAATATGCAAATACACACAGAATACATGATTCAATCAAAGTATTATTAATCTTCTATCAACTTTGTTAGCAGGGGTGCCTGGATGGTTCAATCCTTAAGCGTCTGCCTTCAGCTCAGGTCATGATTCCTGGGTCCTCTGATCAAGCCCTGAATTAGGTTTCCTGCTCAGCAGGAAGCCTGCTTCTCCCTCTCCCACTCACCCTGCTTGTGTTCCTGCTACTCTCTCTTTCTCTCTGTCAAATAAATAAATAAAATCTTTTAAAAATTTTTGTTAGCATAATTTATATACAATAAAATATACCCACATATAAAAAGTATAGTGCAGTGCCCTTGGGAGAAGTATATACCTGTATAACTTCCACCATAATTAAGACAGAATATTCCTTGCAATCCAGAATAATGTCCTTGATTCTTTATAGTCAATTCCTCCTAATTTAAGGCAAACTTGGGTCCAATTTGTATCACCATAGGTGATGTTGGGGTTTCCTATAAATGGAATCATACTTTGTTTTCTCTTTGGTTTCTTTTTCTCTCAGTAACATTTTGAAATATGTGCACATTATTGTGTGTATCACTAGCTTATTGATTTTTATTGCCAAGTAATATATCATTGTATTTATGGGGTGCAATTTATTTGTTAATTCACTGTTGATGGACACTAGATCCATTTGAATTCAAGGCGATTATAAGAAATAAGCTGCAATAAACATTCATGAACATATGTTTTCATTTCTGTTAGATAAATAATTAAGAATTGAATTGGCAGACCATATGATATCTGCATGTCATGAAAATGCCCAACTTTTCTAAAGCCGTGGACAAATTTGCATTTTACAAGCAAGGCATGAGTATATCTGTTCTTCAAAATTCATTCTACCACTTGGCTTTATGAATTTATTATAATTTAGCTATGATAGTAGGTCTGAGTTGTATCTCACTGTGGCTTCTTTTTTTTTTAAAGATTTTATTTATTTATTTGAGAGAGAGAGACAGTGAGAGAGAGCATGAGCGAGGAGAAGGTCAGAGGAGACTCCCCATGGAGCTGGGAGCCCGATGTGGGATTCGATCCTGGGACTCCGGGATCATGACCTGAGCCGAAGGCAGTCGTCCAACCAACTGAGCCACCCAGGCATCCCTCACTGTGGCTTTAATTAACATTTTCCTAATGATTAATAAGGTTGACAGCTTTCTTTATGTACTTATTATTTGTTCATAATGGTTTTATTTTTATACATATGAATTACTCCTAGTCTTTGAATTATCTTTCCATTTCTCTTAATTTTGTTTTGTTTTGTTTTTGAGAGGGAGAGAGGGAAAGATGAGGTTGAGGGGCAGAAGGAGAGGGAGAGAAAGAATCTTAAATAGGCTCCATGCCAAATGCACAACCCGGAGATCACGACCTGAGCCAAAATCAACAGCTGGACGCTTAACTGACTGAGTCACTCAGGTGCCCCTCATTTTCATATGGTCCATTTAACCAAATTTCTCATTTTACAATTTGTGCTTTCTTATCTACCTAAGAAATAAGATCCAATCCCAAGGTCACAAACATTTTTTCTCATGCATTCTTTTGGAAGAAACTTTAAGGATTTAGGTTTTAAGTTTAGGTTTATGTTCTATTCCAAAATAAGTTTTTTATTTTTTTATTATTTGCTGCAGGAAAGGTAAAAATTATCAAATTATCTAGCACCAAATTAAAAGAAAAAAATAAAACTCTCATTTTCCCTAGTGAATTATCTTTCCTAAATATATATATGTATATATATATGCATATATATGTGTATATATATATATATTTCTAGACTCTGTTTTGTTTCCTTGATCTGTATGTCATGCCAATATTGTCTTGATTCCTATAGCTTCATATTATATATTGAAATAAAGCACTCTATGTTCTCCAACTTTGTTGTTCACTTTAAAAGTTATTTTGGCTGAAAAAAGAAAAACAGAACTGGAGGTATCATAATTCCAGATTTAACTCATATTACAAAGCAGTAATAATTAAAATAGTATGGTACTAGCATAAAAATAGGCACTTAGATCAATAGGACAGAAAACCCAGAAATAAATCCACAATTAAATGCTCAATTAATCTTTGACAAGGAAGAATTGTCAGAAGGAATTAATACACAATGAGAAAAAGACTGTCTCTTCAATAAATGGTACTCAGAAAACCGGACAGTCACATGCAAAAGGATGAAACTGGACCAGTTTCTTTCATCATACATGCAGATAAACTCAAAATGGATTAAAGACCTAAATATAAGACCTGAAACCATAAAAACCTTTAAAGATAGCACAGGAAGCAATCTCTCTGACCATAGCCATAGCGACATTTTTCTACATATGTCTCCTGAGGCAAGGGAAATTAAAGCAAAAATAAACTATTAGGACTCCATCAAAATTAAAGTTTTTGTGCAGTGAAGGATACAACCAACAAAACTAAAGGCAACCTACTGAATGGGTGAAGATATTTGCAAATGACATATTAGATAAAAGTTTACTATTCAAAATATATAGAAAACTGGTATAACTCAATACCCAAAAAACAATCCAACTGAAAAATGGGCAGAAGGCATGAGCAGACATTTCTCCAAAGAAAACATGCAGATGACCAACAGACACATGAAATGATGTTCAACATCACCCATCATCAGGGAAATGCAAATCAAAGCTGCCATGGAATATCACTTCACAACAGTCAGAATGGCTGAAATCAAAACAAGAAACAAGTATGGAGGAGAATGTGGAGGAAAAGGAATCCCCATGCACTTGGTGGGAATGCAAACAGGAGCAGGAGCCGTGGAAAACAATATGCATGTTCTTCAAAATTTAAAAATAGAACTACCCTATAACCCAGGAATTGCACTATTGGGTACTTATCACCAAAATACAAAAACTCTGACTCAAAGGGATACATACGTCCCTATGTTTGTTGCAGCATTATTTACAATAGTCAAACTATGAAAGCAGCCCAAGTGTCCTTCAACTGAAGAGTAGATAAAGAAGATGTGGTATGTATACCCAATAGAATGCTATTCAGCCATTAAAAAAGAATAAAATCTTGTCATTTCCAACAACATGGACAGAGCTAGAGAGTATGATGCTAAGCAAAATAAGTCAGTCAGAGAAAGACAAATACCACAGAATCTCACTTATGCATGGAATTTAAGAAACAAAACAAACAAGCAAAGAAAACAGCAACAACAGACAAACCAAGAAACAAACTAATTGTTATCAGAGGTAAAGTGGGTGGGGGGCTGGGGTGAAATAGGGGATAGGATGAAAGAGCACACTTCTCATGGTGACCAATAAATAAATAAAATGATGAAAAAATTTATTTTGGCAATTTTAGGTCTTTGCCTTTTTCTAAGTAAATTTTATAATCAACTTGATATTACCCAAAACATTCTGCTAGAATCTTAATTGAAATTATATTGAATTTATGTATCATTTTTGAGATAATGAACATTGTATCAATATCGTGTCTTCAAAACTACATACATACATGTTGATATTGTTTGATATCTATCAGCAATATTTTATATTTTCACTCTACCAGTCCTACTCGTATTTTATTAAATATATTCTCAGGTATTTCATCTTTTCTGATAATATCGTAAATGATATATTGTATTTCATTATTTATTTAGTTAAATGAAATATAGACACATAAATTTATTTTTTTATTTTGACCATGCTAGATTTACTTATGAGTTTTAGTGACTTTGTATATATTTTTTTTAGATTTTCTCTGTACAGAATCATGTCACCTGCAAATAGCCTGCTGTGCTTTACCTTTCCAATTTGTATGCATGCTTTTGCTTTTCCTTTTTCTTATCTTTTTGCCATATTGCACAGGCTAAGACTTCTAGTTTAATGTTAAATGGAAATAATCAGAGCAGATATTCTTGTTTTATTCTCAATTTTATAGAGAAAGGCTAAGACTTTTAGTTTAATGTTAAATGGAAATAATCAGAGCAGATATTCTTGTTTTATTCTCAATTTTATAGAGAAAGAATTCAAACTTTTGCCACTAAGTTGATGGTAGTTGTTAAGTTTTTTATAGATAATCTTTATCAACTTAAAAAAGTCCCCCTCTTCTTAATTTATTGGGAGATTTTATCTTAACAGTTTAATTTTGTTAAATGCTTTCTGTGAATCTAATAAGTTGTTCAGTTTTTCCCTCCTTTATTTCATTTATATGGCAACTTGCATTAATTAACTTTTGAATGTCAGACCAATGGAAAGAACACCAATTGGTCATGGTGCATTCCCTTTCTTATATATTGATGGATTCAATTTGCTAATATTTTGTTAAAGACTTTGATAACTATCATCATAAATGATGCTTTTCTATATTTTTATTTTATCATAATTATTTTGATTAGTTTTGCTCTCAGGATAATGGCCTAATAAAGTGATCTGGAAAGTTTTCCTTCTTTTTTGGTCTGTACTTGAAAAGTATTTACATATGAGTGATATAATTTCTTCTTTAACAATTTGATAGAATCACCTAGTCAAAGTGTGTGTGTGTGTGTGTGTGTGTGTGTGTATCAGCTTTATAATTAAAATTTAATTTTTTTAGTATAAAGAGGGCTAAGCTGATTTTTTCTAGTTGAGTCATCTTTGGTAATATATATGCTTAAATAAATGTGCTAATTTCACCTATTTTCAATTCATTTGTCTAATTTTATTCATATTATATTCTCATGTTTTTAATATCTATATGATTTTAGTTATGTCCCCTCTTTCATATATGATATTGGTAATATGTACTACTTTTTTCTTGATCTCTTTTGCTAGAATTCTATCAATTCTATTGAATTTTTCAAATAGTCAAACAAAAAATTCATTTTTTTTTCTGTTAGCATCAATTCTTTGATTTGTTATATTTTCTTCATGGATTTTTAAAAATATTTTATTTATGTATTTAATTGACACAGAGAGAGGGGGAGGGAGAGAGTGCACAACAAGGGGAGAAGCAGGCAGAGGGAGAGGGAGAAGCAAGCTCCCCACTAAGCAGGGAGTCTGACTTGGGACTCAATCCCAGGACCCTGGGATCATGATCTGAGCTGAAGGCAGATGCTTAACCAACTGAGCCACTCAGGTACCCCCTCTTCATTGATTTATATATATATATATATAATTGCTATTTTCTTTTTTCTGCTTACATGGGATACAATTTACTTTAGATCATTAATTTAGACCTTTATTATTTTCAAAAATAGTATTTAAGGCTGTTAATTTCACTCTAAGCCTTGCTTGAACTCCTTCTTACTAGTTTAGATATGTTGTGATTTATTCTTCATTCAGTTAGAAATATTTGAATATTTGAATTTGTGTCTCAGATTTAATGACACATGTTTTATGATCAGATACACAGTTAATATTGGGAACTACCATTTCTACTTAGGATGAATATGCTCTCTGACTTTCTTAAGTATCACGTTCTAGAAAAAATGTTAGGTCAAGTGTGATTGTGTTATTCAGATGTGTTAATTCCTTATTGATTTTCTCTCAAAATTAATTTTCAATTACTTAAAGAAGAGTATTAAAATTTGCACTTATAATTATGAATTTGTCAATTTCTCTTCTCTGTTTTTGTCAAATTTTGTTTCATTTATTTAGGTGATATATATATATATATATATATATACAAACTCAGTGTATTTTAAGAATATCAATTTTGGGGGCACCTGGGTGGCCCAGTGGGTTAAGCCTCTTCCTTCAACTCAGGTCATGATTTCAGGGTCCTGGAATTGAGTCCCACATCTGGCTCTCTACTCAGCAGGGAGCCTGCTTCCCCTTCTCTCTGCCTGCCTCTCTGCCTTCCTGTGATCTCTCTCTGTCAAATAAATAAATGAATCCTTTAAAAGAAAGAATATCAATTTTGACAAATATAAGAATTAAAGTTATACAGAAGAAAACAATGAGTGGTTGGGTAAGTTGTTAGAGTCAACCACTAAGTGCTATCATCCCTCTCTCTTCCCCTGATAGGATTAGGCTTGATTATATGTTGGAAGAAACACACAACATTAGCATGGCTAGAACTAAATATGACCTTATCTCAAAAAATAAACTTGAGGTGGGGTATCTTGGACATTAGAGAAAGTTGCTGCTCTCTTCAGGGTTCCAGCTCCTGCTGTCCTGTTCTAAAATCCTTACTGAGATCTCTTGCTTCAGAATAAAGCAACAGCTATCACCACAGACTTCCAGACAGCAGAGTGAAAGAATAATGTCCTAATATAAAGATTTACAGAAAACCTTTCAAATAAATTGTTCTGATATCTCATTGTTGAGATATTAACACCCAGTCACACTAGTCTGTAAAAGATGCTGGGAAATGGGATCTTTTATTCTGGATAACTGTGCCTGATAAAAGTTTGGACTTATTGACAATGGAAGGGGGATGATGGTTATTGATAAGTGCCCAACAAGTGATTGTTACAATTATTTGTCAATTGTTTTTCACTTTATTGTTATATATTGTATATATTGTTTCTCTTTCTATATTATATGTTCCCTTGGATAGAAACTGTATAAAATAAATGAGCAATACTAATTCCATGGCATAGGCCAGAAACATTAACAGAACTTATAAACATAACACTCTTAAAATCTGAAGAATTACAGAGAAGTTTACTGAAGTGGACATAGTTTCAGCTGGTTGTTAAAGAATGGATTTGGGTCACCTGGGTGGCTCAGTGGGTTAAAAGCCTCTGCCTTCAGCTCAGGTCATGATCCCAGAGTCCTGGAATCGAGCCCAGCATCGGGCTCTCTGCTTAGCAGGGAGCCTCTCTCTCTCTCTCTCTGCCTGCCTCTATGTCTACTTGTGATCTCTGTCTGTCAAATAAGTAAATAAAATCTTAAAAAAAAAACTCAAGAATTTATTCATTCAGTATTATTAACCATAGTTCAGGAACAGGGTGAAATCAAATCTAGAGGAGACCACTGACCAGTTTTTATAAAGAAATAGCATTTCTATCACAGGAATAAGTAGATTTTTTAAAATGTTTTATTTAATTTATGGTTATAACATGGGTACATTAAGTCTCATTCTATAACAACCTGGGTACATTATTTTGATTTTAAAAAGTTACTAGTTATATCTGTGGCCATGTTTTTAAATGTTACCATTATTTAGGAAATCATAGATAAAGGAAAGTCATTTCTATGGTAATACCTTTCAAAATTTAGTTAGGTGCCTGCAAAAGGTAGGTACCTGTGAGGAAGTCAGATCTAAAAGAAACAGGACTGCAAGCTTCCTGCACACCGTTTGAACAGCACGACTCTATGAGTCTATGTGTATCTGTGAAGGAAGGGATGCCTCCTATGCCCTGTTTGATGGAAAGCTTATGGCGGCCATTTCAATAAAGCACTATAGTATCAGAATATAGTAAATCCAAAAATAAAAGGCAAATCTTGTGCATTCCACCTGCTTCTTTAACTCCTGTATCCTGTTTCTCTCAGGATGTGTTGCCTTTCATCTCAGAAGCCTAGAGAACAATGTCACTGGCAGTTAAAGCATGTTGACACACTTGACATCCAATTTAGTTAATGCTAGGTCAGTCTGGGAGGCGCAGCAGCACTGCCATGTATGCCGCAGAGAAGGCCACATGCGACTACTGAGGGATACCCTCTAATTCCCAGGATACTTGTTAAACAATTCTCATGTCACAATACCCACAAGACAGCTCGAACAACCAGTGGCACAATCCCACACACAGGTTAACAGATTGTTTTGAGAGTTAATGTGTTAAACTATATTGCCTTCATCCCTTCTCTCTCTGCAATGGATTCTTCCCACAGTTCTTCCCGTCAGTTTAAGATTCCAAAAGATGACGATGAGTTACTTTACACAGTGTTATTGGAATAATCATTACAGTCATTATTTTTAACACAGTGCAGTATTTATTTAAGCTTTGTCTGTAGCACGGTTTAATTTATCTGATGTCTGTCAACTTTCACAAGAACTGGCAAAGTGCATTTAGTTGTTGCATTAGCAAATCTAAACACACAATGGGGCATGCTGCCAATGCAAATTAATTATACAACACAGCCCAAATAGTAATATTTGTGCATTCTGATGAAAACTGGTGACTGGTTGTTTGTAGTTGTTTTATTTTTCTTGGTTTATTTTGTTTGTTTGTTTTGTTTTGTTTTTTTACAAGTTATACCTTATGTATATGCATTTCAACTTTTAGGTGAAGTCCTATATGTAGTTCAATACCTTATGCTTACTATTAAAATAATAGGAAAATGAGTTCATGTTAAAATCTTTGCATTGTTGAATATCAGGAATGTTATAAATCCCTGAAAAATGACTTGTTTCAAACCATGGATAGCTCCTTAATATTTATGAATTTTAAAGGTTACTTTAAAATTTGAGTTCCATTCATGTATCAGGCACTCTATTAGCTGGACTCTGAGAAACAAACCGAGGGTTTGGGAGAGCCTGGTGTTGGGTATTAAGGAGGGCACGTATTGCATGGAGCACTGGGAGTGGTGAATAAACAATGCATCATGGAACACTGAAAAAATAAAATTAAACTAAAAAAAAAAAAAAAAAAAAAAAAACCTGGCGTTCCTGGGTGGCTTAGTGGGTTAAAGCCTCTGCCTTTGACTTGGGTCATGATCCCAGAGTCCTGGGATCAAGCCCAGCATTGGGCTTTCTGCTCAGCAGGGAGCCTGCTGCCACCTCACTCTCTCTCTCTCTCTCTCTGCCTGTCTCTCTGCCTCCCTGTGATCTCTGTCTGTCAAATAAATAAATAAAATCTTAAAAAAAAAAAAAAACCCTGAACCAACTGATATTCTTGAGAGTACCTGAGATTCCAAGGCATGGTCTATTCTTCAAGGTGGTTTGAGGTTTACAAATGGAAGGAGAGGGTATATTTCATTCAAAGATAGGTGACAATAACATCAAAAACACTAAAAAGGGAAAATGTTTAAAATTTCTTTTCTTTAACTTTAGAACGATTCTAAATTTACAAAAAATACAAAGATGTGGGAACAGAAATTTTCCTGTAGCATTTAACTCCTTCCATTAGTATGGTACATATTTTATAATTAGTAAACTAATATTTAGAATTATTGACTAAACCCCATAATTTAGGCACATTTACCCATTTTTACTTAATGTCCTTTTTCTGTTTCACGATCCACCCAGAACACCACATCACATTCAGTAGCCATGTCTTTTTAGGTTCTTCTTGCTGTGACAGTCTCATACTTTTTATTTATTTTTTTTTTTTGTGATGACGTTGATATACGGGACAATATTATTCAGATAGAATGTCCCTCAATTGGGATTTGTCTGATGTTTTTTTCTTTAATGATGAGATTGAACAGGCTATCCATATTTTCTGGCTTTCAGTTAGATTTGGCCAATAAAGAACCCAAGTAGACAATCACAGAAGGGAGTGAAGTTGTTTTGTATTTCCACGGCTCTCCCCATGTGTGCACCTTAAGCTGACTGTATCCGTCAAATACAGTGCACAATTTCCTTGAAGGTGTCCAGACAAGCTCTACCCAAATGCCTGACTTAGGAAAACACTTAGGATATAATTTTTAAGGTTACTATTTGATGCACTTAGGTCTGGAAATTTTGCTATGCAGAAACAGAAAACCAAAGAAGAATCTAACACTTGAAAAGAGGGGTTTTCCCAAAATATCCTCACCATATGACATTGCTTTTGGGATGAGGCAGTAGCTACAAAGGACTTAAAGGGACTATTAGCAAAAGCCAGAAACACTTCCAGAAGACTGGACAAGGGTTTTTAAAGACAATAAGGAAAATGTTATTGTAACCTGGAGAAAAGCAAAAGTCTATTACAGAATGAAAGGTTTGGTGACACTGCACTTGTAGAAACTAGAAAAATAGATAGATGTTATACCATGTGTTCAAGAAAGCCTCTCAGAGCATATGTTTAATACAATAGGAGACATACAAAAACAAATAGCATAATGGGGTACCTGGGTGGCTCAGTGGGTTAAAGCCTCTGCCTTCAGCTCAGGTCATGATCTCAGGGTCCTGGGATCCTGCCCCTGCCTCAGGCTCTCTGCTCAGCAGGAGCCTGCTTCTTCCTCTCTCTCTGACTGCCTCTCTGTCTACTTATGATCTCTGTCTGTCAAGTAAATTATAAAAATTTTTTTTAAATAGCATTATTTTATTTGTGGTCTTTTATTATAATAAGTGTTTAATAATAAAAATATGCATTTGTGAATTTAAAAAAAAATAGAAATGTGTATCATGATGGTATTCTGTTAGTCCAATGAGAAAGTTTCATGGTTTATAGTTGATTTGGGTAATACTGAGTTTCTGTGATTTGAAATACCACTTTTACTATATGGTAATCTTCAACTCCTCCTCCTAACTTATTTTCTACCTAAGCACTTCATTATGTTACCTGGATGTCCATATCTGTAAACACAATTATCAAAGATTTTAATTATGCATTAAATCTAAACATTGTGTTCCTCTATTGCTTGTACATGTTTCTGGAGTGAGTGATTATGGGTGTTAATTGCAATATAACCATGTATTTTGGGTTGTAAGACTCCTTGAAGATTTTTATACCCTGATTTAAAGTGTGTTTGTAGGCCAGCATCCCAGATGTGAGAAAAATAAATGTGCTTAAAATTGTATTAGCTCTTCTAATAGTGAGACAGTGTCTAAATCGATCTTAAAAATGTTCAATTTAGCTGAAGTCTTCTTTGTCAAGTAATCAATGTGTTTACTGAATGATAAAAGTGGTGTCAAGATGCTAGTGAGACTCAAAGTTATTTGGAAGATAGAATGTGGGCTAGGGAAAATTCACCAAAGTGAACTTTACCATCATTAGTCAGAACTGATGATATGCAAGAGACAAACGGAACATCTGTTTGCATTTTTCCAAAGTGTAAGAGTGAGGTAAGTAGTTGACCTCCCGAATAAACTCTGAAAAAAAGTTCAGTAAAAATGGGCGAAGACAACAGATGGTACCCCCTCTGTTGATGGCTTTGATTCTGATTTGAGAGAGTTTATAAATATTTTAGGATCTGAATTAAAATAAAGAAATCACTAAGAAATAATTGGTAGGTAGTTATCTATTTAAACATAGTTTGTTCTAGTCTTTGGCTCCTGCCTTTCAGTTACAACCTTGCATACACAGGAAAATGTACAAGGCCTGGCTTAACTCTGAGCTATTGTTCAGCGAATGTAGATAACGGATGCTTCCCCCCTCCCCATTTTGTTATAGTGATCACATTAATCGTTATTTAAATTGTGAAAAATAGACATCAGGCAATGAAAAGAAGGAAGCCTTGAAGAAATGTCCTTGATGCTGAACAAGGCTTATACAAATGGCAACCTATTGAGTGCAGAATAAATGAGGTAATTACCATTCAGTTATACAGATGGAAAAGCTGAGTCACCAGGAGGTTAAGCGACTTGCCCAAGGTCACAGAAGAAGCTACTCGCATTATTACATAGTTCCTCTTCTTCTCTTTTATTTCTCCTATTTTATCTAGTACAGCAAGAAACATTCAAAGATAGTTTCCACATACATAGGAAGTTCATTCTTGCAATTTCACATAGACACAAAAACAATGAAAACAAGTTTGGATCTTTGTTTTGTTTTGCTTTGCTTTTTCTCCACATAAGTATATTTTATTCTTTATTTCTTTTGTCCTTGTTATGGCAAAAATTGGTTTGTTCACTTAATGTCACTAAGACAGCAAAGATCAACCAGAATACAGCAGAGCTTTCTACATCAGTGTTTGGAAAGTGAAAGCATGTTCATGCAAACCCCAGCGTAAACAAAACTCTCTCTTTTGATGACTCATTTAAATAGAAATCAGTTTGCAATATATGAATTACAGAAAAGCCTATAAACTAAAATAAAAATAAATTTGATATTATATTACATAAATCTATAATATTTATTTTTCTAAGTGGTTAGTATTCTGATTTATAAGCTAGAAGAAGAGAAATACTAACATGGTGTAAATAATACTTGGAGGTTACTTAATTTCTTATGGAATCTAAAATTGCCTGTGTGTTTTAACCTGATGCAAATTATGGTTTTACATAATGTTGTATTTATGGGTGCCATGGGAACCAGTCTATTTTGTCATATATGAGTTCACTTCATGGATAAGGATGAAATTATAGCTTTTAAGTAGAAGCTGATTCCATCTTTCTAGCTCTATAGCTCCTAACATAGATATTTTCCTCTTTCTCACATGGTTATTACCCTAAAACGTGTCAAAATTTATCTTCTTCCTACATTCTCCATTACTAGATAACTGTAAATAACTTAAGCTCCATTCTGTGAATGCTACAAAATATGGTCATAGGTATTAAATTCACACACACACACACACACACTCATTTCCATCAATTTGTCACTCTTATCTTTCTTGGATCGTTTTGTCTCTGCTGCAGGTCAACACACACATAAAGGGTCTAGTCATGTATGTCAAAGGCATACAATATTTTTGTAATAACAGGAAAGTTTGTATTATAAAGAATTTAAAAAGAATCAGATTTACAGCCAAGCAGGATGATTCCACAAGCAACATGCTGGCTTAATGTAAAACAGGTCACTAGCCAGGACCATAAGTATAGGTAGGAATTGCCCTAATATAGTAATTTGTAGCCAAAATGAAATTTTTCTTCATCTTATTTCATTTTTTTAAAGATTTTACTTATTCATTTAATTGGCAGAGAAAGAGGCGGCAAGAGAGGGAACACAAGCGGGGGGGTGGCAGAGGGAGAAGCAGGCTTCCCGCTGAGCAGGGACCCCCCCCCCGCCCCCGCGATGTGGGGCTCAATCTCAGGACCTGGGATCATGACCTGAGCTGAAGGCAGACGCCCAATGACTAAGACACCCAGGCGCCCATGGGAAGGGCCTTTTTCATTTTCTTCAAGAAAGTTCAATCAAGTACCCATTGATAATTTATAGAATTATAATATTTTCAACACAAATAAATATTAAGTAATATTCTCATAAAGTATAAAATTCTTGGGCGCCTGGGTGGCTCAGTTGGATAAATGGCTGCCTTCAGCTCAGGTCATGATCTCAGGGTCCTGGGATCCAGCCCTGCCTAGGGTCTTCCCCACCCAGCGGGGAGTTTGCTTGTATCCTTTTCCCTCTGCCCCTCACGCTGCTCATGTGCTCGTGTTTTCTCTCTCTCTCAAAATAAATAATTTTTTTTTATAAAAAATACAAAATTACAAAATTCTTCAATACAGATAAACCACGGATATTAATATATTTAGAACCTTTAGTTTGTATTGAGAAAGTAAGACTTTATAATTAGCTCTTTCACTAAATCTGTAAGTCATCAGTAAAAGTGACATTGAGAAAAAGGGGAAAGGTGGAGAGGAGATAGGAATGGATGAATGGTTAGACAAATATGCTCTGTAAGGTGTACTTGAAATCAATCACTATTAATCTTGTTCAGTTAGGTGAGCAATTGTTTAACTAGACTGCTTTTCTGAACTCACCACTTGCTTTAGCCATTTTTCCTATGTCTTTATTGATTGCCAATGAGGTTGTCATTTTGACTAATGCATTTATGTAAGGGCATCAAGTGATGATGATCTTGTTCCTTTGGCTTGTGGAAAAGTGATGCCCCTGTGGATTTCAGGGAGATACACGGAAGGAAGATATATTAAAAGACAACAACAGATTAGATGCAAAATATGCAAGAACAAGGAAGGGGAAAATGGAAATGGAAAAATCATGACATGGCAGAATATATGGGTTATTTTTTCATTTAAGTTGTATTTATTGTCTTCTTGGTTTAGTGATGAAGTTTAAATGTATGTAATACTCATACCATTTATTAAAATTCCATCACCTTAGTAAATATATTCATCGTTCTAACTGGATGATTAGAAAGGAAGAAGGGGTGGGTAAAAAGTGAATTATGTCATCAGGTCACTCTCAGGCCCCTTTCTGCAGGTTTTCTGCCACCCATTGTGTTCTTCACTGCGACAGAGTGATTAAGTCACAGTGCAAACCCGAATATTACTTCCCTGCATACATTGCTCAGTGATATTCACCACACTTTCTAACCTGGCAAAAAGATCTCAAAACTCTAACTAATCATGTACCTGCTCTTGTTTTCTATGCTTCCACTTTTAAACATTGTGCCTACAGCTGTTTCGTGCCAACAGCCTCCAATCAAGGCTCACCTGAAGTCGTTTCCTTTGGCCCACTCTAAAGCTTTCCCACTCCTCTTGTTTGTGTTTGATTCTCTGCCAAAATGCATGTAACAGTGGCTGACAAGCCTGCTCTGGCAAGCTCTAATAACTTTGCTTCTCTCATTTGGGAGTACTTTATTTATTTCCACAAATATCAGGGTTTCAAGTCAGCACTTTGTGCCAGGTCTTCTAGGAGTGATCTGCTGGGTACTGAAAGGGGCTCTAAGCTAAAATGGCTTAGAACAGATGGACAGCCGGTAGAGTATGCGGGTATAGGAGGCTAAAGGCTGGCTTGAAAAAATACCATCAAGGACATCCTGATCCTATAGCTATCACACTGATAAAATGAGGAGACTAGACTATCCGGTCTGTCAGGTGCTTCAAGATCTGAAATACTCTGCTCAATAACCAGATTTTGTAGAAAATAAGAAACTCTGGATGATATTTGAGGAGAAGTATCTGCCTCAGAGATGGGCTGGAGAATGGAGAAGAAATATCTTTTAAAAGTCCTACTGAACTTAACTCTAAAGAGTGCTTTCCTGACATCTATTAATAAGACATACTCTTATTGGTCTATTAGTGTTCTCCAAGATAATGATTATACCGATAATGATAATGAGAAATATGTTAGAGTACTTCTAATTATCTCAGAATTTCTGTGATAGAGGGAGACAGTTATCTCTGCATCCATTTCAAGCTAAGGAAGCTATAAATGCTGAACTATAAGAAGAAAGAGGTCTTTCGTCGTAACGATTATGCAAGGGTCCTACAAATATTTTATAAAATGCTGTGACTAAAATAAATTATATTATCTGAATAATACCTCTTACCAGGATAAGATTTGGAAATTAGCATTTGGGATCGTAGTGTAAATACACTGTCTATGATATGACAGAAGTAAACAGAGTCTAGATTTACTTGTATAGCTTCTCAGTCATACTTCTTTATTAAAAAGTCACTTTTATTATTTAGAATTTTATGAAAACCCCAGTCTCCTATTAGATTCAAAGCTCTTCTTTCCACCAGCTAAGGCGAGACCCGTGCCTACTGAGTGTTGGAGCAGACGGAGTCATATGGTCAGCTTTTCCATGGCAGCGCTTCTCCCACGCTCCAAGAGCTTGGTCCTCAGGAAGGTGGAGGAACAGACACAAGATAGATTCTTTAAAGTCTCCATAAGCTTACAGTGCCCCCATCTTGTGGGCTGTCCCTCTTATCCTAGGCCATTTATCTAGGATTTGTCTAGGATGCCTCCACTTTTTCACACCAACAAGCACGCACACGAAGGGTAGTCGCCAGCTTCACCGGGCAATCACAGCCCTCTCTTCTACCCTCTCTTCCTGAGTAAGCACATGGCCATGCAGAGGAAGAAGCCTCAGTCCATCCCATATGCAGTTATTGTTTTGGGAACTACTTTTCTCTTCAAACACTATATTCCTTGAGAGATGACTCTGCCTTTCTCCCCAGATATATTTTCATGTTGTTTGGGGTAAAGGGCATGAGTGCCAATACTGGAAGTGTGGCTTTTTGTGAAATGTTGATTCTGAGAGAACCGTTAGGAATGTGGTTGGCCTAACTGATGAGATCTTTCTGAACTTAGAAATGAGGAGACTTGGATGTTTTAATCCTTTAACTGTAAGCTTTGTTACAATTCTGGGCAGATACAAATGATCTCACTCAGTACCTAACTACTGTTAACTAAATTATTTATAAAACAGATGATAAAATATAAAATATATGCTGATAATATAACTGTTCAATTTAATATGTTTGTTTAAATTTTCTGGAGATTCTACAAATTTTTGCAACTCTACAAATGTACTTTTCACAGGGAACAAAATGCAACATTGCAAAATATAGAATGAGATGAGGATATTGGGAACAAGTATTTTAAGTGATTCAACCTACCTTAAATTCAAAAACTCAGCAAAAATATTAGATCCCTAGAGTAAAATAATCCCTGTTTTATATACACACACATACATACAAGCATAAAACTGTGCTAAAAATAAATATCAGTTTGTGAAGCTATATCTTATTCAAACTTAACAAGATGGGTCTAGAAAACAACAACAAAAAATTACCATGTAATTGAGAAAGAGCATATCATGTTCTCTCTTTTGTTCTTATTTGTAGAAATTAAAAGCTTAATATTAGAATGTTTTAAAATATAATTTAAAATTATATACTAATTATTCTTATAGTATAAAATACATGTTTAAATTCAACCACATAGGTAAATAAATTATTCATTTAATTAGATGTCATCCATAGAAAATCAAGGGTTCTATTCTAATATATCCATTAAAATGTATTTTCTGATTCACTGAAGAATGATATGTTAATTTGAATTTATTAACCTATGCAATTGAGAAATGAATCCCAAGCTAGCAGAAAGAAACCAATAACAAAATAATTTATCTTTCAGTTTTGTTAATACTAGAGTGCAAACATTTGTTGAAAAACTGAGTCACCTTATTAATCAATTTGACTATAACTTATCACCTTGTACACCTCCCCTCCTCCCAAATTTTAAAAAAATAAAATTGGAGACATAGACATATTAGGATAATTTATGAAATATACTAGATGAGGAGATAAGTTCATTTTTTAAAACTCCACTTCCATAAACATAAATAAGTGTGTGTATATATATATATATATGTAATATATATGATAGTTTCCATTTCCTGAATTTCTAAATTAAGAACAAGTTACACAAATTACACAAAAACACAATGCACAGCATTTCTTCTAGATATATCAATAATACTTTTTTCTTTGAATTTATTAATTCAATTATTTAGATGAAGCAATAAAAATGTACTTGCCATTAACACAGTTGGCCAGAATCACAATAACCAGAACCAACAAACATCCTTCTGTATTCATTGAGAAGTTAGAGAAGGCAGATAATGCCACAGAGCCTGAGAGATTCATACTTTGCATGTGCTCATTCTATCAAAGGTATAAACACAAGCAGTAGGATAAAACAGTAACACAAGAGGAAAAATCTTATGAGGAGTAAGGGTTGGGTAAAATGAAAAATATCAGCAATGGAAAAAAAAATTGACTCCACATCAATAGCCATTGGGTAAATGGAAAAGACGGGTTTTTTGGTCTGGGGGTATAGGATTATCAGGAAAAGTAGCCTTTACATTTGCTCCAGGGATTTAAAGAATGTAGACAAAATGACTGAAAATAAAAGTTTTGAATTTAAATAGTCTTCACTGTGCTTTTATCATCATTAAAAATCACCTATATTATTAGTTATAAAATTAACTCAAGACACAAAGTTTTCTTTTTCTTTTCTTTTTCTTCCTTTTCCTTTTCTTTATTTTACTGTTTTCTTTCTTTCCTTCTTGGAAAAGTTCTCAAAGCTTTGCTTTTGTAACAAAATATAATTATTGGAATTGGAACTGGACCCATTTGACTTATCTGTTGATTAATATTGTCATGTAAATTGGGTTTTTGAAAGATATTGTAAATAAATACCATACCATTAAAGATGTCTGAGCTGAGTAATTATTGGGCAATATGGTGAATTCAGGTTAGACCATTACAAAGACTTTCTTAGAACAGAAACAAAGATTATTCTGGAATAATTTAATCTTTATACTTAATTTATAATGCATAATATTTTTGTACTGCCAGATATTTGACCTAATGGCTAGTGTCTTTTTTTTTCTTCTTAAAATTATAATCAAATATGTATGAGATAATATTAAGAAAATAAGGAAAGAATAATTAGTAAATTGATAGCTGAGTGGGTCTATTATAATTATAACCGGTTGATGAAGATCTTACCTATCTCTCTGCTCCTCCTCCTGTCCCCTATCTTCCCATCTTTCTCCTCCTTCCCACCTCTTCTTTTTTCCTCTATAATCTCAGGACTCTAATAAGTTATAACATAGGCCAAAAATAAAAAAGTTTGATAATCTGATACTTTTCTCCAAAAATATACATACCAAAATATACTGAAGTAGAGGTATTTATGCTGAATATTCCTAATCTTGATTATAGTCAATCTCCTTTTTAATCTCAAATCATTTTTATGCTTTTCTGTCTGCTGAAAATGTCCTACTACTGCTACTCATCATAATTATTATTATTATTATTTTCACCATGATCATCTTATCTTTCTATTCAGGTATCATCTTTCCTAGGAAGATTAGCTTAGTTTCTGCCTTTAAAAAAAAAGGGGGGGGGGTGGAGTCAAGATGGCAGAGAAGTGTCAGGCTGATACTACTTCAAGTAGCAGTAGATCTGCTAGATAGCTTATCTAAAGATTGCAAACATCTCCAAATCCAACAGGAGACTGAAAAGAAGAAGAACAGCAATTCTAGAAACAGAAAATCAACCACTTTCTGAAAGGTAGGACTGGCAGAGAAGTGAATCCAAAACGACAGGAAGATAGACCGTGGGGGTAGGGGCTGGCTCCAGGCAAGCAGCGGAGCAACGGAGCACAAAATCAGGACTTTTAAAAGTCTGTTCCGCTGAGGGACATTGCTCCAGAGGCTAAACCGGGATGAAGCCCATGTGGGGTCAGCGTGGCCTCAAGTCCTGCAGGGTCACAGAGGGATCGGGGGTGTCTGAGTGTGGCAGAGCTTGCAGGTATTAGAAGAGGGAAGTCAGCTACAGAGACAGTGCCAAGGAGTGAGCTCTCAGCTCGGGGTTACCTTGAACTGGCACAGGCTCAGGGAGCTGGGAGCGTGGCCAGAGGCCAGGGAGACGGGAGTAATTGGGCGCTATTCTCTGAGGGTGCACCGAGGAGTGGGGCCCCGAGCTCTTGGCTCCTCTGGGCTGGATACTGGGAGGCCTCCATTTACATTCCTGTCCCCTGGAACTCTACGGAAAGCCCTCAGGAAACAAAAGCTCCTGAAAGCAAACCCCAGCGGATTATAGAGCCCGCACCTGGTAAGGGCGGTGCAATTCCACCTGAGGCAAAGACACTTGAGAATCACTACAACAGGCCCCTCCTCCAGAAGATCAACAAGAAATCCAGCCAGGACCAAGATCAACTACCAAGGAGTGCAGTTTCAATACCAAGGAGAGCAGTGGAATTCCAGAGGAGGAGAAAGAAAAGCATGGAACTCATGGCTTTCTCCCTATGATTCTTTATTCTCGCACTTAATTTAATTTTTTTTTAATTTTTTTCTTCTGCTGCTAAATTTTTTGAACTTTTACCCTTTTCTTTTTTAACTAGTTTATCTAATATATATATATTTTTTTCTTTCTTTATTTTTTATATTTTTTCTTTATGTGTTTTCTTTTTTTAATTGTTTTTTTTTCTGAACCTCTTTTTATCCCTTTTCTCCCCCTCATGATTTGGGATCTCTTCTGATTTGGTTAAAGCATATTTTCCTGGGGTCTTTGCCCCCCTTTCAGTATTTTACTTGCTCCTTCATATACTCTTATGTGGAGAAAACGACAAAGTGGAAAAATTCACTACAAAAAAAAAAAGAACAAGAGGCAGTACCAAAGGCTAGGGAACTAATCAATACAGACATTGGTAATATGTCAGATTAAAAGTGCAGAATGACGATTCTCAAGGTTCTAGCTGGGCTCAAAAAAGGCATGGAAGATATGAGAGAAACCCTCTCGGGAGAAATAAAACCCCTTTCTGGAGAAATAAAAGAACTAAAATCTAACCAAGTTGAAATAAAAAAAGCTATTAATGAGGTGCAATCAAAAGTGGAAGCTCTCACTGCTAGGATGAATGAGGCAGAAGAAAGAAGTAGCAATATAGAAGACCAAATGACAGAGAATAAAGAAGCTGAGCAAAAGAGGGACAAAGGGCAACTGGACCACGAGGGGAGAATTTGAGAGATAAGTGATACCATAAGACAAAAACAACATTAGAATAATTGGGATTCCAAAAGAAGAAGAAAGAGAGAGGGGAGCAGAAGGTATATTGGAGAGAATTTCCCTAATATGGCAAAGGGAACAAGCATCAAAATCCAGGAGGTGCAGAGAACCCCCATCAAAATCAATAAGAATAGGTCCACACCCATCACCTAATAGTAAAATTTACAAGTCTTAGTGACAAAGAGAAAATCCTGAAAGCAGCCCGGGAAAAGAAGTCTGTAACATACAATGGTAAAAATATTAGATTGGCAGCTGACTTATCCACAGAGACCTGGCAGGCCAGAAAGAGCTGGCATGATATATTCAGAGCACTAAATAAGAAAAACATGCAGCCAAGAATATTATATCCAGATAGGCTATCATTGAATATAGAAGGAGAGATTAAAAGCTTCCAGGACAAACAAAAACTGAAAGAATTTGCAAACACCAAACCAGCTCTGCAGGAAATATTGAAAGGGGTCCTCTCAGCAAAGAGAGAGCCTAAAAGTAGCAGATCAGAAAGAAACAGAGACCATATACAGTAACAGTCACCTTACAATGGCACTAAATTCATATCTTTCAATTGTTACCCTGAATGTTAATGGGCTAAATGCCCCATTCAAAAGACACAGGGTATCAAAATGGATAAAAAAAAAAAAATCTTTATGTTGCCTACAAGAAACTCATTTTAAACCCGAAGACACTTCCAGATTTAAAGTGAGGGGGTGGAAAACAATTTACCATGCTAATGGACATCAGAAGAAAGCAGGAGTGGCAATCCTTATATCAGATCAATTAGATTATAAGCCAAAGGCTATAATAAGAGATGAAGAAGGACACTATATCATACTCAAAGGATCTGTCCAACAAGAAGATCTAACAATTTTAAATATCTATGCCCCTCAAGTGGGAGCAGTCAAATATATAAACCAATTAATAACAAAATTAAAGAAACACATCAACAATACTACAATAATAGTAGGGGACTTTAACACTCCCCTGAACGAAATGGACAGATCATCCAAGCAAAATATCAACAAGGACATAAAGGCCTTAAATGATACAAAGGACCAGATGGGCATCACAGATATATTTAGAACATTTCATCCCAAAGCAACAAAATACACATTCTTCTCTAGTGCACATGGAACATTCTCCAGAATAGATCACATCCTTGGTCCTAAATCAGGTCTCAACTGGTATCAAAAGTCAGACCACAATGCTCTGAAGCTAGAAATTAATCACAAGAGGAAATTTGGAAAGAACCCAAATACACGGAGACTAAACAGCATCCTTCTAAAGAATAAATGGGTCAACTGAAAATTAAAGAAGAATTGAAAAAAATCATGGAAACAAATGATAATGAAAATACAATGGTTCAAAATCTGTGGGACACAACAAAGACAGTCCTGATAGGAAAATATATAGCGGTATAAGCATTTCTCAAGAAACAAAAAAGGTCTCAGGTACACAAACTAACACTACACCTAAAGGAGCTGGAGAAAGAACAAGAAAGAAACCCTAAATCCAGCAGGAGAAGAGAAATCATAAAGATCAGAGCAGAAATCAATGAAATAGAAACCAAAAAAAAAAAAAAAAAAAAAACCAATAGAACAAATCAATGAAACTAGGAGGTGGTTCTTTGAAAGAATGAATAAGATTGATAAACCCTTGGCCAGACTTACCAAAAAGAAAAGACAAAGGACCCAAATAAATAAAATCATGAATGAAAGAGGAGAGATCACAACTAACACCAAAGAAATACAGATAATTATAAGAACATACTATGAGCAGCTCTATGCCAACAAATTTGACAATCTGGAAGAAATGGATGCATTCCTAGAGACATATAAACTACCACAACTGAACCAGGAAGAAATAGAAAGTCTGAACAGACCCATAACCAGTAAGGAGATTGAAGCAGTCATCAAAAATCTCCAAACAAACAAAGCCCAGGGCCAGACGGCTTCCCGGGGGAATTCTACCAAACATTTAAAGAAGAACTAATTCCTATTCTCCTGAAACTGTTCCAAAAAATAGAAATGGAAGGATAACTTCCAAACTCATTTTTTGAGGCCAGCATCACCTTGATCCCAAAACCAGACAAGGATCAAAAAAGAGAACTACGGACCAATATCCTTGATGAACACAGATGCGAATATTCTCAGCAAAATACTAGCCAATAGGATTCAACAGTACATTAAAAGAATTATTTACCACAACCAAGTGGGATTTATTCCAGGGCTGCAAGGTTGGTTCATCATCTGCAAATCAATCAATGTGATACAACACATTAATAAAAGAAAGAACAAGAACCATATGATACTCTCAACAGATGCTGAAAAAGCATGTGACAAAATACAGCATCCCTTCCTAATCAAAACTCTTCAAAGTGCAGGGATGGAGGGCACATACCTCAATATTATCAAAGCCATCTATGAAAAACCCACTTCAAATATGATTCTCAATGGAGAAAAACTGAAAGCTTTTCCGCTAAGGTCAGGAACACGGCAGGGATGTCCATTATCACCACTGATATTCAACATAGTACTAGAAGTCCTAGCCTCAGCAATCAGACAACAAAAGGAAATTAAAGGCATCCAAATCAGCAAAGAAGAAGTCAAACTATCACTCTTTGCAGATGACATGATACTATATGTGGAAAAGCCAAAAGACTCCACTCCAAATCTGCTAGAACTTGTATAGGAATTCAGTAAAGTGTCAGGATATAAAATCAATGCACAGAAATCAGTTGCATTTCTCTACACCAACAGGACAGAAGAAAGAGAAATTAAGGAGTCAATCCCATTTACATTGCACCCCAAACTACAAGATACCTAGGAATAAACCTAACCAAAGAGGCCAAGAATCTATATTCAGAAAACTATAAAGTACTCATGAAAGAAATTGAGGAAGACACAAAGAAATGGAAAAATATTCCATGCTCCTGGATTGGAAGAATAAATAATGTGAAAATATCTATGCTACCTAAAGCAATCTACACATTTAATGCAATTCCTATCAAAATACCACCCATTTTTTTCAAAGAAATGGACAAATAATCCTAAAATTTATATTGAACCAGAAAAGACATTGAATAGCCAAAGGAATATTGAAAAAGAAAGCCAAAGTTGGTGGCATCACAATTCCGGACTTCAAGCTCTATTACAAAGCTGTCATCATCAAGACAGCATGGTACTGGCACAAAAACAGACACACAGATCAATGGAACAGAATAAATAGAGAGCCTAGAAATAGACCCTCAACTCTATGGTCAACTAATCTTCAACAAAGCAGGAAGAATGTCCAATGGAAAAAGGACAGCCTCTTTAATAAATGTTGTTGGGAAAATTGGATGGCCACATGCAGAAAAATGAAATTGGACCAGTTCCTTACACCACACACAAAAATAGACTCAAAATGGATGAAGAACCTCAATGTGAGAAAGGAATCCATCAAAATCCTTGAGGAGAACACAGGTAGCAACCTCTTCGACCTCAGCTGCAGCAACATCTTCCTAGAAACATCGCCAAAGGCAAGGGAAGCAAGGGCAAAAATGAACTATTGGGATTTCATCAAGATCAGAAGCTTTTGCACAGCAAAGGAAACAGTTAACAAAACCAAAAGACAACTGACAGAATGGGAGAAGATATTTGCAAATGACATATCAGATAAAGGGCTAGTGTCCAAAATCTATAAAGAACTTAGCAAACTCAACACCCAAAGAACAAATAATCCAATCAAGAAATGGGCAGAAGACATGAACAGACATCTCTGCAAAGAAGACATACAGATGACAAACAGACACAAGAAAAAGTGCTCCATATCACTCAGCATCAGGGAAATGCAAATCAAAACCACAATGAGGTATCACCTCACACCAGTCAGAATGTCTAAAATCAACAAGTCAGGAAATGACAGATGCTGGCAAGGATGCGAAGAAAGGGGAACCCTTCTACACTGTTGGTGGGAATGCAAGCTGGTGCAACCACTCTGGAAAACAGCTTGGAGGTGCTTCAAAATGTTGAAAATAGAACTACCCTACAACCCAGCAATTGCACTACTGGGTATTTACCCTAAAGATAGAAATGTAGTGATCCAAAGGGGTACGTGCACCCAAATATTTATAGCAGCAATGTCTACAATAGCGAAACTATGGAAAGAACCTAGATGTCCATCAACAGATGAATGAATCAAGAAGATGTGGTATATATACACAATGGAATACTATGCAGCCATCAAAAGAAATGAAATCTTTCCATTTGCAACGACGTGGATGGAACTAGAAGGTATCATGCTTAGCGAAATAAGTCAATCGGAGAAAGACAATTATCATATGATCTCCCTGATATGAGGAAGTTGAGATGCAACATGGGGGGTTAAGGGGGTAGGAGAAGAATCAATGAAACAAGATGGGATTGGTAGGGAGACAAACCGTAAGTGACTCTTAATCTCACAAAACAAACTGAGGGCTGCTGGGGGGAGGGGGGTTGAGAGGAGGGGGGTGGGGTTATGGACATTGGGGAGGGTATGTGCTATGGTGAATGCTGTGAATTGTGTAAACCTGTACCCCTGGGGATAAAAATATATTATAAGTTTATAAAGAATTTTTAAAAAATCATTAAAAAAAAAAACCATTGAATTCAGTAGCCCAGGTTGAGGACGTGTGATTTGGCTTTTCTATCAGATTATTAAGGTGATACTGATGGTCTGGTACCCCGAGTTTGAGACTCACTCTCTGATATAAATGTTTTTTTTTTTTCCTCTAGTAATAATGCCCCAACATGTCTCTAAAAAAATAAAACTTGTTACATTTATTGTTATTTTTGCCTATGGATTTCAGAATACATTAGAAACACCGTGGGGAAAAACTGGCAAATTTCTATTTTAATCAAGAGAATGGAAATACTGCTTCACACTGTCACATAGGTAAAAGTTAGAACCTCTAAAAAAATGCTATTTTTAAAGTATGAAAACTGGGGTGCCTGGGTGGCTCAGTGGGTTAAAGCCTCTGACTTCAGCTCAAGGTCATGCCCCTAAGATGGCGCCGGCTACATAGCCCGGGCAGCACGGACAGCCTAAAATACATCCGCCCTGGCCACATGTGACCTCGTGCATGTCACATGAACACCGCATGCCACCACTGCCTATGAGCCCCAGATACCTCCTGTTTACTCGAACACCTCTGTGATTGGCTGTATACCTCCTGTTCACGTGAACACCTCTGTGATTGGCTGTTATGCCCTATATAAGGCAAGGGAACTTCCCCGCAGAGGAAGGAGAAAGAAAGGGAGGAGAAAGATCGACCAGGGAATAAACAAGAGCCTGTGCATCAACCTGTGTGTGTGTTGGTGTTGCGTCATCTCTGCAGGCAGGGAGAGCGTGACACCAGGTTCAAAATATGTATGATGAAGATGTATATGTACAAATATATGAGCTCATAAATTAGTTAAATTAGTATGTATTTAATTCCTTGCTTTGGTAATCATGTTAGATGTCATGAGAAAAACAAAGGATAACATAATACTCTGATCCAAGTTTCAGGAGGACCGTTCACATATTGCTACTATGTAGAATTGGTATTGTATTTCATAACATGTAACTTAATTTATTCATATATAGATGATCCATATCGCAATGCCCAGCTCCAATGGTAGTAATTTCTCTGTATGGAATGCCATATAAGACTCTGGGCAGTGCTTGTCACATAATGATTGCTCAATAAACACTTAGCAGATATATTATTGAATAAACAAACTGTCTCTTAAATGTGATTTTCTCTCTAGATGATGACATGTCTTTGTCCTCTTTTTCATCTTGATTTCTTAAGATTCCTTGTTGCTCTAGATTAACAAATGGTAGTGGGTCATCTTGGATCCACTAAAGCGATAAAACAATGAAACAGAGATGGAGTTCTTTGAAGCCATCCAAGTTACAAGATACCAGAGTTTGGACTTTTCGATGAAAGATACATACAGTTATGTTTCTCATTTTGTACTCATGTTACAAAACATATATCCTATTTCAAATCCTCCCATTAATTAATATACTCTTACTAGCAGGATAAAAGAGTTTTTATACTTTGTTATTTTTTAAAGATTTTATTTATTTATTTGACAGACAGAGATCACCAGTAGGCAGAGAGGCAGGCAGAGAGGAGGAAGCAGGCTTCCTGCGGAGTGGAGAGCCCCATGCGGGGTTTAATCCCAGGACCCTGGGATCATGACCTTGAGCTGAAGTCAGAGGCTTTAACCCACTGAGCCACCCAGGCACCCCAGTTTTCATACTTTAAAAATAGCATTTTTTAGAGGTTGTAACTTTTACCTATGTGACAGTGTGAAGCAGTATTTCCATTCTCTTGATTAAAATAGAAATTTGCCAGTTTTTCCCCACGGTGTTTCTAATATATTCTGAATTCCATAGGCATTGTCTGTGCATTGCAAATCAAATGTCTTCTCAGGGTCTGAGGTACCTACTTGTACTGCTTTATGATGCTACTTGGTGAACTAAACTTTTTATACTAGTGTAGTCAAATTAATTTAAGTTCTCCTTCAAGATATTTTCTTTTTATATAAGGTTTAAGAAATCTTTCCCTAACCAGATATCATGAAAATAGGCTTCAATATTTTTCAGCATCATTTAAAAATCTCTCTCTTTTACATTGAGATCTTTACTCTGTAAGGAATTAGTAACTGGATGTGATGCATCTGAGATGGGAACATGCATTTAGACTGTTTGCTTATTTACTTATTTGCAGATGAATGGCAAGGTGAAAGGTTACCTAACTAAATTTTTCACTCAGATTAAATGTTTTGGGGTTAAAACAAAGAGCGAATCAAAGAATGTGTATTAGCATAAAATGATAAGAATCTGAATTAATTTAATGGTAATCAGAATGTTAAAAAAGATAGTGTAGGAGATACAGTCACCATTACTTAGGAAGAATTAGCAAGAATTTATAGCTGGTCAGTTTTGTTATTGCATGATTATGTAATGAGGGTAATGCTAGAATAAAATGTAAAATGAAGAGAAGAATTTGGCCAAAGTGATAATAAAGGATTTATCTCTGACCACATTATAAGAGATTATTTTTAAAAGGCCCAGGTCCTGGGTGAACACATTAATGCTTTGACTCCTCAGAAGCATATCACTGGCATCCAGTAAATGCTTGCTGAATGAATGTAAATTGTTTAATGAATAAAAGCAGTAAGCCATGAGACAGGATTAATAAAGAGGTGTTATCAGATAACCAGATATTATTGTACTGAGAAAAGAAAGTATTGAAAATATCACTGATACTATCAAGTCTGTCACATCCAGAAAACCAGCTAAGACAGGTCTTAGTGTATGGAGTTAGAACCTCAACCCTAAGTGGTCTGAAAGCATGAAATTTGAATTTCTGTGTTGGTGATGATAGGTTAATCTGTGAGTTTATCGTTGACTCTCCTTGCTCTCTAATCTGCTTTATTCTTCCTGAGCCTGAGGCATTCCTGTTTTCAGGCATTATATCTTGCCCCAAGGAGGCCAAGCAGCTGCAAGTAGGTATTGATCCTAGTGCAAAGAACAAAAAAAATGCTGACTATGAGGTGGCAGGCAGGCACCCAAGTGGAAACCTCAAGGAGAATTCCAAGGATGTTGGACTGGACATAGGCAGCCATTTAAGGTGATCAATATTTTAAGAGTTTTTAACATTTCACATGAAAGCAGATAAGACTCATATCATTCTATTAAAAAAATAATAATGGAAGGTAAATCGAATTCTCTAACTCTTCAACTAAAGCCAGTCTAATGTAATAATAATCATTACCATTTATTAACCACATATTTTTGTCAATATCTTATTCAATTCTCACACAGCCCCAGGTAGAGTTGACTACTTAACTCACTTAACAGACATGGAAAATGAGAGGTCAAGCGACTTTTCTTTTTTCCAGATCATTCAAGAGGTAACTGACAAAAGCAAGCATCCAAATTCATGTCCTCCTGCCCCTGAACCCTGTGATTTTATTCCTGAGCTATTTTGCTTTCCCACCTGGAGAAGCAATGACAGAGAATATAATTTCTGAGAAGCAGGAAAAGGATTTGCTCACAGAAAACATACCACTGCCTGCCAAGTGATGCTTAAAATCCCCTTTACAGGGTGTTAAATTCTTTGCTTCCACAGACTGAGATAAGGTTTAAAATGCAAATAAACTTTAGAGAGATAACATTTGGGTATAAATTCATGGAAAAAAAATATAAAATCTTTTTGTGAGCAGATTTGTTTAAGGAATTATGATTATGTGCCACATGGCATAGAAAGGAGGGGGCAGCCTGGGGCAAGGGAGAGACAAGAAGACCACAGCAGACAAACCGTCCTGCATCAGTCATTCTTGTGTGAGAGTTTGTCCTGATATAGGTCCTGCCATGACATTAGGATCTACAGAAAAACAACAACAATAACAGCAAGCAAAACAAAACAAAATGTGATAAACTTTCCTGTTTTTGAATTCTGAGAAAGGAATAAAAACAATAATACTTACAAGAAAGAGAATATACTGAACTCTCTGACTTTGATTTCCTGAAAATTGCCACGAAGCCTCACTGCTCCCCTCTGCCTCCCCCATCCTCCATGCCTTCTTTTTAAAAGTTGTGCATTCAACTGTGTTCAGAGAGCCATTTCTACCTGCCAATATTGTCTCTGGGAAAAGAGGCAAGTTAAAAGAAGGACATTTTGCTGCTCTTGTAATATTAGGAATTGTGCACAGCTGCTACAAATATGCTCCAAGGGTAACATCTGGAAAGAGAGCTCCCCATTGATTAAATCATTGCCATTTAAGTGCAAATACACATCTTTCCTTATAGCTTTTCTTTCTCTCTTCCTCAATCCCCAGCTTATAACTAAAATAATAATAATAAAATAAAAAATAAAAAATCATGCTTTAAAAATACCCGCATTTTTCCTAAATTTAGAATTTGCCGGAAGTGTGTCTGATTTGAAATTCACTTGTATTAAGCAGTATTTAATCTGAAACTGAAATCGTTTTGACAAATCCTCATAGTGCTTTCTTTTAACATTAAGTAATTAACTGACCCCATGTTAAAGAATGGGGGATATTTAATAACTGAAGAAAGTGCCAAGCAATTCCCAGTATAAAAACTTCAGTATACAGAATGTGCAGAGAAATGTCTATGGGAAATTTAATTATCAAACAGGGAGATCTAAAGGGATGTTTACGTTCACAGTTTACATTCACAAAACTTGAACTGCTTCCAGATAAGTTAGTAAAGAAATCTCTGGGACTCTAATTTTTTTTCCAAACAAACATGTCTTGTCAACCAAAGTGAAAAAACACCACACCTCCATGGTAAAGGATGAAAGAGTAAAATAAAAAAAATTTCTGTCTGTGGAATTTCGAGAACTATTCTAATCAAGAGAAAATGCTTTTGCATGCAATTTTAACTTTTTCAGTTTAAATTATCTCATAATATAGGCTTAATATAACAGAAAGAGCCTTACTTATGATGATAAAAAGATGAAGTAGAAATATAAGACTAGCAGAGTTGATTTCAGAATGAAAGTAACATGAAACATCTCCTCTCTCTCATACCCACACACATTTGCTATGAAATAACTACCATAATATTACGCTTAAATATGTTAAAAAAAAAAAAAAGCTTCTCCCCAAGCAATTCATTAACCATTGTGTACTGTCAGTTTGCAAAAGATAGATAAAGTACAAGTTGCAGGTTCCCCCCTCTATCAGAAAGCAGAGCATTCCTATGAAACCTTTTGTATGTGGGAATCGCATAAAACAAAGAAGCAATTACCACTTCATTAAAGCAAAAATCTTCTTTGGATTTCTTTCAGGAAGGAAAAAACAGGTACTAAGGTAGGTCTTTCATAAAAGCAAAGTGGCGTAAAGACTTTCAGAGAGAGGGGGGAAACCTATATTCCCAAACTCACCAGATTCTCTAACTAATTTTTGAAGGAATTAAAGGCACTACATTATTGAATATATATTACATGTCATGCACTGTATTAAACACTTTATAAGCACCTGGGTGGCTCAGTCACTAAGCGTCTGCCTTTGGATCTGGTCACGATCCCAGGTTCCTGGAATCAAGCCCTGCACTGGGCTCCCTGCTCAGCAGGAGGCCTGCTTCTCCTCCTCTGCTCCCCCTGTTTGTGTTCCCTCTCTCACTGTCTTTCTCTGTGAAATAAATAAATAAAATCTTAAAAAAAAAATCCTCTTTATATCTCATTTGATTCTCTATCCACTATATCATCTTAGGAACACTGGGTTTTTTGTTTTGTTTTTTGATTTTTTTTTCTTTCGGTTTTTGAAGTGAAATCAAGTCCTAAATGGTTAGGCAATTTGACCAAGATAGCCAAAATGGGGAAAACAATTGAACTCCATCTTCCTGATTCCCATATATCCTCTCTTTCCTCTTATGCCCTATTACCTCCAAAAATGTAACCTGAATCATTGATCAATGTGCAATCCTTGAAAGGATTTTCACTGATATTTGTGATTTTCAAGCACATAGATAAATCTCATAAGGAGTTAAGGCCATCAGGCCCCACTCAGCATATATAATTAACTATTAGTAATACCTCCATTTTTAGGTAGATTAACTTATTATCTATACAAGGGATCATAATATAAAGTGGAGGATCACATTAATTATATTGAAATGTACACAGTTTTCCAGGCAGTATAAGACCACTATTAACCATCATAGCAGTTCATTTTTGCCATGTATTTTAGTTATTCCTGAAAGTCATGAGTTTGTTGTTATTTGAATTTTATGACTTATACAATTGAAATATTTTTAAAAGCTTAACTTTGTCAAAATTCCATGTTTCAATTTAATGTCAGTATCATGCATTATAACAGAACTTCAAAATAGATAACATCTCTATTGTAGCATACGTGTTTGAGAAAGAATGCAATGTACATTACCTTGTGACTTTCACAAAATTTTCAGAACCATTTAACATCTGTTTCAGAAAAATGGCTCCCTCAGTACTCTTTCTGCTTTTCATGTGAAAATAAAGCACTTCCATTTTCTGTCTTTTCCTTTTTCAGCCTAGTTCAAACTGACCATGTACAAAGTTATCAACTATCATATAGTGTCATGAAACAGGACTATAAAATTAAAGATTGTTGTGCATCAGATTATTATAAATTAGTAGAGATGAGAGAAGCTGGGTGATCTAGTAGACTATTCGTAAGGTATTCTTACTTTATGCTCAGTTCAATAACTAGGATTTATAGGGCTGTCCTGAAATTATCAGTCTTATTTAGATCTATTCCTGGATGTTCAAATGTGAAAGGTTAATGTAAAATGCATTCTATTACCTGATGATTTAGCAAACTTATGCATATTTAAACAATTTTTAAGAGATTTGGAAAGGTAGACTTGAGATTTCTGAGAAGAATGTAACATAAAGGAGAGGAATCTGGCATGTCGAGGTGTAATTAAGTTATTAGGGAATTTATTATTTATAGCCTTTAACCCTTTATAAATTAAATTGTAAGGTTTTCTAAAGCTACCTGCCCTGAATTTAAAAGAAGCAAGAAAAGTAAATTATTGTTCATTTATTATTTTGGGGAGCTAATATTTGCCTTGTGACCAAAACCTGGTAAAAGATCTTAAATTACTCAGTGGTCTTTAATTCTTGTGAAGTTTAGTTTACATTTTGGAAGGACTTAACCTTCATAGTCTGCATCTTAAATTGTTATTGGATGGTATAGAAATTGTTATCCTTTATTGACTAAGGTATTGACCATTTATAATTAATGTAATATGTATTTGAATTTATTCTATGCTATGCAGCATCACACCATTTTAATATGACCCCCCTAGTCTATGCCCTATGTAATTTCCTAGCCATGTCAGTGGGATTTATGCATATGTATCATTCTGATGATTATGTTGTTTTATGCAGAAGAAATTACGATCTCTAATCAGTTGACTCTGAGCTGATTGAAAAGGATATTATGCTGGGTGGGCAAAATCCTTAATAGGAGTAGGGTAGATTCTTATGATAGTCTATAAGAAGCAAGATGCCATGTTCTGGAGATCACATGGCAGAGAACAGTAGGCAGCCTCCAGCAGCTAAGAACAGCCCCTTTTGACAGCCAGCAAGGCAACCACTATTTCAGTCCTATAACTGCAAGGAAATAAGTTCTGCCAACAGCTAGTGAACTTAGAGATCTCCGAGCCTCAGGTGAGCTTACAGGTCAGGTTGACACCTTGATTTCAGTCTGTGATATACTAAGCAGAGGACTTAGAGTGCTTAGAATTTCAACTTGTAGAAATATGAGATAGTAAAAGCTGCTGAAATGTATGGTAATGTGTCACTTGACAACAGAAAACAAACACAGCCCTCTTCTTACTCGGGGGCAATCTGCCATGATTTAAGACTTGGTGAAACTTTGAAATATTCAGAAAGAGATGTGGGAAATTGTGCACAATTTTAGCAGACAAGGCAGCAAGTTCCCACAGATGGCAGAACACCCTTGCTCTAAGAGAGTCTTGCTAATCACCATCCATACTTTAAGAGGTGCATTTTAGGACACGGAAGAAATTGAAACAGGCCCTGACTGGATTCTGATCAGATTCTACTTCTTATGAAGAAACTGAACTTAGCATCACTCTGTGTTCCATCCTCAAGGATCAATACCTGGAAGAATGACAAAAGGAAAACAAGAAACAGAGAAAACGGTGTGAAAACCATGAGGTGACAGAGTCCACGTTGAACCTTATTTGGCTAGAGTTGTGTCCCTAGACTGCAGCAGGGGCCATCCAGACACCCCTCTGGCAATATAACATAAAGCAGGAAATTACGGAGTCCTGCTCACTCATGGATCACCTCCATTGGACCACGATGATTCACCTCCCATCCCCGTGTCCAGGCCCCACCATCTCAGCCCCATCTCACCATTGGCTTTGAGAAAATAGTGCCAATCACAACCCACAGCAATAACTAGTGCTCTGGTCCATGAGTCTCATAAGTAAAATCAGGAAATCACCAAACTCCTCGGCTTTATGTGGCTGAGAAAAATGGGCGGGGCTCAGTTAACTCTAAGTGAATCTGCTTACTGCTATCCTCCCAAATATTATGAATCTGTGATTAAAATCTCAAGTAATCCTTCCTAACGCTACCTCTATCTCAGCTGCAAAGGATGAAACCTTGATTTGAGGAGTGAGAGTGAGAAATGACAAGGTTGATTTTGGTCCGTGGGGCTTTTTCAGTTGAGCACCTTTGATCCCAGTATGAAATTCAGGATAACAAGTATGGCAATCTGGTCTTTCCCCTTATGCATTGACCAAGAAGTAGTGATGAGTAGCCAATGATACCACAGGATTATGAAATCCTGGGCCTAAATACCAAAACAATTGAGAAGCACAATCCCTTCAAAAGAAAAATAATACTGGATCACAGCCCCTATCAGAAGGACACAGATTAGAAAAAAAATGCAACCCTATACTCTATCATTCATATTGGTGTACTATACTTTGGGGAATTAAATGTTACTATTACTCTTAATAATTACACTGGAACAACAGGTATCAAATTGGACAGCCACATGTCAATTGACTTATGGTGAGTCTACTAATAAATATACTAAAACAGATAAGGGAACTTATGAGTATTATGAAAGAAAAAATTGCATTAAAAAAAGAAACAAAATACAACATTTTTAAAAAAATGTACTTGTTGAAATACAAAAATAGGAGGATAGATTGTCTTCTGCATATGAAAGTCCTCTGTAATTAGATCTTACCTCCCAGCTTTTATATCTTATGAAAATTTTTTCTCATATACAACATATTTTTTCATTTGAAAAAAGAATGTAATACTTCAATACTTCAGTCTACAGAAGTATTACAATAGTAATGGCATTACTGAAGTATTACAATAGTAATACTTCAGTCTACTACCTCTTTACTAGGTCATGGGATCTAACTATAGAATGCAATAAAATTATTCTGTTTTCATTGAATTAACATTAATGATTACCTCTTATTTATTATAAATGTAATGATTTTAAACTTATAGCATTGATAGTTTTTTTAAAAGAATAAACTTATTATTTTAAAAAAAGAATTAGACAATTTAAAGAAAATAATAGGTAAACATAGTATAGGTAGAAAAGAAACAATTCTACATAACTGCCAATTGAATTTGAAATAAACTTTGTAAATGAAAATTAAGGAAAAGGGAAGTGCAGACCCCAGAAAGAAAACTAACCCCAAAATAAATTAGCTTACCCCAGGAGCCTAGCAAGAAACAGAACAGACTGAAAAAGAAAACACATATTACAATGGGTCATTATACTTATGCTAAGAATTTTGTATTTTACCTTGAATATAACTGGTATTTTTTTAAATGGGGAAGTAATAGATCTAAAGGTGTTTCCTATATAAAGATTACTTTGTAAAAGTATGCAGTAGAAAGTAGAGAGACAGGATATGTTAGAGATGCCAAGACCAAGACTATGGCAGCAAAGCAAGAGAATGTAAGTTACTGACCCACAATATTAGTGCAAGAGATAGAGTCCAGATAAAACAAAAAAACAAAAACAAAACAAAACAAAAAAACAACAACAAAGACAGCATCACAGAGGAAGAAACAGGTAAATCTTAACAAGCATCCCAAAGAGGATGAAGTCTGATGTGGGTCCTGGTTTTCTGAGTTAGATGACTACTTAAATTATTTTTAGTTGTATTTAAATTCTTAGTGTTTATTCTTATATGATAGTAAATAAACAATTTTTTAAATTATTTATTTATTTATTTGACAGACAGAGATCACAAGTAGACAGAGGTAGGCAGAGACAGAGAAGGAAGCAGGACCCCCATTGAGCAGAGAGCCCGATGCGGGGCTTGATCCCAGGACCCTGAGACCATAACCTGAGCGGAAGTCAGAGGCTTTAACCTACTGAGCCATCCAGGTGCCCCAATAAACAATTTTTTTTTTTTAACAACAAATTACATGCCTGGCTGTGTGCTAAGCACATTATCTGAATTATGTCACCTAGTACTCTGAATTGGCAGTAAATTTGGTGATATGATGGTGCCCATTTTCCACAAGAGGAAACAAATTTAGCCTGGTTACATAGCTCAGCTGCAGAGCAGGGAGGGGAACTGGGGCTGCCTTGTGAACTCTTCCTGCTCCCCCACTAAGGATACTGTTTTCTAATCCAAGCATACAGGAAGTGAATGGGGAGTTTAGGGGAGACAAATGACTTTTGTTTGGTCATACTGAATTGTGGATGTCTGTAGGACATTCATCATGCATATTTCTAAATTTTTTTTTTTTTAGATTTTATTTATTTATTTGACAGACAGAGATCACAAGTGGGCATAGAGGCAGGCAGAGAGAGAGGATGAAGCAGGTTTCCCACTAGAAACAGGACCCTGGGATCATGACTTGAGCTGAAGGCAGAGGATTTAACCCACTGAGCCACCCAGGCGTCCCAATCATGCAGATTTCTAATAGGCACTAGGAATCAGAGCTGAATGCCAAGATTTGGGAATTACCAATCAACAGGTGGTCGAGGAAGCTTTGGGTTGGGACAGTTTTCCGTGTGTGGCTTGGGAGTGAGTTTCCAAAGTAGAATAGAGAAGGCTTTAGTGTCAGGGATGTAATGGATGTGGAGGCTTTATAATAAAATGGTCATCTGAATTCATGCCACAATCCTCTAAGAATATAACGTGATTTCAGATGAAAATCAAGTTACCAAAGACCTCACGGAAATCCAGTTTTCTAGTAGACGAGAATAGTAAGACATCACCAAGCTGGAAGACAATTATTTTTGCATGAAGCTGGAAGAATAATGTTTTTCGATTTGGCATTTTGATCCCCCTGCCTCACCCAGCCCCTTGATATTTAAAGAGAAACATGCATTGCTGTGTGTATTATCACTGCAATTTGGGGGCTGTCTTAAGATAAAAGCTAGGTGACAAATGAGAGAGTCTAAAAACATCAGTGGGAAAGGACAGAGCCCAGGGGGGCACAGTGATGATGGCAGCCCTAGGATTTACACAGCGTGATTACTTGGGCTGATCCCAAAGAAAACGATCTCCACTTCAAAGACTTTTCTGAGGAGTGGTTCTCATTGTAAGAATTCTAATGCAGAATTCTTAGCTACTCTATTTAAAACATTTTTAGAATTTTACCGTTTATTTTTCAGTATCTAAATATAAATTTGGGATACTGCTCATCTCAGCAACTTATTATCTGCATACATAAATTAGAACACAAAAGCCAATGCAGCTATTTATTGGATGGGAAAATCTAAGAGGTGGGAAAAAATTGAGAATAGAGTGATTGTAAATTATATATTTGTGTGCAAGAACTTAAGTTGGGCAAAATATGTTATTCCATCAGCAAAACTCATGGCATTTATAGATCAGTAAGACATCTTTAAACATTCTTCAGATATCTGGCTTAGTGAGGACTTGAAAAAGCACTTAGTCATGTATTTTTATGCTAGAAGGCAAAGCCTATGAATACCACACAAGGCAAATTTCATCTTCATTTTTCTATATCATCTATGTCAGCTCCCATCCTTACTGAACTTAAAATATTACCATTTCTGAATCATACAAATATTTTGAAAGGAAAGATTATGGATTCTCAAGACTGTAAGAGAGGTTAAAGGCCAGGAGCCCATCCACACAAATTGTCAAATTTTTTATGTGTCAAGATTACCCACAGTTTTCGAAGGGAACGCTAGTCACACTGTTCCCTGTAGGAAGCACCGCACTGGGGACATTGTGCTCTACCACTTCCTCATAATCAGCCACGGGTTTAGGGTACATTGGAATCGTGTCTATAGTAATAATAAAGTTAACTGAGTGTGTCATTTGTTGAATTATGCCCCCCTCCCCCTAAAATTCATATGTTGAAATTGTAATTCCCAGTATCTCAGAATATGACTCTACATATTTACAGATAGGGACTTGAAGTTAAAATGAGATCATTAGGGGTGCCTGGGTGGCCCCATGGGTTAAGCGTCTGCCTCTGGATCAGGTCATGAACCCAGGGTTCTGGGATCGAATCCCACATTATGCTCCCTGCTCAGCGAGGAGTCTGCTTCTCGCTCTCTCTCTGCTCCCTCCCCCACTCATGCTCTCCACCCCCCAAGTAAATAAATAAAATAATTATTAAAAAATGAGATAATTAGGGTGAGCTCTAATCTGACATGTCTGGTGTCCTTATCAGAAGAGAGAATTGGGACGCAGACACGAACAAAGGGAAGAATACTTGAAAACAGAGAAGTGAAAGCCAAGGAGAGAGGCCTCAGAAGAAACAAAACCTGCCATGACTTGATCTCAGATTCCTAGCCTCTAGAACTGTGAAAAATAAGTTTCTGTTGTTTATGACAACATCTGAAGCAACCTTAACAAACCAATACAGGAGGGGAAAGAGAAACAATCCCTAATAAACTAGTAAGTTCTGTGCAGATCCAGGTTTTAAGATGGTCTTTCTGCTTGTCAGTGACAACCCAGCTGTCCTTTCATAGACTGATACAAAGAGTTCAAGCAGAGGATTGAAGGCTGCCAAAGGATCTTGGTGCGTTTTCAAATCCTGATTCTTAGTATTATTTTTGCCCCTCATATTTCAGAAGGAGGGTTTGAAAAACAAGCTCAGCATTCCCTGGGGCAAAAGAGGTGGGAAGAAGAAAGAATTTAAATTACCTGCTAATGAGTAAAACTCCTTGGTGTATAAAGTTAAACTTTAAGTTACTAATTCGAAGATTTTCTGTTTAATGTATGATTTCAGAATACACTCCAATTTAGTGTTTAGGGCATTAGGAAAACTTAGAAGCAGAGCTTGAATGCATTCTAATTATAAAATTAAAAGATGGGATATTGAACCACTTAGTATGCCACTTACATACTTTCAAACAATAATGAGGGTTTCAAAATAAGCATCAGTCTTATAAA
Source organism: Mustela nivalis (assembly GCF_964662115.1). Taxonomy (NCBI): domain Eukaryota; kingdom Metazoa; phylum Chordata; class Mammalia; order Carnivora; family Mustelidae; genus Mustela; species Mustela nivalis. The sequence goes on along the minus strand of NC_139022.1, from coordinate 156,971,197 downwards.
ATTCAAATGGATGATCATTGGGTTATGGTAAATATGTGCAAACTGTGATTTCCTTATCTCAACAGTAGTACATAGAATGAGATTATACCGAAAATCGGTCTGCAGATGTCAACAATATAGTAAATCTAGCAATCTTTTGAGGGATTACAAAACATAGAAAACGGCTCAGTAGTAAAAGAAATAGAACTTACTTTTTTAACAAAGAAAACATTTCCTCTAGGTAAACTCTATTTCTACCTCTCAGTTACTGAATGATTGGGTGACAGTCCTCCATTACTTACCACACAAACCATGAGAAACTTGCTGACCTTGTTCTGACATAAGAGGGGATGCCCACTGACAAGATGAAGATATGGGGATTAAAACTGCTCCATGAGGGGCACCTGGGTGGCTCAGTCAGTTAAGTGTCTGCCTTTGGCTTAGGAATCATTATACTACTAATAAACAAATAACAAATAACAAATAATTTCCCTTAAAACATATATATCTTTTCAATTATAAAACCTATCAGTACAATGTTCTCTGATGCTTTTGCTTCTCAACTATATCTCTGGATCCAAGTGAGGTAGGCTGTTAAAGTGGATTATTGAGGAAGGAAGAAAGCATAGTCTACAACAGAGGGAAGGACTGTAAAATATTAGAAATTGTGGATCCCTTTCTACTGACCTCAAGGTTTATTCAAAAACTCTGATTAAAAGTGTAAGTGATTTTCAAAGTTTTCTTTCACTCAAAAACCTCTAAACTTTGTAATTTGGCTGAAGAAATTTAGAATTTGAGACATCCCAAAAGAGTACCTCGAATAGTTGGTTGACAATTAATGTTGATATTGTGACATATTATAAAATAATTTTATTCTTTTCAAAACATTTATGACTATCTTCACAATAGGTTTACTGGATCTAGTTAATATCATTGTTTTATTTCAAATACATGTGGTTTTTATGTTATTTACCTTTTTCTTTTATAACTTCTAGTTTAAGATGAAATATTATCATTTAAAAACTGACTAAGGGATTCCTGTATGACTCAATTAGTTAAGCGTCTGCCTTCAGCTCAGATCATGATCCCAGAGTCCTGGGATCGAGCCCTGTGTGCAGCTGTCTGCTTGGCAGGGAGTCTGCTTCTCCCTCTCCCACTTCCTCTGCCTCTCTTTTGGGCTCGTAGTCTCTCTTTCTCAAATAAATAAGTAGAATCTTAAAAAAAAAAAAGACTTGATAAATTGGGCTAATTTTTTAGTCTCCCTACTTTCAAGAATTTCACTGAAATGACATATGTCATTAGGGATTTCACTAAACTTCTCTTCTTCCTAGGCTAAGTTTTTAAAAACACCTCCTAAGGTCTTGGTTCATACCAAGCAAGGAAAGTAGAAGATGGTCTTTGTTAAGATGAAAAATACAACACAAATTATGTCATCATTAACAAAATATCCCTATTAACAATGAAAGGATAGGGGTGCTTAGGTGGTTCAATCAGTTAAGCATCTGCCTTTAGCTCAGTTCATGATCCTAGGGTCCTGGGATCAAACCCCACTTCTGGCTCCCTGCTCAGTGGGGATCTTCTTCTCCCGCTCCACTTGCCCCTCCCCCTCACTTGCACATACTCTCTCTCTCTCTCTCTCTCAAAATAACTAAATAAAATCTTTAAAGAAAACAGTGAAAGGAAAGTTCATACGAATAATTCAAGTGCTTGATTTTTCTGTGTATATTGGTTCGAGTTTGCTTAGATGTTTTGTCTTTATTCTCCCCACTCCTCAAAACCCCAGTAACAGATCTGAAAGATCTGAAGCTGTTTTCTCTTCTGACTCCTCAAAGAAAAAAAGTAAGTTAAACCTTATTGGGTAAGGGGCTTCAGTTAGAGTTGAGAGAAAGAGGAAGGGCATCTGGGGAAGAGGAGAAATGGAAACAATCTGAGAAGACTATTCTGAATTTTAAAAAATAATGAGTTACACAGAGAGAGGTAAATCCTAGATGTCCCAGATGACTCAATGTAGATGAATGTGGACTGATAGGTACACTGAGGGAAAACATGAAAAACAAACAAACAGAAATTCTCCCCCCAACCTCTGGATTCCATGTACACACTAGTTCACAATAAGTTGTACTCCTCTTATGGAAATAAACTTGCTACATTGATTAGACTATGGAGGATTACACACTGAAGGAGAAAAATATAAAGAACTTGATATTAGAGTTGGAAAATAAGAAGCCATTGCCACAAGAAATAATGACAGAGAACAATTTCAGGAAAATGTAAAGCATATTGGGCCAGGTTGCTGGTCATATTCCTCAACGCTGAGGAATCCAGAGTCATATACAAAGATGACAGGATCATAAGAAAGTGCTTGCTCATCAGAATCCACAAACAATTCTACAGGCAGAAACAGAAGCTCTGCAGGCAAGAGAAATATGCTGAGTTTCAGAGCCATCCACCATTCTGCCCTACAGCTATCTGAGCAGGGTGGACCTGTGCCCAGAGCAGCAAAGCAGTAACTCCAGAAATAGCACAGTAACTGAAAAGGCAGTAAACTACCACATCTAGGAGATGCAATCATTGTGGGGTTACTCCCTATAATCAGAATTTAATTTACTATAAATATAGGAAGAAACAATATTCCCATTTGGACTAAGGATTAATGCTTATTAATTTTGCTTAAAAGTAATTTTAAAATGTGAAGCTAAGTTCAAAATATTAACAATCAATTATCACCAAACATTTGAAGAAAATAAACAGCATTTAAGAGTGGCATCAAGGTGGAGACAGGCAAGATGGCAGTGGAGTAGCAGACTGAAATGACATCAGGTCACAGGAGTTCAGCTAGATAGTTATCAAACCATTCTGAACACCTACAAATTCAACAGGAGATCGAAGAGAAAAGCAGCAATTCTGGGAACAGAAAACCGACCACTTTCTGAAAGGTAGGATGTGCAGAGAAGTGAATCTAAAGTGATGAAGTTATGGGAAGATAGACCGTGGTGGGAGGGGCTGGCTCCCAGCAAGTGGTGGAGCAGCAGAGCACAAAATCAGAACCCTTAGAAGTCTGCTCCACTGAGGGACATTGCTCCAAAGGCTAAGCAGGGATGGAGCCCTTGCAGGGACAGTATGATCTCAGAGTCTGTATGATCAGTATGATCAGTATGATCCCACAGACTCAGAAAGATCACGGGTGTCTGAGTATGGCAGAGTATGGCAGAGCTCCCAGGTGTCAGAGCAGGGAAGCTGACTAGAGACAGAACCAAAGAGTGAGCTCTCAGCTTGGGGGTGCCTTAAACTGTGATCCACGACAAGCTGGGCCACTGTTCTTCAAGCAGGTACCCCAAAAGTGGCAGTTCTGGGGAGACTCACCTTCTTCCCCCAAGGACAAGCAATGTGGCAGGAATCTGCTCGGTTTGGAGACTACAAACAGGGCTGTGTGCCAGAGACAGAAACGCTTGGTCACAGGCCGGGTGAGCTCGGAGTGCAACTGAAGACCAGAGAAATGGGAATGATTGACCACTTTTCTCTAAGGGCACACTGAGAAGTGGGGCCCAAAGCTCTCCACTCCTCTGGGCAAGAGATTGGGAGGCAGACATCTTCATTCCTGTCCTCCAGAGCTCTACAAAAAGCATTCAGAGAACAAAAGCTCCCGAGAGGGAACCCTAGCAGATCTCTTAGCTTGGCCCCTGGCAAGGGTGGTGAAATTCTGCCTCAGGCAAAGACATTTGAGACTCACTGCCACAGGCCCCTCCCCCAGACATCAGCAAGAACATCCAGCCAAGTCCAAGCTCACCAATCAAGGAGAACAGTGGAACTCCAGAGCTAGGGGAAAGCAATGCGTGGAATTCATGGCTTTCTCTCCATGATCCTTTAGTCTTGCAAAGTTAAATTATTTTTCTTAATAAAAGTTTTTCCTTATTCTATTTAACTTTTACTCTTTCCTCTTTTAACATCTTATAACTAGTTTATCTGAACATTTCTAAAAAAAAAACTTTTCATTTTTATAGTCTTATTTTATCCTTCATTGTATTTAATATTATGTTTTGTATACATATAGGTTTTTTTTCTCTAAAATATTTTGGGATACAATTTCTTCTAATAGATAAAAATATAAACTAAATCTAGCACATGACTTTGTTCTAGTCTCCAGCATTAATACATTCTCTCCTCTTTTTTTTTCTTTCTTTTCCACCAACTTATTTTATTAATTCCTTTTTTAGAATTTTTAAAAATTTTTTCATTTTTTTATCATATTCCATCCCTTCATCGTATTTACCCCTACTTTTGTGTATATATATAAGTTTTTCTTTCTTTAAAGTTTTGGAGGTAGTTTCTTCTAAGGGACCAAAATACACCCAAAATTGAATGGGTGGCTCTGTTCTATTAATCAGTGTGTGTGTGTGTGTGTGTGTGTGTGTGTGTGTGTGTGTGTATAATATCCTTTCTGGAGAAATAAAATCCTGGAGAAATAAAATTCTGGAGAAATAAAAGAACTAAAATCTAACCAAATTGAAATAAAAAGCTATTAATGAGGTACAATAAAAAATGGAGTCTCCTACCACTAGGATAAATGAGGAAGAAGAGAGAATTAATGATATGGAAAACCAAATGATGGAGAATAAAGTGGGCAAAAGAGAGACAAACAACTACTGGACCACAAGGGGAGAATTCATGAGATGTTATACCATAAGATGAAACAATATTAGAATAATTGGGATTCCAGAAGAAGAAGAAAGAGAGAGGGAGGAAGAAGGTATATTGGAGATAATGATAGTAGAGAATTTCCCTAACATGGCAAAGGGAACCAGTATCAATATCCAGGAGGCAGAAAAAATACACCCCCACAAAATCAATAAAAGTGAGTCATCTAATAGTAAATCTTGACAGTAAACCCTGTCATCTAATAGTAAATCTTACAAGTCTTAGTCGCAAAGAGAAAATCCAGAAAGCAGCTCAGGACAAAAAGTCTATAACAAACAATGGTATAAATATTAGATTGGCAGCAGACTTATCCACAGAGACGTGGCAGGCCAGAAAGAGCTGGCATGATATATTCAGAGCACTAAAAGAGAAAAACATGCAGTCAAGAATACTATATCCAGCTAGGCTATCATTGAAAATAGAAGGAGAGATTAAAAGCTTCCAGGACAAACAAAAACTGAAAGAATTTGCAAACACCAAACCAGCTCTACAGGAAATATTGAAAGGGGTCCTCTAAGCAAAGAGAGAGCCTAAAAGAAGTAGACCAGAAAGGAACAGAGACAATATATAGTAACAGTCAGCTTACAGGCAATACAATGGCACTAAATTAATATCTTTCAATAGTTACCATGAATGTAAATGGGCTAAATGTCCCAATCAAAAGACAGAGGGTATCAGAATGAATTTAAAAAGAAAATCAATATGCTATCTACAAGAAACTCATTTTAAACCCAAAGACACCTCCAGATTTAAAGTGAGGGGGTGGAAAACAATTTACCATGCTAACAGACATCAAAAGAAAGCTGTGGTGTCTATTCTTACATCAGATAAATTAGATTTTAAGCCAACGGCTACAATAAGAGATGAGGAAGGACACTATATCATAATCAAAGGATCTGTGCACCAAGACTTAACAATTTTAAATATCTATGCCCTGTAACATGGAAGCAGTCAAATATATACACCAGTTAATAACAAAATCAAAGAAACACATTGACAATAATACAGTAATAGTAGGGAACTTTAACACCCCCCTCACTGAAATGGACAGATCATTGAAGCAAAAGATAAACAAGGAAATAAAGGCTTTAAAGGACACACTGGACCAGATGGACATCACGATATATTCAGAATATTCCATCCCAAAGCAACAGAATGCACAACCTTCTGTAGTGCACATGGAACATTCTCCAGAATAGATCACAGCCTGGATCACAAATTGGGTCAAAAAGATTGAGATCATTCCCTGCATATTTTCAGACCACAATGTTCTGAAGCTCAACTCAATCACAAAAGGAAAGTTGGAAAGAAGTCAAATACATGGAGGCTAAAGAGCATCCTACTAAAGAATGAATGGGTCAACCAGGAAGTTAAAGAAGAATTTAAAAAATTCATGGAAACAACTGAAAATGAAAATACAATGGTTCAAAATCTGTGGGACACAGCAACAGCAGTCCTGAAAGGAAAGTATATAGCCATACAAGCCTTTCTCAAGAAACAAGAAAGGTCTCAAGTACATCACCCAACCCTACACCTAAAGGAGCTGGAGAAAGAACACCAAAGAAAGTCTAAACCCAGCAGGAGAAGAGAAATAATAAACATCAGAACAGAAATCAATGAAATAGAAACAAACAAACAAACAAATAGAACAGATCAACAAAACTAGGAGCTGGTTCTTCAAAAGAATTAAAAAGATTGATAAACCCCTGACTACACTTATCAAAAAGAAAAGAGAAAGGACCCAAATTAATAAAATCATGAATGAAAGAGAAGAGATCACAACCAACACCAAAGAAATACAAACAACTGTAAGAACATATTATAAGCAACTATATTCCAGCAAATGTGACAATCTGGAAGAAATGGATGGATTCCTAGAGACATATAAACTACCAAAACTGAGAAAGGAAGAATTAGAAAACCTGAACAGATCAATAACCAGTAAAGAGACTGAAGCAGTCATCAAAAATCTCCCAAAAACCAAGAGCCCAGGGACAGATGGCTTTCCAGGAGAATTCTACCAAACATTTAAAGAAGAATTAATACCTATTCTCCTGAAACTGTTCCAAAAAATAGAAATGGAAAACTTCCAAACTCATTTTATGATGTCAGCATTACCTTGATCCCAAAATTAAAGACCACACCAAAAAGGAGAATTACAGACCAATATTCTTGATGAACACAGATGTGAAAATTCTCACCAAAATACTAGCCAGTAGGATCCAACAGTACATTAAAAGGATTATTCACCACGACCAAATGGGATTTATTCCTGGGTTGCAAGGTTGGTTCAGCATCCACAAATCAATCAAATCAATCAATATGGTACAATACATTAATAAAGAAAAGAACAAGAACCATATGATACTCTCAATAGATGATGAATAAACTTTTTTTTTAAAGATTTTATTTATTTATTTGACAGACAGAGATCACAAGTAGGCAGAGAGCTAGGCCGAAAGAGAGTGGGGAAGCAGGCTCCCTGCTGAGCAGAGATTCCCAATGTGGGGCTCGATCCCAGGACCCTGAGATCATGACCAGAGCCAAAGGCAGAGGCCTTAAACCACTGAGCCACCCAGGCACCCCTGAATAAGCTTTTGACAAAGTATAGCATCCTTTCTTGATCAAAACTCTTTGAAGTGTAGGAATAGAGCATACATACCTCAATATCATCAAAACCATCTATGAAAAACATACAGCAAATATCAATCTCAATGGGGAAAAACTGACAGCTTTTCCCCTAAGGTCAGGAACATGGCAGGGATGTCCATTATCACCACTGCTATTCAACATAGTACTAGTAGTCCTAGCCACGGCAATCAGACAACAAAAAGAAATTAAAGTCATCTGAATCTGCAAAGAAGAATTCAAATTCTCACTCTTTGCAGATGATAGGATAGTTTATGAGGAAAACCCAAAAGTCACCACTCCAAAACTACTAGAACTCATACAGGAATTCAGAGAATGTCAAGATATAAAATCAATACACAGAGATCAGTTGCATTTCTACACACCAACAGCAAGACAGAAGAAAGAGAAATTAAGGAGTCAATCCCATTTACAATTACACCCAAAACTATAAGATACCTAGGAATAAACCTAACTAAAGAGCCAAAGAATCTGTACTTAGAAAACTATAAACTACTCTTGAAAAAACTGAGGAAGACACAAAGAAATGGAAAGATGTTCCATGCTCATGGATTGGAAGAACAAAAAATGTCTATGCTACCTAAGGTAATCTACACATTTAATGAAATCCCTATCAAAGTACCATCAATTTTTTCTCAAAGAAATCAAACGAATAATCCTAAAATTTATATGGAACCAGAAAAGACCCCGAATAGCCAGGGGAATCTTAAAAAAGAAAGCCAAATTGGTGGCATCACCATTCCAGACTTCAAGCTCTATTACAAAGCTGTAATCATCAAGACAGTGTGGTACTGACACAAAAACAGACACATAGATCAATGGAGCAGAATAGGGAGTTCAGAAATAGACCCTCAACTCTATGGTCAACAAATCTTCAACAAAGCAGGAAAGACTGTCCAGTGGAAAAAAGACCACCTCTTCAACAAATAGTGTTGGGAAAATTTGACCACACACAAATATAGACTCAAAATGGATGAAAGACCAAAATGTGAGACAAGAATCCATCAAAATCCTTGAGGAGAACACAGGAAGCATCCTCTCTGAGCTCAGTTGCAATAATTTCTTCCTAGAAGCATCGCCAAAGGCAAGGGAAGCAAGGGCAAAAATGAGGTATTGGGACTTCATCAAGATCAAAATATTTTGCACAGCAAAGGAAACCATCAACAAAACCAAAAGACAACCGATAGAATGGGAGAAGATATTCCCAAATGACATATCAGATAAAGGGCTAGTATCCAAAATCTATAAGAACTTAACAAATTCAATACCCAAAGAACAAATAATCCAATCAAGAAATGGGCAGAGGACATGAACACACATGTCTGGAAAGACTACATCCAGATGGCCAACAGACATATGAAAAAGTGCTCCACATTAACTTGGCATCAGGGAAATACAAAACAAATCCACATAAGATACCATCTAACACCAGTCAGAATAGCTAAAATTAACAGGTCAGAAAATGACAGATGTTAGCAAGGATGCAGAGAAAGGGAACCCTCCTACCTTGTTGGTGGGAATGCAAGCTGGTGCAGCCACTCCGGAGAACAATATGTAGGTTTCTCAAAAAGTTGAAAATAGAGCTACCCTAAACCCAGTAATCACACTACTGGGTATTTACCCTAAATATACAAATGTAGTGATCTGAAGGGCACGTGTGCCCCAAAGTTTATTTCAGCAGTGTCCACATGGAAAGAACCTAGATGTTTATCAACAGATGAATGGATAAAGAAGAGGTGGTATATATACACAATGGAATACTATGCAGCCACCAAAAGAAATGAAATATTGCCATTTGCAACAACAGGGATGGAACTAGAGGGTATTATGCTGAGTGAAATAAGTAAGTAGAGAAAGATAATTATCATATGATCTCCCTGATAAGAAGAATTAGAGAGGCAGGGCAGGGGTCTGGGGGATAGGGAGGGAAAAAATGAAACAAGATGGGATCGGGAGGGAGACAAACCATAAAAGACTCTTAATTTCACAAATCAAACTGAGAGTTGCTTAGGGGGTTTGGTATGGAGAGTGTGGTTGGGTTATGGACATCGGGGAAGGTATGTGCTATGTTAAGTGCTGTGACGTGTGTAAGCCCTATGATTCACAGACCCATACCCCTGGGGCAAATAATACATTATATGTTAATAAAAATGATTAAAAAAAGAGTGGCATCAAAACAGAAGAAATCTTCCTAATAGCTTTACAGAGGAAATATTTAAAAATTAAAATTAGTACAATCAATATTGAAAGACATATTGTAGATTTCATACATCAATTTCATCCTTTAGAGAGCATAGTTGCTAAGAAAATGTAAATGTTCTAGGCAAAGGATAATTGCCAAAGCAATTAAATTAAATAACACATTAGTTAAAGATGAGGATTGAAATGGCTGGGGATAAAATTAGGGAACTGGAAATCTTTAATGCAAAAGTTGAAAAGAAGACTTGTGTAATTAATCCTACTTACAATTCTCCCCCATGTATTGGTGTTGTGAGAACTACATGGCAAATTTATTTATCAACTGCTAAGTGCCAGTCATGATTCTAGACAGTTTATGTACATTTTCCCAACAGATTGCAAGATTATATCATCCATTTTACTGAGGAAAATCCAGAAGCTTAAAAAGACTAATAATTATTTTCAGGTCATTTAGATAGGAAACTAAACCACCATTCTGCCTCTCTAAATCATAAAGTATTCAGGTATTTGGATATCTTAACCTGGATCAGGTATAAATTCTGGGGTCCTGAATGCAAATAACCATTAGAAGTCCAAGCAAGCATACTGTATTGTATTAAAATACACTTTAACGTGAGGTGGTAATATATTTTCAAGGAAGAGAATCCAAGTCTCTGAAATACAGAAATGTTTCAGATGTAAATGTGACATACATTTCAGAATGAATTCTGACTGTTGGTTTAATAGCACCTTGATATCTACTATAGCTGTATTTGCCCAAACTGGGAATCATAATGAATCATACAAATAAGACAGCATCTATTCTCTTTCTAATGATTATATAACTTCTCTCGCTGTCAGTAGTAATTTTGAAGTCATACATTTTCAATGAAAAATCTTTGTGTGACAACTTTTTATGCAGTACTTGACATGATTTCAGATTTGACAATAGTAATCTTACTATTTTTTACTTTGTTACACCTTTTTGTTATTTTTACAGCCAGGAGTTAAAGTAGAGTGGCAGAATGACTACTTATTATATATTAAAATTTTAACAATATAATTTTTGTTCCAGTGTTAACTTTACTTTTCATTGACTTTTTTCATTATTCTTCCACTGAACAACAAAAAGTCAGCTTTAGAGTAGTCTTTTTCAGACAAATGGTGAGATTTTTAAAAGTTAGATTATAAAGATCTGATGTACTCCAACCACTAATAAACATATTTAATTTTTTTCATAGATATCCAATCATGTTAAACTCATCCAACAAATAGTGAAGGTCTGAACAGAGAAAAAGAAAAAAAATATTGTTTCCCTTCTATTTCCTTGCTATTAAAATTGATTTTTAATAAAGAATACACTTTTCAGAAAAGCTTTTAGAAATTAGAGAATAAAACACCTATCCAAAAACAGGGAGAAACTCTGGATTTTCATCAGAAAACTTGCTGGCTAGATCACAGTGCCTGTATTATGCAAATAGTGTGCCTCTTTGCTCTGCTAATGATATTATATACCACCCCCCTCCTTAAGAGGAGAATATACATTTATATGTATATAAATATACATACAGGTGGAGACTTTGAAGAGGGATAAAAGTGAAATTAGTTTTTCAAAATAAGGTAGAGTGTTGGGCACTACATATTTTTAAATTACATAATATAATATCCTGAAAGGCAGGCCTGAGGAATTCTTATTTTACAGATGACAAACCCAAACTGCGGTGAGCAACTCAGAAAACCAGCTGGTTAGTGGGAGAGCTCAAAAGCTCCAAAACTCAGAACCATCCCAGCTCATGCAGAAGCACTTGATTTTTTGTGCAATGACTAGAAACTGTGGCAGAAATCTTCTTTTGAGGAAAAACTTGGGGGAAAAAAAACCCTAAACTATTTTGATTGCAGGTGGTAGAACATTCCTGCTTTTTGTAGACTGGGGGAGTGAATCTCTCTTGTACAATCAGAATCTGTCAGTCAGCTCTGCTTGAGCACAAGCTTAACAGGCCATAAATGCGAGCGCAGGATAAAGAGAGTAAGCTAGAGAACTGCTATTGACAGTCTTAACAAGCTCTGATAATTGATTTATGTAGAAAATCCAATTAGATCTGGCTGACCAGAGCTCCAGTGACATCTGGACAAAGTCCAATTGTGAGTAGAGATTGTTGTTAGGATACCCATTGGCCAACTGATAAAATATTTAAACCGCCTTTAGTTTAGTTCCCATAATAAAGATACTACCACTACTTCTCCACACATTAAAATCCAAGTCCATGAAGAAAGGCCTAATAAAGACTTGACTGGCAAAATAATCATGCAATTTTGCATACGTGTATAAACAACATTTGCTCTTTTTCTTCTTATTCAAATGTTTCTGAACAAATTTCAGTCTTACATCCATTTCTAGAAAAGGCCTAAAAATAGTCAAAGAGTATTTTCCATGTCATTCATTTCCTGATTTGTCATTAGAATTCCATAAAACTTCATCAATTATTTTAAAAAATGATGTAGCACAGTGGTTAAAAAATAGTTGTCCTCCCTAACTTTATTTTCTTTGACATATAATGTATTATTTGTTTCAGGGAGACAGGTCTGTGACTCATCATTCTTATGCAATTCACAGCACTCACCATAGCATATACCCTCCCCAATGTTCAGCTGAGTGATGTCCTCACTAACTTTAAATTGAACGTATCTAAGTTGTTACATTTTTGTTTTTCTCCTATTTTGGATATACCATTTTTACATACATTCCTGATAAAATTCTACACCAGGTTTATATTTTCTTTAAAAGGCTAAAGGAACAACTAAGCAGAATTAATTATGTTCTCATCTTGGAACCATTGTATTTTGTTGCATAAAATCTCTTCTTTTTTAGATTTGTTTTTCTTATTTGAACCGAAGCTTGCTTATTCATTTGTTCACAGGAACCAGTCTAGTGCTTGGCACGAGGTTTATGTTTAAGTTAATGAACAAGATGTCTAAGAAAAATATGCCATACGTAGACGTGTATCTATTTTAGCCCCAAGAGTATAAACTACAGAACACAGAGCACAAGGCTTTTGTCATTTTTCTTCCATAGCAGGCACTTGGGGATTGACAAGCAATAAATTCTCAAATATTTGTTGAAGAAATAAACAACTGAATAATTCAACTAATACATGATACACATGGTCTAGAAAAGATCACAAATATTTCAGAAAATTATGCTTTGTGAAAAAATTACTTGGATTCAGATCCTGCCATATCAATCTATTATCAATCTATTATCTACCCTTTAGTTTGAAAATTTTCTTCTTCTCTAGGATCTCATTTGTAAAACAGCTTTTGAATATAGTGAAATATTACTCTGATGGTACTCAAAATATTTTGAATTCTAAGACTTTTTAATCCCTGCAAAAATCCTTCATAAAGAATCTGAAGTTGTTTAGGAGTAGTATTTTTACAATAATAAAATATAAGATAGTTGAGCCGTGCACATAAGTACATGAGACCATCTCAGAGGAAGAAACTTCATGAATCTGGTGATCCTTTTCATCAAATCAATTCTGTAAATCCTTTTGCTTCCTGAAACAAAGGGGACTGCCTCCAAGTGTTAATAAGTATTTCACAGAGACTAATGGAAAAAGTCACTGCTCTCTTCGTGACCAGACAAGGCTAGGCCCCTTCTTGAGAAAGGTTACTTAAGTCATTCTAATGGGGAAGAAGTAACAATAAAGCCATCCACTCTATATCATAGGCTACGCAGAAAAGAGAGCTGGCGGGGGAAGTGTTACCTCCCAAAGGAACTTCCTGAGTCATGATCTCTTTCCAAACTAGTGTGAGTAATACAAATGGTAGATTATTCTCCTACAGACTGTGAATCATAACCTCTGAGTGGCCTTCAAATTCCCAGGAAAATAGTCACTGGATCTTCAGCATACATCAAAACAGAGCAAGGGCTTAAAAAAAGAAAAGAAAAGAACAAAAAGAAAATAATAAGATAAAAAATAAACGAGAATGTTTTAAAAAAATCAGCAGAAATCAGAAGAAAAGGAATGCATTGTTCAGAAAAGAGAGTGAAAAAAAAAATAAAGAATAACAATGCACACCAAATATTTCATTAAGTTTTCCCCTCCAAAATCTCTTCACAACATTGGAACATTATTCATGATCATAATATATGAGACAGAGTAGAGATCCTTTCTATAAAATTAGTGTGACAAAACTTACAAAATTTTTAAAACAACTTATTTGAAATTCCTGATCTCATCAAATTGATAGAGGGTGTAACTGGAAAGGAAGAATTAAGTGTAACAATAAATAAAATAGTATATATATATATATATAGATAGATAGATAGATATATCACATACACACAGACATATATACATATATAATATATTGACTTATTACACTGTAAATTATTGTCACAATATATAGCTATGGGAATCCACACAATATATGTTGTACATCTTCAGTGGCTAACAGTAATGTAATTGTCAAGGTTGTGTTAATAGAAACAGGTTTATAAAAGTGAAAAAGTCATGATGCAGTAATTTCATCCATGTTGTAACATATTTCCTTCCCATTTTTACTGCTGGTTTTATCCCAGTTAGAGTGAAACTGTGAACCTGAACATCTGAATTCAGTGAAGCCATGTTAATAAAATTCATATAGTTAATTCAAAATGAGGCAATAAAATCAACTGGAAGCTCAGAAGCTTTTGGGTCACATGTAGCAGTTTCAACAATCTGCCCTCCCTCCTAGCTGGAGAATTCCAAGGTAACCTTCTGTCAGCCTGCTCAAATCCCAGCTGGACAGCTTGAGACATGAGCTGATGGCTTAAATGAAGTGGTCTTTCTCCAGAGGAGGGCCAGACAGCTGGCAGAGGAGGTCACTATGCCTTTGACATCAAACTCAACAAGACCTCTCCTCTCTTCAAATTCCATCTGTGATCCTTTGAACCAACTATTATAGTAATATTGACAACAGTATATTTCCCAGCACCCACAACAAGATGATAATAATAAACAATAAACTAAATAAAGCACCCTTCTGTTAATAAATCAGAAGTCCTACTTATAATTCATTTAAATTCTTTGCAGGAAAAAAGTCAAGAGTAATCTGCTTTGGTCTCTTTAACCTGCTACCTTCCTTCCTTTCTTCCTTCTTCTATGCTTTTGGCAATTGCTTCATTTTTCTGGGATTCTGTGATTAAATAATTATTTCTTTGAATGAAAGCATTCCATTCTTCGTGTAATCATTCAGAATTCTTGTTTTAAACACAGAATTGCTCTAGTGTCGCTAGAGAGAAAGTTCTAATTCACTCAGAAAAGAAAATCTCTCGTTTTATGTGTGCAGTGTTGCAACTTTTCAGATCATGAACATATAACTTTTTAAAACACTTTCTGTATATCGTCACCCTTGTTGCTCTAGCTTTGGTGGACACTTCCTCATGGACTGGCACTTCTCCCAAGACAGTCAGGAATTTGAAAACCACAGTTAGCTTCTCACCTAGTCAGTCCATAGATAAAGAATACTCTGTATATTACAGCCCTAAACATATACAATGCATTACCTGGCATCATTTATTGAATTTAATTATTGGATAGGAGTTTTTTTTATATTCTGTGTCATAATTATGACTTTTGGAAAATTATGCAAGCACTGTTTTATAGTTCTTACTTTTTCTGTTGTTTAACATATGACTCTGTCCTTTCATTTTTGGGAAATGTGACTTTGCATGATATTATGTTTAAGAAGATTAATATAAATTTAACAAAATTACTCACAGTTACTGCTTTTAATGATTCATTAGGTAAGTAAATCCAAAGAAGAAATAATTGGAGATTTGCAATTTACAGCAAGATCTAAAACTAAAAGTGTTTATTTAGTAAAACTGCTTAATTAGGAGGACACATTGAGAAGATAAATCTAAATCTTAACCTCTTTTACACTCTATGAACAACCACTTCTATTATTGTCTTATGGATACTTTCAGTGTTTTTTGCAGATAAAAGCAAAATTTATGTTATTTATTCTACATGTTGACCTTTCTTACACATAGCTAGAAACTGTAGATCTTCTTATATGCCATTTTTTTCACATAATACAAATATCTTGAAACTATTTCTGTATCAGTACATAGACAATAACTCTATTCTCTTATCAACATGGAATGAAGTATAACAAGCCTAGAGGGTAGAGCTTTATATATTTCACACAAATAAAGACATCAATTTGATGTTATTGTTTGACCACATATACAGGATGTCTTTAACAGCTCAGTGTTTACAGATTACTTCACTTATTTATTAGTCTAGGAAGGATGTCTTAAAAATACTATGGTAGGAAGAGTTCCAATTTGCTTTTCTGCAAGGTGAAAAACAATTACTCATTCTATAGTTATTTCGTATTTCCCATAAACCCTTATTAAATGTATGCTGGAAGCAGTGACTCAAGAGCTTTGTAGATCTTGCTAGTAATAATGAATGGGCACAGACATATTATATTGAAAGAAATGGAAATAACTAAGACAAACTAATAGGTTCAAATGCTTTAAATTCCTAAGTGTCATTTTATTTAGACTAATAATTTCACATTGACTCAGAACATATGCCCTATTTAAAAAGTCATTAAACATTTACACCAGTGTTTTATATTAACAGTCCATAAAAGATAAAAAGTACACACCTAGTGGGAATGTTTACATCTTATTATTTAGAAGTTTAGGCTCTGTGTCTGATATAGTTTAGTTGTATTCCAGGAAAGTCACATACAAGCTGTAGGACATGGGGGAAAAGTGATTCCTTCTGAGATCCAGTTTCTGATTTGTGAAATGGATAACTTACTTCATCACACTGCCATTCTTAAATGAGAAAGACATGTTTATCAAACAACCTGGAATATAGTACACATCCAAAATAAATTGTTGATGATGATGATGGTGATGATGAGGAAGAAGAAGAAGAAGATGATGATGATGACAACAACAAAGAAGAAGAGACCAAACAAGAGCAAAAATATTAACAGAAATAGAATTAAAACTATAACTAAATTATGTATGAGGTTTAAATCTCTTTGAAACAGACATTTTTTTAAGAATTGAACTTAACTCTTAAATTTATGTTTAACTCATATAAAAAGTTAATTTTGGTCATATATTTTTAGTCTGAGATATATATTTTATTGAAGACTTAAGTGGGGATATTTCTCAATATAAAGTATTAGTTTGCAAAACATTAATTTTAATAATACTTCTGATGCTAACTTACAAGAGGTGCTAAATTTTTATAAAGATAAAAACAAACTTAAAAATAATAATATATATATTTCTAATGTAATAATTCAAAAAATCATATGCATTAGATATATGTATGTGTGTGTGTGTATGCACGCACATTCCTGTAAGGATAGTCCTGAGATTGAACTATAGCTAACAAAGAAGTTTAATTATAACAATGTGAGTTTTGTTAGATGCCTTGGGAGAGCAAAGCATTTATTTTAAATCTCAATTATACTATGTATATTGCTGTGGATTTAGCATTCTATATTGTAACCAACTGCCTTTGAACCTTAATGTTGTTTCTTAAATGCATACCCAAGAGTAAATGACAAAATGCTTAGAAGCTTTTTTTACTTTTAGGATCATCCAAAACAACTTCTTTCTAGACACATCTCTGGAGGAAAGGGAAACAAAAGCAAAAATGAACTATTGGGACTTTATCAAGATAAAATGCTTCTGCTCAGTAAAGGAAGCAATCAACAAAACCCAGAAGCAGCATACTGAATGAGAGAAGATATTTGTGAATAACATATCTGATAAAGGGTTAGTATCCAGAATCTATAAAGCACTTACCAAACTCAACATCCTAAAATGTAAATAAGAAATGGGCAGAAGACATGAATAGATAGACATTTTTCCAAAGAAGATATGCAGACGGCTGACACATGAAAGGATATTCAACAACACTAGACATCAGGGAAATACAAAGCAAAACCCACAATGAGATACAACCTCACACCTATCAGAATGACTAAAATTAACACATTGGAAACAACAGTTGTTGAGGATGTAGAGAAAGGGGAACCCTCTTATACCATTGGTGGGAATGCAAACTGGTGCAGTCACTCTGGAAAACAATATGGAGGTTTCTCAAAATGTCAAAAATAGAACTATCTTATGAGCCACCAATTGCACTATTAGATATTTAAATATCCAAAGGATAAAAATATACTGATTTGAAGGGGCACATGCACCCCACTCTTTATAGAGCGTTATCAACAACAGCCATTATGGAAAGAGCCCAAATGTCCATCAACTGATGAATGGATAAAGAAGATGTATATATAGTACCTATATATACAAGGGAATATTACTCAACCATCCAAAAGAATGAAGTCTTTCCATATATAAGGACATGGATGAAGCTAGAGTGTATTATGCTACATGAAACAAGTCAAAGGAACTTGTCAGAGAAGGAAAATACCATATGATTTCACTCATATGTGAAAATTTTTTTTTAAAGATTTTATTTATTTAGCAGAGAGAGAGGGGGAGA
The DNA here is from genome assembly GCF_964662115.1 of Mustela nivalis. Taxonomy (NCBI): domain Eukaryota; kingdom Metazoa; phylum Chordata; class Mammalia; order Carnivora; family Mustelidae; genus Mustela; species Mustela nivalis. The sequence goes on along the minus strand of NC_139022.1, from coordinate 156,953,162 downwards.
GAGCGAGCACAAGCAGACAGAAGGGCAGGCAGAGGCAGAGGGAGAAGCAGGCTCCCCGCTGAGCAAGAAGCCCGATGTGGGACTTGATCCCAGAATGCTGGGATCATGACCTGAGCCAAAGGCAGCTGCTTAACCAACTGAGCCACCCAGGCGTCCCTCATATGTGAAATTTAAGAAACAAAATAGATAAACATAGGGGAAAGGAGAACAATAAAGAAAGGTCAAATCATAAGGGACTCTTAACTATAGAGAATGAATTGAGAGGTGCTGGGGGAGATGGACAGGTGATGGGCTAAAGGGTGCAGGGTATTAAGGAGGGTAACTATTGTGATGAGCACTGGGTGTTATATGTAAGTGATAAATCACTAAATTCTACTCTTTGAAACCAATATTACACTATATGTAAATTAACTAGAATTTAAATACAAACTTGAAACAAAACAAAAAAATTGAAGTACTGATTCATACTGCAACATAAATAAATCTTTAAAATATTATGCTAAAATGAAGTCAGTTATTTAAAAAAAAGAAGTGTGTTGTACTTTTTTAAAAAAGTTTATTTACTTTGTTTTTTAGTAATCTCTATACCCAATGTGGGACTCAAACTCATGACCTCAAGATGAGCAGTTGAATCTTCTGACTGAGCCAGACAGGTGCCCCAGAAGAATACTGTACTTTTATTTTCAATTTTTTTTTACATTTAATTTTATTTATTTTTTTAGAGTGAAGGAGAGGAAGGCAGGGGGGAGAGGGAGAGGGAATCTTAAGCAGGCTTCAAACACAGCATGGAACCCTACGTAGGGCTTAAACTCAGGACCCTCAGATCATAACCTGAGTCAAAATCAAGAGTCAGACACTCAGCAAACTGAGTCACCTAGGTGCCCCTATACTTTTAATTCATAATTTTGTACCCATGGATTCAGGTATTAATCATACATATACAAGAAAAATATTTGTTCACTTCTATTATTTTGTGTTTTGTAAAAACAAATTAATCATTATAATAATATTGGTGTCTCTGTCCCTCCTTCATTTGATCCTTCCATTATACAACTTGATTCTCACTTCAGTCCTCTTTCCTAAACTCCCTAAGTGTAATTCTACCATTTATTAGAATTACAACAGCCAGTTAATTTATCTTCATTTTAACTCCAATCTTGCCTTAATCAAGTTCCATTGTTGCTTAATTTTCATGACTTGCTTAATAAGATCTGGAATGACCTCATGGGGCAAGATGGAAGAGAAGTAGGAGGCCCTGTTTCAACTGGTTCCCTAAAGTGAGCTAATTATCTACCAGAACACTCTGAACACCCATGATATCAGCCTGAGATGTAGGATTATACACTTCTGTATCTCTATGGGGGCAGACTCCAGTGAAGAAAACATATTGGGAACAATCGGACTGATATCAGAGGATAAACAGAAGGGGGAGGGAGTCACGAGAAGTGACTCACTGGATAATAATACTCCAATACGAAAGTGCCCTGTGATTAGGAACCAGCATTAACTTGAGAGTGGCATGTTAAGATCCGCTACTATTAATGTATTCATATCAATATGACTCTTTACATTGATTAACAGTTGTCTTATGTAGTTGGCTGCTCCAATATTGGGGGCATAAATATTTACAACTATTAGATCTTCTTGGTGGATGTACCCTTTAAAAATGATGTAGTGTCCTTCTTTATCTGTGACTATAGTCTTTAGTTTAAAATCTAGTTTATCTGATATGAGAATTGCTACCCTAGCTTTCTTTTAAGGCCCATTGGCATGAAAGATGCTTCCCCATTGTTTTTCAGTCAGTCTTGCTTGGGTTGAGTCCTCCTGCTCCCCATCAAGGGGCTGGGTCTGTGGAAAGGAACCAGTCCCTTGATTGGAGTCTGGTTAAAAACACTCAAAAAGAGCAAAAGATTTTAAGAGGCAAGTGGTGGAGCCAGGTGGTCATGGGCATGGGCCTAAGCCCAAGGACCCGGGACGGCCACCACGCACGACAACCCATGTCAGAGAGAGTGTGGCGAAGCCTTCAGGCCATCATCTCTGAGCCCCGGCTCTCCACTGCTTGCACTGGCACTGGGCTAGGCACACTCCCAGTGGTGCATCTGAGGGAGTCTGGGTGGATGTTGGCCAGCACTCTCTAGAGTCACAGCCTTTTGCACACTGCACATGCACTGCATGATTGGGGACTGAACTGCACTCCCCATCTATGCCTGAGAGAGCTCCATGCAGGCGCTAGCCAGTGGTCTCTAGAACTGGCCAACAAGTCTGAACACTCCTAGCCCAGGTTTGAAAATCTCAGTGCACTATCTGTGGTTGTGATCTCTCAGGTGGTCTGGACCCCAGACAGCAGTCCCAGCAAAGGCAGCCACTGGAAGCAGGCTCCCTGGACCAATATAACTCATGGTTTTAGTGGCACGGGGTGCAGAGACAAGCAGGAACTTTGGGTAACCCCTGAAACAGTGGCTGGGGACATGTACTGTCTGTGGGAAGTTGCACAGCTCAGTAGAGTTTGCAGGGGGGGTTGGTCTATTTGTTCTGGACCACCCAGAGGGGAGCAAAGGGAGTTCTGGGTGCAGTTTGCTTTCCCCTAAACCTCCAAAAAGCTGCAAAAAGCGGCCAAAGAACAAAAACCTCCAGAGAACAAAAGCCTGAAAAAACAGTTTCCACAGATGCAGCCCCTTGATGGGGAGCAGGAGGACTCAACCCAAGCAAGACTGACTGAAAAACAATGGAGAAACATCTTTCACACCAATGGGCCTCAAAAGAAAGCTGGGGTAGCAATTCTCATATCAGAAAAACTAGATTATAAACTAAAGACTATAGTCACAGATAAAGAAGGACACTTACATCATTTTTAAAGGGTCTATCCACCAAGAAGATCTAACAATTGTAAATATTTATGGGAGCAGCCAACTACGTAAGACAACTGTTAATCAAAATAAATTTGATATGAATATTGATATTGATATGAGTACATTATTGATATGAATACATTAATAGAAGCAGATCTTAACATGCCACCCTCAGTAACAGACAGGTCATCCAAGCAGAAAATCAATAAAGAAACAAGAGCATTGAATGCCACATTGGATAAGATGGACCTCATAGATAAATACGAAACATTCCACCCTAAAACAACAGAATACTCATTCTTCTTGAGTGCACATGGAACTTTCTCAAGAACAGACCACATAATGGGTCACAAATCAGGGCTCAACCAATAGCAAAAGACTGAGATTATTCCTTGCATATTATCAGACCACAATGCTTTGAAACTGGAACTCAATCACAAGAAGAAGTTTGGAAGGAATTCAAACACTTGGAAGCTAAAGACAACCCTGCTTAAGAATGTTTGGATCAGGGATACCTGGGTGGCTCAGTGGGTTAAGCCTCTACCTTCAGCTCAGGTCATGATCTCAGGGTCCTGGGATCAAGCCCTACATCAGGATCTCTGTTAAGCAGGGAACCTGCTTCCCCTTCTGTCTCTGCCTGCCTTTCTGCCTACTTGTGATCACTCTCTCTCTCTGTCAAATAAATAAATAAAACCTTAAAAAAAAAGAATGTTTAGATCAACCAGGAAACCAAAGAAGAAGTTAAACAATTCATGGAAACCAATGAGAATGAAGACACATTGGTTCAAAACCTATGGGATACAGTGAAGGCGGCCCTAAGGGGGAAAGAAAGCCCACTTATGGACCTGCAACTCTATGGTCAACTAATCTTCAACAATGCAGGAAAAAAATATACAGTGGAAAAAAGACAGTCTCTTCAATAAATGGTGCTGGGAAAAGTGGGAAGCTATGTGTAGAAGAATGAAACTCGACCATTCTCTTACACCACACACAAAGATAAACTCAAAATGGATAAAAGACCTCAATGTGAGACTGTAATCTATCAAAATCCTAGAGGAGAACATAGGCCGTAACTGCTTCAACATTGGCCACAGCAACTTCTTTCAAGACATGTCTCCAAAGGCAAAGGAAACAAAAGCAAAAATGAACTTTAGGGATTTCACCAAGATCAAAAGCTTCTGCACAACAAAGGAAACAGTCAACAAAACAAAAAGGCAACCCACTGAATGGGAGAAGATATTAGCAAATGACGCTACAGACAAAGGGCTAATATCCAAGATCTATAAAGAATTCCTCAGACTCAACACGAACAAAACAGATAACCATGTCAAAAAATGGGCAGAAGACATGAACAGACACTTATCCAAAGAAGACATACAGATGGCTAACAGACACATGAAAAAATGTTCATCATCATTAGCCATCAGGGAGATTCAAATCAAAACTACATTGAGATACCACCTTACACCACTTAGAATGGCAAAAATTAACAAGACAGTAAACACATGTGTTGGAGAGGATGTGGAGAAAGGGGAACCCTCTTACGCTGTTGGTGGGAATGCAAGTTGATGGCAGCCACTATGGAGAACAGTGTGGAGATTCCTTAAGAAATTAAAAATAGAGCTTCCCTATGACCGTGCAATTAAACTATTGGGTATTTGCCCCAAAGATACAGATGTAGTGAAAAGAAGGGCCATCTGTACTACAGTGTTTATAGCAGCAATGGCCACAATCACCAAACTGTGGAAAGAACCAAGATGCCCTTCAACAGATGAATGGATAAAGAAGATATGATCCTTATATACAATGGAGTATTATGCCTCCATCAGAAAGAATGAATACCCAACTTTGTATCAACATAGAAGGGCCTGGAAGAGATTATGCTGAGTGAAAGAAGTCAAATAGAGAGAGTCAATTATCATATGGTTTCACTTACTTGTGAAGCATAAGGAATAACACAGAGGACATTGGGAGAGGAAGATGAGAAGTGAGTTGGGGGAAATCAGAGGGGGAGACAAATCATGAGAGACTGTGGACTCTGAGAAACAAACTGAGGGTTTTGGAGAGGGGTAGGGGGTTGGATGAACCTGGTGTTGGGTATTATGGAGGACACATATTGCATGGGGCACTGGGTTTTGTGTAGTAAATAATGAATTCTGGAACAGTGAAAAGAAATAAAATGAAATGGAAAAAAAAAGATCTAGATTGCCATTTTTTTAAATAATTGTGATTATTCATATAATTATTTTCTGAGGTGGTGGTATCTTCCAATTACTGATATAGGAATAATATGTTTTATTAGGCTAGAGGGTTCCCTTTAGAAAAAGCCTAAGTAGAAAAGATAAAGAATGAGTGCAAAGGAAGCAACCAAATGGGAACATTGGAAATTTATGTTGGGAGTATTTAATGCTATGTCAACAGCTAGTATCACTGAAAATTCAAATTTATACTCTCTGGATAGGTGTCTATTGAATTCTACTTCAGAATTATGAGAATGAAGCATCTTATCCACAGAATTTCCCCCTAGAATTGATTAAGTGATTTGTATTGGGTCTAATCTGAACAATATTTGAATCAACAGAATTTCATCATTTTAATTTCTGCACTGGGTTCACATCTCAGTGGAGATGGAGTTGGCCCAGTGTATGCTACTTATCTCATTGATTACAACTAAAAACTCTAAATTAAATATATAGAGAAGCTACCTGAGGACTCTGAAAAGTAAATACTATCAGGCAGATTGGAGTAGAAAGTAAAATCTTGATGAATGACAGAGACCACTGTGAGTTTTCAGTTTTTCTCTCCTATATCGCTCTCAGCTTTGGCTTGAAGGTAGCTAAATCCCAGAATCTCACTGCAGGTTCAGACAGTAAAAACTCTGAGAGAAATAATCTCTTTATAACCAGAAAAAACTGAGTGGGTAAGGGAGTAATTCCTTGTTTTCCTCATATCTCTCTCCCAGCCAAGCCCAAGAAAAGAATCCCTAATTTTAAAATCTCATTGTTAGTGTGTCAGGGATGTTGGCAGTGCAGACATGCTGACACCTAATCCCGCTGGCAAGAAAAACAAAACAAAACAAAAAAAAGAACAAACAAACAAATCCCCAAAACTAGAGAAAAGGGAATCTTATGGTTTGAAGAGTATGGGGGAAATCCTTGTTGTTCCTATTTTTCTTTCTTTTTTCTTTTTTTTGCTGTTTCCTTCTGAGAGGGAAATCAGTTACATGAATTTCCACTGTACTGCAAGTGGCTAAAACCTTGACTAAATCAATTTTTCATCTGAAAGTACCAGGAAAAGAGGCCTCTATGATCTGGAAAGCCTGGAGAAGAAAGAGCAAGGAACCGGAAAATGAGATATGCTAAATCTGCACTTGAGCTGACCCAAGTCTCCGGCTTACCCCTGAACTGCTAGTGAACTTAACAGGTCACTAGTAACTTATCAGATGCTTTGAGAACTAAACTACAATAAAAACCACCACTCAAGTCTTCCCCCAAAGATCAATATCCTTGGCCATTAAACAAATTTCATTAAGAGAATTCATACAAAGTACACCCAACAATAACAGCATTAACCTAGAAATCAATTATTCAAAGATAGCTGGAAAACCCAAATACTTGGAAAATTAAACCATATATCTCTAGATAACTTTAGATAAAAGAGTAATCCTCAAGAAATATTAGAAAATGAATTTGACTCAAATAACATGAAAATACAATACAATGGAGCCCTGAACAACATGGGGGTTAGAGGTGCTGAGCCCTTTGTGCTGTTCAAAATCCAATTATAACTTCTGACTTCCCAAAATATTACTAATAGCCTACTGTTGACTGGAAGCCTTACCAACAACATAAACAGTCAAGTAACAAATATTTTATATATTATACGCATTATATCTTGTATTCTTAAAGAGAGCTAAGAAAAGAAAATGTTAGTAAAAAAATCATAGGTGTGAGAAAGCACATTCATAGTACTGTACTGTACATATGGAAGGAAACCATAAGTTTAAACTTATGGAAGAGCCACACAGTTCAAACCGGTGTTGTTCAAGGATCAATTGCATATCAAAATTTGTGGGACTTGGGTTTAAAAGGGTGCTTAAATAAAAATGTATTCCAGTAAACTTCCATATTAGAAATGAAGCGAGTTCTCAAATCAATGATCTAAGATTTCACCTTAAGCAACTAGTAAAAGAAGAGTAAACTCAGTCTAAATCAAGCGTGTGTGTGTGTGTGTGCGCGTGTGTGTGTAGCAAGCGCAAAAATCAAGGAAGTTGAAAACAAAGAAAAATAGAGAAAAATCAGTGGAATCAAACTGCTTAAACAGCAAGTCATGGCCTTCCATGACATCATGGAATAAAAAGGCAACAATAAAATAGTAATCATACAAGTGAATAAAATGATTGTGAGGGCCACAGAAAGAACACAGTGGTGTTTGTTTCTTTAGGAGTGTATGGAGAAAGAACTCTCACTGATTGTCACCTTTAAAGCTGACATATGCAGCATCTTAGCACAGGGAGACTTCGTGAAAAAGGAAGAAGTCACTTGGACTAGGGGTAGGCTGGAGAATGCAGCACATGTAATGTTCCTGAAGCAGGGAAGAGTATAGTTTGTACAAGAACATCAGGATTAGTGCTTACTGAGTGATAGGAATCATGGTATAAGCTATGGGTATATGCATTCACTTTTCTAATAAGAAATACTTATTGAATGCTCTCCTTATTCTAGGCACTGGGATTGCCTCAAACTTAAAAAGTTTTAGTATTATTAGTTCTATATTATAGACAAGGAAGTAGATTTTAGGAGAGCTTATGATATATGCTCTAGACCACACATGGAGAGTCTGGGATTCAAATGCAAAAATGTGATTTCAGAGTCTAAGCTCCTTCCATTTTAAAATGCTCTGCCTCCTGGTGGACCTTGAAAATAAGATGCAGGTTTCAGCTCAGGCTCTACTACTGGCTGACCATACTACTTGACATAACCCTTAACTGATATGAATCCCAGTTTCCTTGTTGTATAAATGATAAAAATAATAACTGTCCATCCTGTCTGGCAAGGTTTTTTGAGGTTCAGATGAGAAATTTATGGATAAGCTCCTTCAAACTTTAAAACATTCTCCATTTATGAGCTCTTAACTATTATTTCAGGAGAGAAGATGAGTGACTTTCCCTGGTGTATATCGTTTGGATGAATTATTTTTAAAATGGAGCTACATCACTATTGCTCATCTTGGAGACCCACATAAATTTAAAGAAGTAGAGAGCCCCAGGGCTTTTCAATTTACACTGATTATTGTTACCTCTATCATATTTTTTAAAAAGTAAAAATTAGTGTGCTCAAAAATAAGATATGACTATTTGATAAGAATTCACGTTTGTACTCAGTAAATTGTAACACTGCATTCAATCTCAAAGAAAAATACTAAAAAAAAAACAAACCCACAAAACATTTTAATTTTAAAAGGCATCTTGTCAGCCGGATAGTTTTACTTTGCTGACACACACCTGCCACATAACACCTGAAGCAGAATTGGACTCATATGATTAATAGAAACATCTCACCATCATTTCTACGGGATGGACCTGCAGGGCTCCAGTCATCTGGGATTTATTTAACTTCACGTCTGCGGCAGGCCAGCAAGAGCTACAGAGATGGAGCAGCTAAAATTACTACAAAATTCTACAACTTACTCGAAAAGAATTTTTTTTAAAGTAACTTTAATTTCCCCCAAATACAATAACTGTAACAGAGACTATTCTTTATATTTGATTCCATAATGAAATCCATAAAGTGCTAAATTAACAAAGTCATTCAGCAGTAGAAATTGGAAGAACATTCTATTATTTGTGGTTAATGATACTTTCTGTGGTCAAAACTTTTTGTCTATGTGAAGAAAATTAATTATTAAATATAATAATCTTATTCCAATTATCTTCCTTAAAATACAATTTAGTCATTTGGATATAGTATTTTCTGTGCTGTGAAAATGAAAAGGTGGTAATATATATTGGAATCTCTATACTTCATTATTATATTTCCCTTATAAAAATTATATTTTATCTTCTCTGCTATACATTAAACAGAATATTAACTGTATTCAGTTTATATACACTCTCTCTCTTACATTTCCATATAGAATGAAGAAACTACAATGTGACTTAGTTTAGACAACTGAGTAAATTACAATAGTAAATATGATAAATTTTGGCTTCTTTCAAACTGTGAACTAACAAAAAAAAATTGAATTTATTCTTCTTCATTTGCTCATCATTCCTCAAGGGGGAAAAAAAAATCTCCATAAGAATGTAGTTGATGTTCTCTTCTTAAACAAATTCCTTTCTTGGTTTTCCATTATTTTACTATCCTGTCTACACAGAGTGTTCTATGTAATTTTAATCTATGTTTTGTGTATTTGTTATTTTTATTATTTTGTTTGTAGTAAAGCGACATTCAGTATTTTATTTATCTTAATTTCTCTTTCCATTTTGAGTGAAAATGCAAATAAAGAGTTCTATCTGAACTTTTCAAAATAGATGCAGTTCTTTTAGGGATGGACTACTTGGAATTCTAGATTAACACTATATTCACCTGGTTTCATGTCTAAAGAAGCTTGGTGAGTCCTTATCTCTTGGACTTCTCTTTTCCACATTGGTCATGAGTTTTAGTTTCTTGTTTTGTTGTATTTTTGGCATTTTCTTCTCCAGGCCAGTGACTCACAGTAATATATATTTTAATGGATATCTTCTATCTGAAGGACTATAAAGTCCCTCCCAACTCAAGCGGAGATAGGATTTACAGGCACTTACAGAGGATACCAACAGAATGCATTCACATTCTTGTCATGCTAAAGCTCTTGACTTTTCATGATTTGCTTTTTCTAACTTTATAAATGGTTCAGTAACCAATCTAAAAGTAATCTCTAATTTCAGGCTCATAAAATGATTCTTCTATAAAGATACCCAAGTCACATTTATAAAATGCAAATTACATTAATCTTCATCTCTCCTTTCATTAATTTAATTTTAATTTAACTGGTGTTTGTTGAGCAACTGTAGCAGGTGATTGGGGTATAAAATTGAATTAAACAGGGTCCGTGCACTCATAGGCTGATGGTTTAAAAGTGAATACATACAGATTCTTTTTTAAAATGTGGGCAGTGATATACATAATTTTTTTTCTCTTTTATTAGATCAGTGAGTATTGGTTGAATACTTAGGATATGTTGGGTACCATGCTAGTAAAGAACTTGGAATTTAAGAAAAAATAAACATAGTTCCCACTTTCAGGACCAAATAGTGTAGTAAGGAAGGTAAAAATAAAGAGATCACTGGAATGTAATAAAGGAAATCCAATTACATATATCTTTCAAGTAATTAGTTTATCAGTGTCATACCACGAATGACTTACATTTTATAGAAAATAGGCTTAGAGGCAAACAGTGATAGAAAGCTGTGCCAGGATAATCAGTAAGTTATTAGTAAGTGTTAGCCTATCAATGAGATAATAATTAATAGAGATTGAGTTGAACAGAAAGTAAGCAATAAAGAAGTCCAGGTTGCTTTTTGAAGTATTTGTGGGAAAAGGATGGGGAAAAGATTGAAGGGAGAAGTAAATTTAATGAAGTGAGATTTATTTTTAGGCCAAAATCTGTAGGCAAGAATTTGTTGTGGGAAAATATTCCCAGATTTTGAACCCATCGTTGCCAGTTCTTAGCTACATGGCCCTCTGCTTGCTACACAACCACGGTTCTGTTGTTTTTAGAATGGGAAGAATAATATCCTGTCTCATGCTGTTGTGAAGAATAATTGAGAAAACGTAAATAAAAGATTTGGCACAGTCACTGACTCTGGTGCGAACTCAAGAACAGATGGAATAAGAAGAAAGTCAGTGAAGAAGCATTTCGCTCTTTACACTTTCAAAACCTCAAATGGCCTTCCATAGTCACTGGATTCTTTCTTAACCTACTCCATTTCCACTGACCTGTGGGAGATTTGCTGGACCTAACAGTCCATTTTATGTCAACGCATCTTTAGTCACGTGGGGCTTCTATCTGGAGCTGTCTTCCCTCCACCTTTCTGCAAATCTTAAACCATTCACCTTGAATTCAACCTAGTTTTCAACAATCAGGTCATTCTGCTGCCCCCACATTATTCAGAACTCACCATTCCCGATGTCGCTCCCTGACAGCACCCAGATACTCTTTTATTACAAGCTCTCTATGACTTCATTCCCCTGTTTTTACTTAAATGACTACCTCCTCACTTGTCACTACCTTAAGGATAGCCTAACCATCAAGGCTTACCTAATTTTACAACCTAAGTACCCAACCCAGTACTTAATACATGGCAGGGCTGATCTTGTCCTTTGTAGTAAATAAGAATTTTATGAAGATGTGGGCAGTTACAATTGCAGAAACATATAAAATAAAAGAAATATAATGCATGAAGTCTACATAGTTGAAAAGGAAAGCCAAAAGGAACTTGAGAAGCTGAAGCAAATTCAGGCAGAGAAACAAAGAATCTTCTGCAACAAAAAGCATACAACCTCTTTTGATGACTTCATACATGTCTAATCCATCAGTTTATCTGTAAATTCTAAATCCTAAATGTGTCGTCAGTCTTTTTTTACTTTACTCCACCTCTGCACTCATTCTATTTGGACTATTATAATATCTTTCTATTGTATGTTTCAGCTTTTACCCTTATTCATTTGCCTCCAAACAATCATATCTCCACATATTATGTATTCCTAGTGTCTAGAATATTATCTACATTTAGTAGGTCTCAATTCCTACTCCATAAATGAATAAATGATCTAATAAAACACATTAAATAGTCTATACCTGAGATGTCTTGTGTCTGTACTTGAACTTTTTTTTATTTTATAGCTAAAACTTTTTAAGCAATTTCCTCTAATGCCTCAATTTTTCTAACTAATTTTGTTTTGTCATTATTCTTATTAAGTCCCCCAAACAAAAAAACTTCTCATTCTTTGGTATAGGGAGAATACTTGATCCCCATCAATACACAGTTCATTTAGCATCTGGCTGAAAAGAGCATATTAGTTTATTTGTAAGTTATTGAAATCTAATTCAGATCAGTTTGGACCACCAAAAATTAACACTGCATTGCATAATTGATGGAGGGATTGAAAAACCTCACAGTCGGGGGAGTGTTGTAGCCACTGGGACTCAATATTAACAGGGACTTGAATTTTCTCATGACCTCAGCATTCAGACATCATTGTCTACTAACAGAGATGCTTCCCTCTCATGGAGTAATAGGATTTCCAACAGACCCAGAAGTTGATATTTTAAAACTTTTGCCCTCTACTTGGCAAAATAGCAAGGAAATGCTAACCTACACAGTGTCAGAATCATATAAGAACAAGAGAGCTGTCCAGGACTCAAATTGTTAGAGCGCCAAAGAGAGCAGTCATCAGAATGGGGGAAAGAGGAGAAATGGTGCAGGTGGGCTCTGGCTAGGGAAGAAAGAATATGCAGAGCAACAAGGGACATATATGAATGTACTACTACACCTCTTAGTATTAGCTGTGACAGAATCGAAAGAGGGTCTGTTGGCTGTTAAAAAAATAGAGGATTAAGCAAACCTGTACTAGTGGAGATGCTATGACATCAGTATGTGTGTGCTAATGTATGGATTAAAGGGCTCATTTGAAACAATGAATGGATAATGATTAAACAATTCTAATGATATTAAGTAGTAAGTTGAACCTAGTTGTATATGTTAATACTGAGTTCCTCTCACGGACCTTATCTTTGCTTTCATCTCAAACACACATACACATTCACTGAGAAAAAAACAATATATATATGTTTTTAAATACTGTGTTCTCCACATTGTGGCAAGTTACCTAGACTATTTATTTGAACCCTGTATCTGTAATTAATGCTTAAACTCAAGAGAAAGCAACAGCATTAACTTCTGCATGCAGTAAGTACAAGTTTTACTAAGCTACATTTGCATGAAGTTTATTAAAGTTAGTGTGTAGTGAGATAAAATCCTTCTGATGTTGTCAAATAAGAATTAAGCAAAAAAGCCTGATGGTGTATAAAATGGGTAAAAGTGATTTTTATTAGATTTTTATTAGAGAATATTGGTTCAAAATAGATTTTTAGTATATGGCTACAAAATATTTATATATACATATTATACAATGTTCTTAATATTTCAGTTTGTACATTTCAGTAGTTCAGGAGTATTAATAGTACATTTGTACTTCTTTCATTTGCTTCCGACTATGAGATTGAGATTGCTTCCTTCGGGGAGCTAAAGATCCTTCCCAGAACTTTGCTTTTTTCCCCCTTCCATTTTATCACACATCCCATCTTGCTAAGAGACTAAATCCATGTTTAAATGTTAATGTGATAAAAATATATTTATCAGAGAAAGAAAGTGATATCCTTTATTTGAATTCAAATTGATGGAGACATTTCAAATTTTATCTGGCATAAGAGAGCATAGTTTGCAAATATTAAGTTGGAGGAGAATCTCCAGAGCATACTGGTATATGCCAAGTGGAGGTTGGATTTAAATAATTAGTGAAATCACCATTTGTGTGCTAGAAATATGATATTTTTACTCTGCATATTACTGCTGCAAAGATCAAATCCAAAAAGTCTGTCTTCCAGGGACTTTAAGATCCACTGCCTTGATTGAACTATAGGGAAATTTTACCTTCAGTTGAGAGTCAAGAGTTGTACTGGTAAAAGTGGATCATTATCTATGAGGAAAAAACAAAATTAACAGTCTCCTCATGGAAAAGCAAGACTTACTAATGAGCACAAAACATTAGTGAGAGCCAATTTTTTTTTTCTGTTTTTAATCACAGGATGTGGCATAATCTTTTCATATGTTCATGGTATTGCATCTTTGCATAAACCACTCAGTATAGGAGAGGTCAATAATGTGGACCCCAGGGGAAATGGACACACCACATTGGGACTTATCCAGTAGTTTGGAGGTGGGAGGGACCAGTGTGAAGCATTTCCAAATAAGTAAAACTTTAGAGTTTTTTTGGAATTATGCAAGATAATCAAGATGGATGAGAAATCTATGAGGTACTGCCTGCAGCAGCTCCTTGAGGCCTGATTATATCAAAAGTGTTCCGAACTGGAAGCACAATGGCCAGATACCAAATGAATGTCAATATTTCCTCAGCTTAACGAAATCAATTTTTTCATAATCCTTGTGGCTTGGTGGAAATAGGTATGAAAATTTATTTATACCAGATTGCCATTTATAATCATTAAACTGACTTAAAAATTATTATAGTTTGTTCTATATTCCCCACTTATTTCTTAACTTACATATTGTGTATCATTTCCCACTTGCCATTTACAAAGTGTTAGTAAAATAGTTAACCATACAAATACATCTCCATCCTGCCTTTGCCTCAGTAAGTTGGTATTTGTAGCCAGGACACTGATCGTTTTTCAGAAAATTATTGGGAAATGACTTAGAAAAAAAGAGTTCAAAAAATAACTTAGAAAAAAAGAGTTTTCTTCCTTCCAGACCCTTCTATTTTTATACCATATGTATAATCTTAGCATTCTTTTCTTCCATGACAGCTTGTGACATGAGTCAATAAACACTAGACTCCTCACCCCATCCTTGTTTGCTAGCAACTTTAGAACAATTGTACTACATAATTTTATTGATCCATAAATAAATGGCAGAAGGTTGGACTGGCAGTTTTCTGGTTCTATATAAATTATGAAATGTACCCAAAGAGTCCAAAGGACCATACCTCACTAGAGAGTAGCTAGTCTTCAATGGGATATAAAAAGAAAGTAGAACAGTGAGATCAAAGATTGTTTTTTAAAGCAACAATTAAATCCTTCTACCATGTTATGATTTTGTAACAGGTAGGATCTTACTGAAATATCAAAAGGATGATATTGGTAATATTACTTCTGGGAAAATGACATTAATAAACACATAGCCCAGGAAAAGAAAAAACTAGTATCTCAATGGTTAAATTCCATGTGTGTATTCATGTGTATGTGTAATAAATACACATCTATGAAGCATGTAGAACTGCTTGTATTTGATATTACTTTAACCTCCAAAGTGGAAATTTGTATAACTCAACCTGGAGATGACAAGTCCATAAATGGAAAGAAATTATTTTTCTTCCCATTGTTACTCTCATTTCCCTGACATATGGGAAAGGTTTAAAAATTATTAGTTTTCCTAATTCTGAGGAAGTGGCCTAATTCAAATACAACTGTTAGCAATGATGTGCCTAACCTTTGCTAGCAGATGATTATTTATCTTTCCACTAAAAGCAATGGCATCTTGCCAGTTTTTGAGAAAAGATTTAGAAATGAATGTTTTACTGATCTTTTTTCATATGGGTTTGTAGATCTGGGCTTTTCTTATTGTTATTGGCACCATTACCTAAGTATCACTATTATTCTGTCTCTATTCTCCAGTATGTCATCCTATTCCCCTAAATTAATATGCTATTAATTTGAATAAAGTTGAGAAGAAAAAGTTTTTCAAACATAAGTTAAATTTGGATTGATGAAAGATGTTAGTTTCTAAAACTATTAAGAGATATGACTTTCTTCCAATGAAATCTTAGAATTAGATTTGGAAGGAATCTGTAAACCAAAAAAGGGAAGATCTAGAAATGATAGGGTTACCCCAAAATAATGAAGCTAATTAATAGTTGGCATTTTTCTGACTACTACCTAGGCAAATAAGCTGCCTACTCTTTAAACATATTTTGGAAATTCACATAAATTAGTATTTCCTCAAAAAAAAAAAAAAGATCTCAGTGTTGGCCATTTTGGAGTTGTATGTTTCAGAATCTTTTGCTTTTTCATCAGTGATCATATTCCTTCCACAGCAATGATCAAGTTACTACAATGTAGGTGTTTATTCAGCAAGCATCCCATTTACACAGTTTGTCTTCAAGGCTGTGTGTATAACATATAATCTACATATTCCAGTTGCTGGTAAATCACTTCCTAATTGTATAACTTGCGTTCAAATGTCCACATGAGCTTGTGGTTAGACATCCGACACTTGCATGTCCCAAGCAACACTATGTAAAGATATTCTGGTTTTGTAGTGGAGGGAATTGTACAGTATTTGCGCTTGGAACTAAAAATGCCTCTGCATTCAGGTCACATGCATATACTGTAGTCTAAATCATTTTATTGCATTTTGCTTTGTTGTTTCACAGATATTGTGGTGTTGTGGGGTGGGGGGCACTGCTGCATTGAGCAAGTCTATTGCTGCCATTTTTCTGGCAGCATTTGCTCACTTCAGGTCTCTGTATCACATTTTGGTAATTCTCGCAATATTTCAAACATTGCATTATTATAATATTTATTATGGTGATCTGGGATCACTGATCTTTGATGTTACTACTGTAAGTATTTTGGAGCACCACACACTGCACCCATGTAAGATTGCAAACTTAATTGTAAAATGTTGCGTATGTTCTGACGGCTCCATCGACTGGTCATTTCCCTTATCTCCTTCCCCCTCCTTAGGCCTCCCTATTGTCTGAGACACAACAATATTGAAATTAGGCCAGTTAATAACCCTACAATGGCCTCTAAGTGATCAAGTGATAGGAAGAGCTGCACATCTCTCACTTCAAATCAAAAGCTACAGATTACTAAGCCCAGTTGAGGAAGGCATGTCAAAAGAGGAGGTAAACATTTTTTCATGTGTCTGATAGCCATTTGTATGTCTTGATTGGAGAAGTGTGTGTTCATATCTTCTTCCCAATTTTTGATATGTTTGCCTGTTTCGTGTGTGTTGAGTTTGAGGAGTTCATTATAGATCCTGCATATCAACCTTTTGTCTGTACTGTCATTTGCAAATATCTTCTCCCATTGCGTGGGTTGCCTCTTTGTTTTTTTTTGACTGTTTCCTTTGCTGTGCAGAAGCTTTTGATTTTGATGAAGTCCCAAAAGTTTATTTTCGCTTTTGTTTCCTTTGCCTTTGGAGACATATCTTGAAAGAAGTTGTTGTGGCTGATACCGAAGAGATTACTGCCTATGTCCTCCTCTAGGATTCTGAGGGATTCCTGTCTTACTTTGAGGTATTTCATCCATTTTGAGTTTATCTTTGTGTACGGTGTAAGAGAATGGTTGAGTTTCATTCTTCTACATATAGCTGTCTAGTTTTCCCAGCACCATTTATTGAAGAGACTGTCTTTTTTCCACTGTATATTTTTTCCTGTTTCGTCGAAGATTAATTGATCATAGAATTGAGGGTCCATATCTGGGCTCTCTACTCTGTTCCACTGGTCTATGTGTCTGTTTTTATGCCAGTACCATACTGTCTTGGTGATCACAGCTTTGTAATAAAGCTTGAAATCAGGTAACGTGATGCCCCCAGCTTTATTTTTGTTTTTCAACATTTCCTTAGCAACTCGGGGTCTCTTCTGATTCCATAGAAATTTTAGGATTATTTGCTCCAGCTCTTTGAAGAATACCAGTGGAATTTTGATCGGAATGGCATTAAAAGTATATATTGCTCTAGGCAGTATAGACATTTTAACAATGTTTATTCTTCTGATCCAAGAGCATGGAATGGTCTTCCATCTTTTTGTGTCTTCTTCAATTTCTTTCATGAGTGTTCTGTAGTTCCTCATGTACAAATCCTTTACCTCTTTGGTTAGGTTTATTCCCAGGTATCTTATGGTTCTTGGTGCTATAGTAAATGGAGTCGATTCTCTAATCTCCCTTTCTGTATTTTCATTGTTAGTGTATAAGAAAGCCACTGATTTCTGCACATTGACTTTGTATCCTGCCACGTTGCTGAATTGCTGTATGAGTTCTAGTAGTTTGGGGGTGGAGTCTTTTGGGTTTTCCATATAAAGAATCATGTCATCTGCGAAGAGAGAGGGTTTGACTTCTTCATTACCAATTTGGATACCTTTTATTTCTCTTTGCTGTCTGATTGCTGTTGCTAGGACTTCTAATACTATGTTAAACAAGAGTGGTGAAAGTGGGCAACCTTGTCTTGTTTCTGATCTCAACAGGAAGGCTGCAAGCTTTTTCCCATTGAGGATGATATTTGCTGATGGTTTTTCATAGATAGATTTGATGAGGTTCAGGAATGTTCCCTCTATCCCTATACTTTGAAGCGTTTTAATCAGGAACGGATGCTGGATTTTGTCAAATGCTTTAGCCATCAGGGAGATTCAAATTAAAACCACATTGAGATATCACCTTACACCAGTTAGAATGGCCAAAATTAACAAAACAGGAAACAACATGTGTTGGAGAGGATGTGGAAAAAGGGGAACCTTCTTCCACTGTTGGTGGGAATGCAAGTTGGTGCAGCCTCTTTGGAGAACAGTGTGGAGATTCCTCAAGAAATTAAAAATAGAGCTTCCCTATGACCCTGCAATTGCACTACTGGGTATTTACCCCAAAGATACAGATGTTGTGAAAAGAAGGGCCATCTGTACCCCAATGTTTATAGCAGCAATGGCCACAGTCGCCAAATTATGGAAAGAACCAAGATGCCCTTCAACGGACGAATGGATAAGGAAGATGTGGTCCATATACACTATGGAGTATTACGCCTCCATCAGAAAGGATGAATACCCAACTTTTGTAGCAACATGGACAGGACTGGAGGAGATTATGCTGAGTGAAATAAGTCAAGCAGAGAGAGTCAATTATATGGTTTCACTTATTTGTGGAGCATAACAAATATCATGGAGGACAAGGGGTGTTAGAGAGGAGAAGGGAGTTGGGGTAAATTGGAAGGGGTAGTGAATCATGAGAGACTATGGACTCTGAAAAACAACCTGAGGGGTTTGAAGTGGCGGGGGGGTGGGAAGTTAGGGTACCAGGTGGTGGGTATTATAGAGGGCATGGATTATATGGTGCACTGGGTGTGGTAAAAGAATAATGAACACTGTTTTTCTGAAAATAAATAAATTGAAAAAATTAAAAAAAAAAAAGAGGAGGTAAGCCTAAAGGTAGGCCTCTTTCACCAGTTAGCCAAGTTGTGAATTAAAAAATATCTAGAAGGAAGTTAAAACTGCACTCCAGTGAACATATGAATGATAAGAAAGTGAAACAGCCTTATTGTTGATACAGAGAAAGCTTTAGTGGTGTTGGTAGAAGATCAAACCAGCCATAACATTCTCTCAGGCTGAAGTCTAATCTAGAGCAAGGCCCAAACTATGTTCAGCTCTATGAAGGTTGAAAGAAGAGAAGAAGCTACAGAAGAAAATTTGAAGCTACCACAGGTTGGTTCATGAGATTTAGGAAAGAAGTCATCTCGATAACAAAAAAGTACAAGATGAAGCAGAAAGTGCTGATGTAGAAGCTGCAGAGGTTTTCCAGATATACCTCAGATCATTAATGGAGATGTCTACACTAAACAACAGATTTTCAAGGTATACAAACAAGTTTTTTAAAGAACTTTTAGAAAGAAGTTGTCACCTAAGACTTTTTTAGTTAGAGGGGAGAAGTCAATGCATGGCTTCACAGTTTCAAAGGCAAGCTGACTATCTTGTTAGAGGTTAATGCAGCTGTTTAAGTTGAAGCCAATGCTCATTTACCATTCCAGAAATCCTAAAGAATTTATAAATTATGTTAATTTATTAATTATATCCTCTGTGCATGCTCTATAAGTGCAATAAAGCCTACATGACATCATGTGTTTATGACATGGTTTACTAAATATTTTAAGCCCACTGTTGATACTTTTTTTTTTTTAAAGATTTTATTTATTTATTTGACAGAGAGAAATCACAAGTAGGCAGAGAGGCAGGCAGAGAGAGAGAGAGGAGGAAGCAGGCTCCCTGCTGAACAGAGAGCCCGATGCGGGACTCGATCCCAGGACCCTGAGATCATGACCTGAGCCGAAGGCAGCGGCTTAACCACTGAGCCACCCAGGCGCCCTGTTGATACTTCTTAGAAAAAAAAATTCCTTTTAAAACATTGCTCTTTGTCAATATACTCAGTAACCCAAGAGCTCTGATGGAGATGTACAATGAGATTAGTGTTATTTTCATGTCCACTAATGCAACATCTATTGTGTATCCATGAATCAAGAAATAATTTTAACTTCTAAGTCTTATCATTTAAGAAATACATTTCACAGATGGTGACTTTTCTGGTGGTCTGGCAAAGAAATTTAAAAACCTCCTGGAATAATTCTAGAAACCATTAAGAACCTTCATGATTCATGGGAAGAGGTCAAAATAGAAATATTAACAGGAGTCTGGAAAAAATTGATTCCAGCCCTCATGGATGACTTGGAGGGGTTCAAGATTTTGGTGGAGATGCAGATGTGGAGGAAAGAACAAGAGAACTACGGTTATAAATGGAGCTTGAAGGGGCATCTGGTGGCTCAGTTGGTTGGGCGGTGGCCTCAGGCTCAGGTCATGATCCTGGAGTCCCAGGATAGAGCTCCACATCAGGCTCCCTGCTCAGCAGGGAGTCTGCTTCTCCCACTGACCTCTCTCCTCTCGTGCTCTTTCTCTCTCTCAAATCAATAAATAAAATCTTAAAAAAAAAAAAAAAGAAATGGAATCTGAAGATTTGACTTATTGCTGCAATCATGACCAAATTGAATGGATGGAGAGTTCCTTCTGATGGAGAAGTAAAGAAAGTGTTTTTTTGAGATGAAAACTACTCCTGATGAAGACAATGTGAAGATTGTTCAAATTACAATGACTGAGAGAATATTACATAACCTTAGTTGGAAATGCAGTGGCAGGGTTTGAGAGGTCTGACTTCAATTCTGAAAGATGTTCTACTAGGGGTAAAATGCTGTCAAACAGCTTTGCATGCTCCAGAGAAATCATATGTGCCAGGACAAGTCAATCATTATTGTAAGCTTCATTGTTGTCTTATTTTAAGAAATTGCCCCAGCCACCCCAGGCTTCAGCAACCACCATTCTGATCAGTCAACAGGTGTCAACTTTGAGAAAAACCTTCCACCAGCTAAAAGATGACAGCTCACTGAAAGCTGAGATGATGGTTAGTGTTTTTTTAGCAATCTAGTATTTTTAAATTATAGGATGTACGTTTTTTAGACATAATGCTATTGCACACTTCATAGACTATAGCATAATGAAGGCATAACTTTCATATGCACTGGGAAAACAAAAGAGTGTATTTGACCTACTTTATTACAATATATGCTTTATTGTAGTGGTTTGGAACCAAACCCACAATATCTCTGAGGTATACTTATAGGTGCCCTCTCAAGATAAATATCCAATAGGAATCAACAAAAACTTAACGATCATAGGGTTCTATCTGCAGAGCAATATGTAGCTATTATTTATTTTGAGAATTGCATTTCAACTAATGGAAAGAAGGAAGCCAGTCTAATTCTCAAATCTTAAGGAGATCATCTTGTCCAAATGGATCTATTAGCAATCTCGTTAACATTGCAATAACACACAAGTGATTACTTCTCTTCTTTCAGAAAGAGGGTATCTTGCTAACATTTTAGAAAATTTGAAAATTCTCTTCTATATAGTCACCATGTTTTAAAATGACAGGTTGTTTTATTAGAAACAACTTCATTTGATTACATTTTTTCCATTTAGCACTCCATTTATCAATTTGTTGTTCAGAAAAAAGATTTTTTTTTATTTTTCTAAATGACAGAAAGGGGATGGAGGTAGAGAGGGAAGGAGAGAGAGAGAGTAGAACATAAGCAAGTTCATTCATGGTAACATTTATACCCATTATTCAGAATTCTTTTCTTGTCTGGAAATTCGATGATGAATGAATTAAGTATATCTTAATTTTCAAGTCAAGAATGTTTGCTCAAGCAAATTTCTTTTTCCTGGAAAAATGAATTACATTGGTAAATGCTTTTTTATAATTAAAAACAAAACTTAAAAATATGGCCATTGTAATATTAAGACCATGCAAAATAATATTAACCAATCCCATCTAACTGTAAAATTTACATGAATAATATTATATATTTGGCACTGAAGAAAGATTTCACTGTTTCCATAATGGTTGCATGGGCCAAACAAGGGTTTGCAATTGTCAGTACAAGGTTCTTTTCCTCTGAAAAATAATAACCTTAAATTCTCTGGCCACTGATTTTTAATTTTTGTAATTAATTTATCAATAACACCAATAGTAGTAACAATAAGAGGCAGTTATTTCTTTTAGTATATAACAAAAAATGAGTTGTTGAAATGAAAACTATATCTGAGGCTAACTTATTGATTTATTGAAAGTCCCTAATATTTTAGCTCAAATTTATTAATAGTTTCTAAAATAGAGCAAATATTTTAGAGAGTTTTGAGAGTATTTCAGTGTTTGAAATAGAAATTGTCAATGAAGCTCATATCACCTTTGGGATAATTAGCAGCATATCTCCTTCTGTAAGTCTCTTTTAGGTTCCAAGGTTACTTTTATATATTCTAAGCACTCAAGGTTTTACTTCTGATCCAAAGAAAAAGGTTTGGAAAGGTCTCAGACAAGGTAGTCATACCATAAGCAAAAACCAATAATAATTAAAATGTCATCTGTTGTGGCTCCCAAGATTCATCCATTGAGTCCAAGCACAACAGGACCTTCCAGTATTTGAAGGCATTACTTTTGACTTTGTGGATATTAGAAAGTGAATATATCACAGAATCTTTTCTCAAAAGTTTATATTTAAATATGGAAGATATAACTTATTCTGTCAATTTTAAGAAGTTTACAAACCTTCATAATCTGATATTTCCGAAATTTGCTTGCTTCCTTTTAATTTCAGAAGAGTTGCTGATTTCAGAAGCTGTTTTTTTTTTTTTTTTTTAACTTTTTATTTTTTATAAACATATATTTTTATCCCCAGGGGTACAGGTCTGTGAATCACCAGGTTTACACACTTCACAGCACTCACCAAAGCACATACCCTCCCCAATGTCCATAATCCCACCCCTTTCTCCCAAACCCCCTCCCCCCAGCAACCCTCAGTTTGTTTGTGAGATTAAGAGTCACTTATGGTTTGTCTCCCTCCCAATCCCATCTTGTTTCATTTATTCTTCTCCTACCCACTTAAGCCTCCATGTTGCATCACCACTTCCTCATATCAGGGAGATCATATGATAGTTGTCTTTCTCTGCTTGACTTATTTCGCTAAGCATGATACGCTCTAGTTCCATCCATGTTGTCGCAAATGGCAAGATTTCATTTCTTTTGATGGCTGCATAGTATTCCATTGTGTATATATACCACATCTTCTTGATCCATTCATCTGTGGATGGACATCTAGGTTCTTTCCATAGTTTGGCTATTGTGGACATTGCTGCTATAAACATTCGGGTGCATGTGCCCCTTTGGATCACTACATTTGTATCTTTAGGGTAAATACCCAATAGTGCAATTGCTGGGTCATAGGGCAGTTCTATTTTCAACATTCTGAGGAACCTCCATGCTGTTTTCCAGAGTGGCTGCACCAGCTTGCATTCCCACCAACAGTGTAGGAGGGTTCCCCTTTCTCCACATCCTCGCCAGCATCTGTCATTTCCTGACTTGTTGATTTTAGCCATTCTGACTGGTGTGAGGTGATATCTCATTGTGGTTTTGATTTGTATTTCCCTGATGCCGAGTGATATGGAGCACTTTTTCATGTGTCTGTTGGCCATCTGGATGTCTTCTTTGCAGAAATGTCTGTTCATGTCCTCTGCCCATTTCTTGATTGGATTATTTGTTCTTTGGGTGTTGAGTTTGCTAAGTTCTTTATAGATTCTGGACACTAGTCCTTTATCTGATATGTCGTTTGCAAATATCTTCTCCCATTCTGTCAGTTGTCTTTTGATTTTGTTAACTGTTTCCTTTGCTGTGCAAAAGCTTTTGATCTTGATGAAATCCCAATAGTTCATTTTTGCCCTTGCTTCCCTTGCCTTTTGCGTTGTTCCTAGGAAGATGTTGCTGCGGCAGAGGTCGAAGAGGTTGCTGCCTGTGTTCTCCTCAAGGATTTTGATGGATTCCTTTCGCACATTGAGGTCCTTCATCCATTTTGAGTCTATTTTTGTGTGTGGTGTAAGGAAATGGTCCAATTTCATTTTTCTGCATGTGGCTGTCCAATTTTCCCAGCACCATTTATTGAAGAGGCTGTCTTTTTTCCATTGGACATTCTTTCCTGCTTTGTCGAAGATGAGTTGCCCATAGATTTGAGGGTCTATTTCTGGGCTCTCTATTCTGTTCCATTGATCTATGTGTCTGTTTTTGTGCCAGTACCATGCTGTCTTGATGATGACAGCTTTGTAATAGAGCTTGAAGTCCGGAATTATGATGCCACCAACGTTGGCTTTCTTTTTCAATATCCCTTTGGCTATTCGAGGTCTTTTCTGGTTCCATATAAATTTTAGCATTATTTGTTCCATTTCTTTGAAAAAGATGGATGGTACTTTGATAGGAATTGCATTAAATGTGTAGATTGCTTTAGGTAGCATAGACATTTTCACAATATTTATTCTTCCAATCCAGGAGCATGGAACATTTTTCCATTTCTTTGTGTCTTCCTCAATTTCTTTCATGAGTACTTTATAGTTTTCTGAGTATAGATTCTGTGTCTCTTTGGTTAGGTTTATTCCTAGGTATCTTATGGTTTTGGATGCAATTGTAAATGGGATTGACTCCTTAATATCTCTTTCTTCTGTCTTGCTGTTGGTGTAGAGAAATGCAACTGATTTCTGTGCATTGATTTTATATCCTGACACTTTACTGAATTCCTGTATAAGTTCTAGCAGTTTTGGAGTGGAGTCTTTTGGGTTTTCCACATATAGTATCATATCATCTGCGAAGAGTGATAATTTGACTTTTTCTTTGCCGATTTGGATGCCTTTAATTTCCTTTTGTTGTCTGATTGCTGAGGCTAGGACCTCTAGTACTATGTTGAATAGCAGTGGTGATAATGGACATCCCTGCCGTGTTCCTGACCTTAGTGGAAAAGCTTTCAGTTTTTCTCCATTGAGAATGATATTTGCGGTGGGTTTTTCATAGATGGCTTTGATGATATTGAGGTATGTGCCCTCTATCCCTACACTTTGAAGAGTTTTGATCAGGAAGGGATGCTGTACTTTGTCAAATGCTTTTTCAGCATCTATTGAAAGTATCATATGGTTCTTGTTCTTTCTTTTATTGATGTGTTGTATCACATTGACTGATTTGCGGATGTTGAACCAACCTTGCAGCCCTGGAATAAATCCCACTTGGTCGTGGTGAATAATCTTTTTAATGTACTGTTGAATCCTATTGGCTAGTATTTTGTTGAGTATTTTAGCATCTGTGTTCATCAAGGATATTGGTCTATAGTTCTCTTTTTTGGTGGGATCCTTGTCTGGTTTTGGGATCAAGGTGATGCTGGCCTCATAAAATGAGTTTGGAAGTTTTCCTTCCATTTCTATTTTTTGGAACAGTTTCAGGAGAATAGGAATTAGTTCTTCTTTAAATGTTTGGTAGAATTCCCCCGGGAAGCCGTCTGGCCCTGGGCTTTTGTTTGTTTGGAGATTTTTAATGACTGTTTCAATCTCCTACTGGTTATGGGTCTGTTCAGGCTTTCTATTTCTTCCTGGTTCAGTTGTGGTAGTTTATATGTTTCTAGGAATGCATCCATTTCTTCCAGATTGTCAAATTTATTGCCGTAGAGTTGCTCATAGTATGTTCTTATAATAGTTTGTATTTCTTTGGTGTTAGTTGTGATCTCTCCTCTTTCATTCATGATTTTATTTATTTGGGTCCTTTCTCTTTTCTTTTTGATAAGTCGGGCCAGGGGTTTATCAATTTTATTAATTCTTTCAAAGAACCAGCTCCTACTTTCGTTGATTTGCTCTATTGTTTTTTTGGTTTCTATTTCATTGATTTCTGCTCTGATCTTTATGATTTCTCTTCTCCTGCTGGGCTTAGGGTTTCTTTCTTGTTCTTTCTCCAGCTCCTTTAGGTGTAGGGTTAGGTTGTGTACCTGAGACCTTTCTTGTTTCTTGAGAAAGGCTTGTACCGCTATATATTTTCCTCTCAGGACTGCCTTTATTGTGTCCCACAGATTTTGAACCGTTGTATTTTCATTATCATTTGTTTCCATGATTTTTTTCAATTCTTCTTTAATTTTCAGTTGACCCATTCATTCTTTAGAAGGATGCTGTTTAGTTTCCATGTATTTGGGTTCTTTCCAAACGTCCTTTTGTGGTTGAGTTCTAGCTTTAGAGCATTGTGGTCTGAAAATATGCAGGGAATGATCCCAATCTTTTGATACCGGTTGAGTCCTGATTTAGGACCGAGGATGTGATCTATTCTGGAGAATGTTCCATGTGCACTAGAGAAGAATGTGTATTCTGTTGCTTTGGGATGAAATGTTCTGAATATATCTGTGATGTCCATCTGGTCCAGTGTGTCGTTTAAGGCCTTTATTTCCTTGCTGATCTTTTGCTTGGATGACCTGTCCATTTCAGTGAGGGGAGTGTTAAAGTCCCCTACTATTATTGTATTGTTGTTGATGTGTTTCTTTGATTTTGTTATTAATTGGTTTATATAGTTGGCTGCTCCCACGTTGGGGGCATAGATATTTAAAATTGTTAAATCTTCTTGTTGGACAGACCCTTTGAGTATGATATAGTGTCCTTCCTCATCTCTTATTATAGTCTTTGGCTTAAAATCTAATTGATCTGATATAAGGATTGCCACCCCTGCTTTCTTCTGATGTCCATTAGCATGGTAAATTCTTTTCCACCCCCTCACTTTAAATCTGGAGGTGTCTTCGGGCTTAAAATGAGTTTCTTGGAGGCAACATATAGATGGGTTTTGTTTTTTTATCCATTCTGATACCCTGTGTCTTTTGACAGGGGCATTTAGCCCATTCACATTCAGGGTAACTATTGAGAGATATGAATTTAGTGCCATTGTATTGCCTGTAAGGTGACTGTTATTGTATATGGTCTCTGTTCCTTTCTGATCTACCACTTGTAGGCTCTCTCTTTGCTTAGAGGACCCCTTTCAATATTTCCTGTAGAGCTGGTTTGGTATTTGCAAATTCTTTCAGTTGTTGTTTGTCCTGGAAGCTTTTAATCTCTCCTTCTATTTTCAATGATAGCCTAGCTGGATATAGTATTCTGGGCTGCATGTTTTTCTCGTTTAGTGCTCTTAAAATATCATGCCAGCTCTTTCTGGCCTGCCAGGTCTCTGTGGATAAGTCAGCTGCCAATCTAATATTTTTACCATTGTATGTTACAGACTTCTTTTCCCGGGCTGCTTTCAGGATTTTCTCTTTGTCACTGAGACTTGTAAATTTTACTATTAGGTGACGGGGTGTGGGCCTATTCTTATTGATTTTGAGGGGCGTTCTCTGAACCTCCTGAATTTTGATGCTCGTTCCCTTTGCCATATTGGGGAAATTCTCCCCAATAATTCTCTCCAGTATACCTTCTGCTCCCCTCTCTCTTTCTTCTTCTTCTGGAATCCCAATTATTCTAATGTTGTTTCGTCTTATGGTGTCACTTAATTCTCTAATTCTCCCCTCGTGGTCCAGTAGCTGTTTGTCCCTCTTTTGCTCAGCTTCTTTATTCTCTGTCATTTGGTCTTCTATATCACTAATTCTTTCTTCTGCCTCATTTATCCTAGCAGTTAGAGCCTCCATTTTTGATTGCACCTCATTAATAGCTTTTTTGATTTCAACTTGGTTAGATTTTAGTTCTTTTATTTCTCCAGAAAGGGCTTTTATATCTCTCGAGAGGGTTTCTCTAATATCTTCCATGCCTTTTTCGAGCCCGGCTAGAACCTTGAGAATTGTCATTCTGAACTCTAGATCTGACATATTACCGATGTCTGTATTGATTAGGTCCCTAGCCTTCGGTACTGCCTCTTGTTCTTTTTTTTGCATTGAATTTTTACGTCTTGTCATTTTGGCCAGATAAGAGTAAATGAAGGGGCAAGTAAAATACTAAAAGGGTGGCAACAACCCCAGGAAAATATGCTTTAACCAAATTAGAAGAGATCCAAAATCGTGAGTGGGGAGAAAGGGGATAAAAAGAGGTTCAAAAAGAAAGAAAGAAAAAAAAAAGAAAAAAGAAAAGAAAAAAAAAAGAAAAGAAAAAATTTTTTTTTAAAAAAAGAAACACCTGAGAAAAATGTAAAAAAGAAAAAATATATATATATTAGATAAACTAGTAAAAAATCGTTAAAAAAGGAAAAGGTAACAGTTAAAAAAAAAAAAAATTTTACCCGAAGGCGCGAAGAAAAAGAAAAAAAAAATGAAAAAGAAAAAATTAAAATTAACTGCAAGACTAAAAAAGAATCACAGGAAAAAAGCCATGAGTTCCGTGCTTGGCTTTCTCCTCCTCTGGAATTCTGCTGCTCTCCTTGGTATTGAAACCGCACTCCTTGGTAGGTGAACTTGGTCTCGGCTGGATTTCTTGTTGATCTTCTGGGGGAGGGGCCTGTTGTAGTGATTCTCAAGTGTCTTTGCCCCAGGCGGAATTACACCTCCCTTACCCGGGGCCGGGGTGAGTAATCCGCTCGGGTTTGCTTTCAGGAGCTTTTGTTCCCTGAGCGCTTTCCGTAGAGTTCCGGAGGACAGGAATACAAATGGCGGCCTCCTGGTCTCCGGCCCGGAGGAGCCGAGAGCCCAGGGCCCCACTCCTCAGTGCGCCCTCAGAGAACAGCGCCAGTTACTCCCGGCTGCCTGACTTCTCCGGCCGCGCTCCGAGCTCACCGAGCCTGCGACCGGTTCAAGGTAACACCGAGCTGTGAGCTTACTGTCGGCTCTGTCTCTGCAGCCGGCTTTCCCGTTCCAATACCCGCAAGCTCTGCGACACTCAGACACCCCCGATCCTTCTGTGACCCTGCGGGACCTGAGGCCACGCTGACCCCGCGTGGGCTTCGCCCCGGTTTAGCCTCTGGAGCGATGTCCCTCAGCGGAACAGACTTTTAAAAGTCCCGATTTTGTGCGCGGTTGCTCCGCCGCTTGCCGGGAGCCGGCCCCTCCCCCCGGGGTCTATCTTCCCGTCGCTTTGGATTCACTTCTCCGCCGGTCCTACCTTTCAGAAAGTGGTTGTTTTTCTGTTTCCAGAATTGCTGTTCTTCTTCTCTTCGATCTGCCGATGGATTTTCAGGTGTTTGCAATCTTTAGAGAAGCTATCTAGCTGATCTCCGGCTAGCTGAAGCAGTCTCAGCTTGCTACTTCTCCGCCATCTTGACTCCTCCTCCCAGAAGCTGTTTTTTTTTACATGGTTCATCTGTACCCGTTTGAAATGTCTTTAACTGTCTTGCACTGAGTGGTTTATAAGCACTGCATTAATTTCTCATCAATTTCATGAATGCACATAAAACAAAGAGATGGTATTTTAGGGCTATGAAGTCTAATATTCTTTATTACTATTTACTAAATAAATGAAGTTGTATTAGATTCCTGTACCTGCCATAGTAAATTACCACAAACTTGATGACTTAAAACTACAAAACTTTATTCTCTCAGTTCTGGAAACCATAAGTCTAAAATCAGGTTGTTAACAGAGCCCTGCTCCAGATATTCCAGGGAAGAAACCATCTTCTTCCAGCATCTGGTGGCTCTTCTTATTCTTTGGTTTGTGGCTGCATTGCTCCACTCTCTGTCTCCATTTTCAAATAGTCTTCTGTCAGAAGACTTGTAAAGACATTTGTCATTGGATATAAGAGTCACCGCAGTAATCAAGTGTCATTTCTTCATATCAAGATCTTTATTTCATTTGCAAAGATTCTTTCTCCAAATAATTTTACATTTATAGGTTTCAGGAATTAGTATGTGGACATATCTTTTCGTGAGCTGCCATTCAACCCACCACATACCAAAGGTAAAATAAAAGAGTAGCCATGCTTACGGTATCCATTAGAAAGATAGGTATAACAGATTGAATAACTTTCTGAAATACTACTATTCCTTCTGAAAATCCTAACAGATTGTTTCCTTGAGAAGAAATTCTCAAGAGTAGAGATGAGTGTGCATTCTCATATGGTGGACAGACTAAGATGGTTTGCAAATAGTTGTCAGAAAGTTAGGAGGAAAAGTCTGTATTTGAGAAGGTTACACACAGAGCCATGTGACTTGGGTACATGTATGAAAAGCAGTAGTCTCAGGCTCAAGCTCAGACTGTATCATCAACAAAGTTTTGAAATAATCAATACTTAATTTTATGGCTCTTTAATCCACATTACCGGATGCCTCTGATTCAGTCATTAGTCAAGGGTTGGCAAAACACAGTCCCATGTAAAATCCAGCATTACCCACTCCCCTTTGTGTATATAGTACACATGAATAAAGATGTTCATTTTTACATTTTTAAGTGGTTTAAGAGAATCAAAAGAATAATCAAATTTTCTTTTTTAAAGAATAATCAGTTTTTCATGTTCATAAACAAAAATTTTGTTAGAACATAGCCTAATTCCTTTACTTATTTTCTAAGTCTTTACACTTCAGTGGAAGAGCTGAGTAGTTGCAAAAGAGATCACATAACATCATCAGTTTTTCCTCTTGGCCTGAAGAGCCTAAAATATTTAGTATCTGGTCATTTGTTTGCCAAAAAAGTTTGTTGAGGCCTGTCCTAGATTTTAAACTATTAGATTATTCTGTGGCAAAATGTAAAGTTTTGAGATTCTTTGCATTTCACATAATTTACATCAATAAAATAGAACTATCTTCCCTTTTGAATATCAAGTGCTATAGATAGTGAAGTTATATCTCTTGACTTATAGAAAAGTTCTGACACTTTCTTTAGAAACTTGCTGGCTAGCTTGCCCTAATTTTTAGAAATGCTGTCATACTTACCAGTCAGATTCAAAAACAAATTACAAAATGCCAACATTTTTGTCAGGTATTTAATCCCACAGTTTGGATTCCAATGACTAAGAACATTAATCTCAGGGCTTCAAAATTCCTTCAGTAAAGATTATGAATTTCTATGTGTGTATGTGCATGTGTGTATGTGCTCCAGTTTTTTAAATCCTTAATTTCCTCTGAACATTTTTTCCTTTTTTTTTTTCCTTTAGGAAGTGATTTCTAACTATACCTTTCTATTTCTGAAATAATTAGAGCTATCAAAAAAAATGTGTATCATAAGCCTAGATGTTTTTCTCTTCCTTGATTTGCAAGTACAAATCAAGATAGTGTAAAAAATAAAGTTTCTTATACCAGTAAGTTATTTAGAGGTATCAATAACAAATGCCATGTTTTAAATACACTATATTAATTGAAAATATTTGGTAATTTTTTTACCAAAGTTTAATTTTACTAACTACACATTTCTAAGGTAAAAGAGGAAAAAGTATTTTCAAAATTGTTTTATGGAATAATCTGTAAGAAGAACTATGTGGCAAGGCACATTATAATTGTATAATTTATTAATAATAGTTAAGGGTTACTAGAACAAGTTCAGTATTGAGTTGTTTTTCTCAAATAAGAATATAGAAACATATATATATATACATATATATATATACACACACATAACTAATATTTGGAAAATAACACATAAAATAGTACTACTGTAAGGGCTTCTATAATTTTTTTTTAAATTCACATATAAAGAGTAAAAGATGTACATGTGTACCAAGCAATTTAATAAGAATATTAATTATTCCATTATTCCATTATTTTAAAAAGGAAAACAAAACAAAACAAAAAAGTCTTCATTCAACAGAGAAATAGATAAATAACTAGAGGCTTATTCATACAATGGAAGAATATACAGGAGCTAAAACTGAACGAACTAGAGCAGGAGCGGTCAATTTCATTCTTGATAAATAGATAATAAATATTTTAGGTTTTGCAGCCCAAGAGATGAAATCAACTATGCTAGGAGGCACTTACATAAAATAGAACTAATTTCCACATTTTCTAAATTAAAATACAAAACAGAACACTTGTGAATTCTTGTGTACACTTGTGTAATACAGTTGGGCTGGATGAGGGAGGAAGCAGTACACTTGAGTACACGTGTGTAATACAGTTGGGCTAGATAAGGGAGGAAGCAGAGGGCAGATGGCTAAGGTGTGCCCAGCAGAATAAGAGTGAAAGAGAGAAATGACTCTTGGAGAAGAGACAAAGAGAAGAAAACAAGAGTAGCTCTCTTCAGGGCTCCATTCCCCGGGGGTTGCCCAAGTGTGTTTGGACACAGAGGTAAATTGCAAAATGTTTGTAGCCAGTAGGCATGGTGAGGAAGGTCTAGTTAAAGCTAAAACACATAGATTGGAGACTGGGTTGGAAGGGCATGAAGACACGTCCTAGCCTTTACTCCTGCAACTACTTAACCCCCTCACTGTAGCATGAAAGCATCCATAGGCAATACACAAATACATGAATGTGGCTGTATTCCAATAAAACTATGAACACTTAAATTTGAACTTCACATAATTTTCACATGTCATGAGATATTATATTCTTTTCCTTTTTCTCCAAATACTTTAAAATGTAAGAAAAAGTGATGGGGGTGCTGCACAAAAACCTACAGAGACCAGATTTCTGTGTGGGTTTTCATTTGTCAGCCCATGAACTAAAACTATGTGGAGCAACATCAACTGTCCAGTGAAAAGGATGTAGGTATTAGTCCCCCTTCCCCACATTATGCTGAGATAACAAGCTAGAGTCACTACAACGATATTCATCTTTCATGCACATCACACAATAGTTGAGGGTCAGGTGCAGTTCTGTATCCTGAGACTCTGGCCGAAGGATCAGCCCCTACCCTGATTTATGATTGAGCAAGAAAAGAAACAGCGATGCTGCATGACGTTTCAGCATGGAGATAGCAAGTCAAAGAACCCAGCCTGACTTTGGAGGGTGGGTAGAAAAGTGCAGGGCAAACTGAAATCACATAGAGATAGAACTTTGTGTAGAATTCACTGAAAGAAAGCACCATGGATTGTTAGGAACAATGATACAATCTTTCACAATTAATCGAGTACACCATTTAACACAAACAATAAAACAAATATATCATATCTTAGTTATATATGTATTTAGTAAAAAATATAAAAATATTAACTATCATAAAATATGACCAACCTCTGTTTTGGGGTTGGTAAGTAAGGAAATAGACTTAGGAAGAGCAATAAAGTACACTGCAGTGTTAATAATCATCTAAAACAGGGACACCTGACTTGCTCAGTCAGAAAAGCATGGGACTCTTGATCTCAGGGTCATGATTTTGAGCCCAGGTTGGGTGCAGAGATTATTTAAAAAAATAATAATAAAAATAAACTTAAAAGACTAATCTAATACAAACATTCCATTAACTTTTATTGTTTGTAGCAAGAGTGCAGAAGCATTTGTTATATCCATTTCTATTTTTAATATTAATAACTATTATAATAGAGTAAGAAAATGTTACTACAGGAATAGAACAATTAATCAATGTTTTCTTTAGTTCTACATGTTCTTCTATTAAACTCCTTGCTATATTTACTGATTTTACTCTTATATTTTCCACAAATTAAAAAATGATAATTTGTATTATGTCAAAAAAGGAATCATTTACATTGCTGCACATTAAAGACTAACTAAATGCTGTGTAGGTGAACTTAAAATATAGTAGAATTAAATTATCTTGATTAAGTTTTCTGAATAGAAGGGTCTCTGACAGCTTTATCACCATTGCATCTAAGACTGGTTTACAGTTTCTAAGAAATAGATCTAGAAAAAACAATTTAATGGAAGGCATTGTTTGTGATTAACATAGAGGATCTCATGACTTCTCATTTGTATTCTCTTTCGATACTGTCCTATCCACTATGCCATTTCTCTTAACTGGCCTCAAAGAAAGCGTGAGTGGACTCTCCCTGTTACCTTGAAATATGTGTCAACAAAGTTGTGATGTCCTACCAATGCTGAGTGTGCATTTTTTTTTCTAATAGACAATTTAAAATTCATGATAAAGGCTTGACAGCTATTATTAGCTATACTACCAGCTTAATATTTAAAATATGTAGAACATTCTATAATCATCTTTCAAAGCAGTATATTCTTCAAGTTTCTTGAGAAAACTGATTATCCTAGGAGCAAGAATAAATACGTTTTTAAGATCTAGGAAGGAAATTATTTCCTACGTGATTAAGTCTGGAAATGGCAGTCCGTGGCACTCTCTTCCTGAAAGCATTAAATCTCAGTTTCGTAAGGTATCCAGAAAACAGGATACTAGCGTGAATGGGGAGTGGAGGTGTAAAAGCACGCATGTCTTACACAGGACCAGGTTCACTGCATTTACACCAACCATTCTACTTCTATCTTATAGCTGGGTATATATGATTTTAAAACTCATGAGAAATAAGAGGCTTTCTTTTTGCTGTTTGCCCATGGGGCACCTAATCCTTTACCCCTAATTCATCCTACAGGCGAGCTACTCTATTTCCATTTAGGAGAACTGGTCTTTTAGGAAGAAATGACCTATAAGCCTCACAACATAAACTGTGGGAATCTAAGCCCATTCTTAACACTTCCCAGGATTCACTCAGGCCTGCCACTCTATACCTTAACTGCACTTGGACTCCATTCCTTATCGCCCCAATGCACTTAGGCTCCCATCTTTGCCTTTGATCTTACTTCACTGCTGTGGCAGAAATCAGCACATCTTCACCACTGTGTCGGAACTCAGCATAGCAACTGGCGTATTAAAACACATGGTGCACTATAAATATCTAGAAATAAATGTATGGTTGACCCTCCACCTGAATTTACTACTGTCAGCACATCAGTGATGAGAAAATTGTTCAGTGCATGATTTCAAGCCACCATGTCACCCACAACTAAAATTTATTTAAAAATCAGAGTGTGGGGGATGGTTTGAATATTATGTAATTTTAGGATTGTCAACAGTTTCCTAAACACTTCAAAAATAATCTCAAGATTTAGAAAGCCTTCATTTTTTTTAAAAGCATCAATCAATTAGTAAACTACACAAATGTTTAAAAAATCACTGCTTTCTCAAGATGAAACCAGAAAGGGTATGAGATTCTTAATCTCAGGAAACAAGCTGAGGGTTGCTGGAGGGGAAGGAGGTAGGGGAGATGGGGTGGCTGGGGATGGACATCAGGGAGGGTATGTACTATGGTGAATACTGTGAATTGTGTAAGACTGATGAGTCACAGAATTGTACCCCTGAAGCAAATAATACATTATATGTTAATTTTTAAAAAATCACTGCTTTTTGAGGCAAATATTTAAGAAACTATTTTTACAAAGAATACCTTCCAAAATCTTATGTTTAATTTAGACATAATGTCCAGGGTTCTTATTTGTAGGAAGGCAGTGAAAAGTATGTCTATTCCCCCATCCAAGAATGAAAGTTCCCACATATTCAGTCTTTATGCTGTGCATGAAATAGTTTTTATTCTATATGAACAGCGTCTTCTGAAACAACAATTTAAGCAAATTTTAAGATGAGTTTCCTACTTAATTTGGCATATGATTAAAATATATCTAGAAACTTCATCTACGTATTACTCCATTGGACAGGTGAAACTAAAGTCTGCAGTTATGACTTTAAGAAACACTTATTTGGAATATGAATAGTTTCTTTCCAGATATTATTATAGTTTCTTTGGCAACTCTTCAGCTTAAAACAATAGAAAAGCATTCTCCTAACCTTAAGATTTTGTAGACTCTGGATTTACTGCATATTTCTGAAGCTTTCTGGATGACTTATTTAGCAGAGGTATATAGCAGAATAGTTTTTGAAGCATAGAAGCTATAATAAAGAGCACCTTTGTGGCATACATCTAACCGATATCTTCTTAGTTTTAAGGAAATAAGAAATTTAACAGAAAACTGTGCTAAGGGGGCGACTAGGTGGCTCAATGGGTTAAAGCCTCTGCCTTCGGCTCAGGTCATAGTCCTGGGGTCCTGGGATTGAGCCCCACATTGGGTTCTCTGCTTGGCGGGGAGCCTGCTTCCTCCTCTCTCTCCGCCTGCCTCTCTACCTACTTGTGATCTTTCTCTCTGTCAAATAAATAAATAAAACCTTAAAAAAAAAAAAAGAAAATTGTGCTAAGAAAGTAGAGTCGTAAAAATAATAATTAAATAACCACTATAAAAATATTCTTTAGAATATCTTTCCAACTAATATTTCCAACTATTTACATATTTAATAAAGTTGTTCATTATAAAAATAAAGTACATAGTGTGTCATTCAGAGTTACTAAATATTCCCTGTAATTCAATTCAATAAACAAGAAAACAAAATTAGAAAAATAATTTTTTGATGACAGAAGGGTGTGAATACATGCATAATTCAACGATATATTGATAAATCAAATTTGTGTCTCTCAATAATGAATCACAAAATGTTTCCAATTACTGTTATGTGTTATGTTAATTGTCAAAATTTTCATAATTAGTGTGGTGTAAATGACGATGTCTCTATTATGTCAAAACAGTTTCAGGCAAAGTAAAGTATATTCAGTAATCAGCTTTTTTTCTTTCATTATCTACCAGTAATTTATGTAAATAATCCACACTCGTTTGATATTACATGAAAAATAATCCTGCTGTTTCTTTATACTCTATAATTTTTTAAGTATTAAAAAAGGAAAATAAACATCTAAATT
The DNA here is from genome assembly GCF_964662115.1 of Mustela nivalis. Classification (NCBI taxonomy): domain Eukaryota; kingdom Metazoa; phylum Chordata; class Mammalia; order Carnivora; family Mustelidae; genus Mustela; species Mustela nivalis. The sequence goes on along the minus strand of NC_139022.1, from coordinate 156,916,773 downwards.
GTTTTTTTGCTTTTCCTGTGATTAGTTATGAACTTTGATGGCATGTATTTGGTAGAACATGGGCTATAATTAATTCCACTGTAGATTACCTAATGATGTCGTTTTGTTTGAAAGGGCACATTTTTATCCTCTCTTGTTTCCTAAATGAATTCCGCTTTGATAAATAATTTAATAACATGAAGTTATAATAATATTTTCTATATGTAATACAGAGCATGCAATTATTTTTAAAAAACAAAAATAAACATAAGATTTTTTTTCAAAATAAGCATGTCTGAGAATTGGGAAATGAAGTAAGTTGCTAAAATAATGAATCACATGATGAGAATTAACATTATTTAAAGATTAATAACAATTTTCAATTCAAATATTGTATACTTTATGTACAAAGAAGCTTGCAAAACCTTAATGAAAAATAACACACGTGTATGTATGTGTGTATATAAATAGTACCATTTTATATGACAGTGTTACTACCACCTTGGCCCAAGACCATCAGATCAAGAGTAATTCCAGGATATAAGAATCTAGTAATATTAATCCATCATTGTATGGAGGACATTAGGATCAAGAACTGTAGGAGAGGGAAACTAATTTTTCCTTTATCCTTCAATGTTCTTGTCAGAGATTCCCTTTAATGAAAGATAGAGCAGCAGAAGAAAAGCCAACAGAAATTTAATGACCTGTATACTCCTGTATACATCGCAGATACCCAGAATTCTCCAAAATGGCTTACACCATCACCTCCAAATACCAGCTTCAGCTGGCAAGGAAAGATTGTGGGGGCAGTCATTGTAACTACCAGGAAAAGCACAGTAAACAAGGTTTTTATGCAGATTTAGGTCATTGCCTTCTCTACTACTTCTCCACAGACAAGAGTCTCTAGAGTCAGTCATCTTTCTCTTTCTGGCACAGAGAGGGAGAAACCCTGATAAATGGGGATTTCCCACATCTTTTACACAAATGTAACTTCTCAGTTTCCAGAGATTTTTCTATGTCTACTGTTCCTTAAAAATAATCAGCCTACAACAATCCTTGGGCACTTGTGTGGCTCAGTTGGTTAAGCAACTGCCTTCAGCTCAGGTCATGATCGCAGGATCTCAAGTCCCACATCAGGCTCCCCCTGCTCATTGGGAAGCCTGATTCTCCCTCTCCCTCTGCCTGCTACTCCCCCTGCTTGTGCTCTCTCTGCCAAATAAATAAATAAAATCTTTAAAAAAATTTCTTATGCCAAAGAGCCATATTTTGAGGTGGCAAATTCTACTCCTTTCCATACCATAAGAATACATTAGAAATTTGAAAATATTTCACTAATAGATAATAAAACAAAGAAATAATTATAGTAAATTTATAGAAATGATTATTTCTTTGCAAATATTGGCATATCATAAACTTTTGATATAGCTATTAATATTTAAAATGAATATTTGAGAGTTTAACATGACATGAATGTTGAATCTTCTTTTATAAAACCATACACCACTGCCTTAATTTAAATAAAAAATACTGTCTATATTTTTGAAGATATTCAAAGCCAATGGAAAAATTAGAGTTATTAATTTCATTGGAAAGTCTTTTTGCTGGGTCGAACAGTGTCCTCTAAAAACTCATATTATTTGGAACCTAAAGCATGACCTTATTTGGAAATAAAATATTTTCAGATATAATTCATTAATATGAGTTTATATCAAATTAGAATGATAAGACTAGTGTCCTTATAAGAAGACCATGTGAAGACACAGTGAGGTACAAAGGTAGAAAGGCTACGTGACAGCAAAGCCAGAAATTGGAATGTTGTGCTTACAAGCCAAGGAATGTCAGCAAATGCAAGAAACCACCAAAAACTGGGAAGAAACAAGGAAGGATTCTTTCAAAGAGCCTAAGGAATGAGCATCACTCCGCCAGCACCTTGATTTTATGCTTATAGCCTCCAGAACTCTAAGGTAATAAATTTCCATTATAGGCCACCCAGTTTGTGGCAATTTGTTATGATAACCCTAGGAAACTAATACAGTCTGCAAATAATATTAAGAAACTACGCATTATCTTTTAAGTGAATTGTATTAAAAAGGTAATAAGATGTATCAACTTCACCACCTAAAATATAGTAATATAACATAAAAATAACGATACTGATTAAACTTAGCCACCGATTACTTAACAACACTATGTGATAGTGGCTTTGAAAATGAAGATTCATTGCAAAATTGTGACATCAATTTTTGTTGATGCATCATTGTGCATTTTAACTAAGAATTCTTCCCTTCTATTCCCAGTTGGTTAAATGTTCATCACGAACTACTGTTTGAATGTTGTCAAGTGCTTTTTCTGAATCTATTATTTTATCACCATTTGTTTATGCCCCTTTATATTGTTAAGGTCATGAATTGCACTGATTGACCTTTAAAATGGATAAATCTCATAAGCATTATTCTAAAATAAGCCAGACAGTATAACAGACAATGTATCATTGCATTTACTTATATTCCCCAAACCGGCAGAACTAATGTAAGGTATTAGAGGTCCAAGTGTGAGATTACCTCTGAAGACAAGAAGAGTGATTTAGAGAATGCTGGAGAGGCTTCTAGTTCTCACTAATAATTTGTGTTCCTTCCTATATGTATGTTATGCTTCAAAAAAATTAAAATAATTAATGTTTAGGTAAACATGGATTAAACAATTATGGTTTGGGGAAAGTCAATAAATTCTCACAGAAAATATATAGGTGTTATATTTTAGGATACTTTGTATGTGTTAAAAATGAATATTCATTTCCTTATTCATGTCTAAACTGAACAAGAACTAACAGGCTTAATGGTATTTAACTTTGATTTTTAGGACATGACTAATATTAACAAAATGTTCAATTCCAAAAATGAAAAAAAAAATTATTCCATGGCATTACAGAGATTACCAATATGATGACTCTAGTTCTACTTTTGGGAATATTTGCATGAGTTTTAAATCAAATTAATTAATCAATAATAAGGTGTTTAATCATTCAACGAATAAAGGTTCCTAAATTTTTTGAAGTAATAAAATCAATCAAAATGGTTAAAATTAAATATTGTTAAGATATGTGAAGTGATTTTATCCCGGCTTCCTCCTCACTTCTAGCTGTGTGAGATTAGGAATATTGCACAATCTCTCTGATCCTCTGTTTCCTCATCTTTAAAATTAGGGTAATATTAATAAATATTTCATTCTGTCATAGTGACTGCTCAATGAGCTAATCCATGAAAAATGACAATAACAACAGATAGCCTGCCTCATCATGAATGTCAAATGGATAAGAAATAAATGGAACATATATTATCAGTTGTATATTTTCTAACCAGATTGTGACATTATGAGTATAACAATGACAATTTTATAAGAAACCACTAATAAACAGGTATCTCAAGTAAAAATTTCTTTCAATCAGTAGTTTGATTGCTCTCATCTTAGAGAATATCAGAGAATAAAGACAATCTTAATGCAGAGGAAATAAAAGAAATAGTTATCACTTATTCTTGGTCTCATTTTTATAGATTCTAACAGTCTTCTTGATTTCTAAAAATCTTCCCATTCTATTAATACCATTGTACCACCTACAAATACTGAAAGTACAAACTGAATAATCATCACTTTACTTTCATAAATAGGTATTAACCTAATTCCTTAGAATATGAGACTAGCTTAAAACGTTGATTTGAATATTAGGTAGATCTGCATTTCTTATTTTAATGCCTGTCAAAGGCATCCTTCTAAATGCACATAAAGAGGAAGATAAAATATTAAGGCTTTTGCAGTGCTGGCCATTATAATAATAATACTAAGGAATTTCTTCCAAGGAACAGGGACCATTATTTGCTGTACTTTAAAAAATGTTTCATAATCAAGGTGGCCAAAATATGTCTTAATTTGTCAGAGTGAAAGCTTTTAGATATGGATTAATGAGCTGCATACAGTATTATTAGTTTAGAAGCTAAAACTAAAAGACACATACCCATTTCCAGGAGAATACATGATTCCATTAAAAACAACATTCAGGAATTCTGGTACTTTTTCCAGTGAATTTGTTTTATCTATTTAAAACTATGATTTTTTTTTTCAGCTCTAAGGCAAGATCTACCAAAAACAAGGCATTGGCTTGGATGATTATATAATTAATACTAAATTTCAATGAATAATTTATGAAATGTGTTTAACTTCTGTCCAATTAGTCTAATTAAGCAGAAGTTGGACAGAATCTTGAAGTTACTGGATTGCTCTAAGTAAGCTAAGAAAAATATATTAAAACAAAATTCTCTTTGATTAATTGATGAATTTGTGGCGAATATCAGTAAGAAATATACCCTGACTAAAAGTTTTACTTTACAGCTTTTAAAGTATATATATATAGACATTTGTAAATATAAAACAAAGATTTTCTTATATTTTTTCACTGGTATTTCCCAATTTTTAGCATTTAATGACATTTCTTTCATGTACAAACAAATACACACACCTACAATATCATCAGTTGGTCTTTTTCTGCATCATTTGAGAACAAGCTGTTAATACTTTAGTGTTCTTCTTCAAAGCAAGGAGACTCTCTTATTCATGCCCATATAATCTTCCATTTGGCAAAGTTGGTGTTGAAACACACTACCATCCAATCCACAGACTCCATTTATATTTTTCCCCTAGTTCCAACAGGAAATTTTTCCTTATGGTTCAGTATCCCACCCAAAAGCACAGGTCACTTGTCTTGTCTCTCATTTTTGTCAAAATAGAATTGTTGCTCAGTTTTCCTCCATTTTCATGTCCCTCATTATTTTAAAGAATGCAGGCTTGTACCCTGTATCAATTCTTCCAACCTGGGTCCATCTCATGTTTCCTCAAGACAAGAATTCTAATAAAACCATGCTTCTTTTGCAAAAATATCACCAAAATTATGCTGTTCTACTTGATACATCACATCTGTGGGCACGTCTGACCTGTCTCGTTGGAAGTGGTACTAACCTTGAGCACCTGGACACATTGGTATTCTTCAAGTATTTTCACTAAAATGCCATCATTTATCCTTTTGAAATTGAATATTATTATTGTGGGGAATATTCTGATATTAAGCTAACATCCTGTTCTTCATTTCCTCATCAAACCACCCACCGACATTGACCTCTGTTGACAACTATACCATCTAAATCAAAAATCATTCTGATAATTTCCAAGTGTAGATTTTCTATTTCAATCATTGTGTATACTTATTTATTTTAATTAGTATTTTACTAAAATATCTTCCTTCAAATTTTTTATGGGCTGAATTATGTTATCCTAAAATTTTATTAAAATCTTAATTCAACATCTCAGAAGCTGTCTTTATTTGTGGTTAGGATATTTAAAGAGGTTATTAAGTTAAAATGAGTTCCTATAGGTGGGTCCTAATCCAATGTTATCAGTGTATATTAGTATATAAACATTGCCTATCTGAAAGACTATGTGAAGACCTAGGGAGAAGACTGCCATCTACAAATCAAAGAGAGAGACCTCAAAAGAAACCAACCCTTCTAGTACCCTGATCTTGAACATCTAGTTTCTAGAATTATGAGAAAATACATTTTGTTATTTAAACCACTCAGTCTGTAATACATTGTTATGGTAGCCTTAATCAATTAATATTTATTTCAGTATGAAATCTTGATTCCTGTTTTACCCAATGGAATTAAATATATCACTGTCATTATTTATTTGATGCTTAAATTATACCAGATGTAGCCAAGGCTGTTCCCTTTCAAATGAACTGTGACATGTCTCTACTGTTCTTTAAACATCTCCTTACTTTCTGGCACAATAAGATGTCCCAGATTCATTTCTACCCCAGTCCTGGAACTGGATATTTCTGAAAGAAGTAATGGTTCATTTCAGTGGAGAATGGTAAGTAGAAATTCAGGTCTGGAAGTTAAGTATAGTCATTTGTTCTAAGTCTCTTCAACTGGCACAGAGAGGAAATACAAGTAAATTACACACACATCATAATCACAATTACAACCATAATTATTTCTATATCTATTTGTGTATGTAAGTTAAAAAATAGATTTGTATAAAAAGGGAAGTGAATAGTAACAAGTACAGGAAGGGATGACTGGAGAGGAGAGAAAAATAACAGACATAGGAGAAAAATGACTTGCTTTTTTACATTTTATTTATTTACTTATTTAGGAAAAATAAGCCTCATTGAGGTGACAAGTACATGCTTAAGTAGAGTATTTTCTATTCTTATCATACAAAATACAGATATTGGCCTGGATAGTGGTCGGTTTAAATCCCTCTATAGCCATATAGTGCTGTGCTGGCTCCCTCCTGCAGCTGTCCCCTGTTCCTAGTCCATTATGAACACCTCACTTACTACCATCATTAGTGAGGGGTCGAGTGTTCCTATGATGGTATTAGGTAGTGCAAGGAAAGATTTGTGATGAGGTGGTAAATTTTTTATTTTGCTTTTTTAAACTTTATTGACGGGTAATTAAATAACAATAAAGCAGCATCCATTTAAATTGTATAATTTATTGAGTTTGACATATATATTCATTTTTTATTAACTTATAATGTATGATTTGCTTCAGGGGTACAGGTCTGCGAATCATCAGTCTTACATAATTCACAGCACTCACCCTATATTCACTCTTAAAATCACTGCCACCATAATGCTAAACTCTGAACTCCCACCATAAACTCTGTTTTTCCTTTACTTTCTATTTCCTGTGTGTAAATTCACTAAAATTTCTATTAATAAAATTATGCCTAGGCTGCCCTGTCCTTTGTACTTTCAGAGTTTCTATCCATCCTGGATAAAATAAGGCTTCCTTGTGGCCCTTTATCTGGATCTCTCCTAACTGGAACCAGTATCTGCAGTATGTTCAACAGTGTAGCTGAAGAGCACACCATCTGCTTATTAGAAATATTTTATTACTACGCTGCCAGAAATAAGAATTTGTAAGCCTTCACTTCTTTACCAAAGCTTGAGATACCGTTTTTCAACAGAGCAGAGATTATATGCACATGGGAAAATGCAAACACACACACACTTACACACATACAATATAGGCATTTACAGTAAAAATATATGGAGCAAATTCATCATTTATTACTTTCATTTCATTCACTAGAAATTATATGTATTCAAAATCTATTCTTCATTTTCCCTTTAAAATTAAAATTTCCCCTCCAGGAAAGATTAAACCATATCAGCACTAATAAGAAAAGTCATAATCTCCCAGAATTTGGGCATCTTAGAAAAAAAATCAATGATTTATCTATATTGCCAAGACAAAGAACGCACCAGCCTTTTTCCCTACCAGCATCTACTTTATAATCTAAGTCAGAGAACTTGTTTACCCACTGGACTACAAAATCTTTCTGATCTGTCCTTTGAGCAATAGGCACTATTGATGCTAAAAAGACTTAAATGTCATGGTCCTTTCTCTCTGGATTTAATAAGTGAGACTGTCCTTCATAAGCCCAATCTTTCAGACACTTATCTGTTCTAATAATCATTAAACAATGTTTATTGAGTGCCTACTATGTTAAAGAAATGTGGCAGCAAGAGTAAAATATTATTAGCTCACAGTTTGGGGAGGAGAATTGAAATAGAGTCCTAAGATTCATGAGAGAAAGTAAATACGGAAAAACAAGCTAAATGCTTTAGGGAAAACAAGTGGTATTAAACACTTAGACATGACTGTGAGGATAATTTCCATAGTCTGTGTGTTTTTCATATATTGTGCCTTCTCTTTGCTTCCTGTCCATTTCTTTCAATCTTCCATTGGATTAATAAAGATTTCTTTGATCTATTTTTTTTCCCTTTACCTTGTTTGGCATTGTTAAAAAGAGAGCTGTTGGTGCTGTGATAACTGTTATTCTTTTCCATCGTAATAAACCGTCTGATTTTTAGGTGGGTAAAAAGCCACCCAAGGATCACAGTACAAGTCTATGTTGTTGAGCCACTGGACTAAAGTCTTGCCAAGGAGACTGAAGCTGAAGCACTTTGTGTTGGCTTCATTAAAGGGCAACTGAAAAGCACCCTATGCCCCACCTCTTTATTTTTCCTTCCCTAATTCTTGCTGGATGGACTATGATGCATATTTGAAACTGGAACCAACACCTTAAGCCATGGGGTAAATTGAGAATGTTGGATATGGAGTGAGGACAAGAGAGAAGGAAATTAGGTCCCTCAGGGATAGTAGAGCAGGACTATCACACAGCCCTGAATTATCTAACTGTAGATTTTCATGTAAGAAAAAGAAATACCATCCTTGCTTAAGCCATTGCTATTTTGAGTTTCTTTTATTTTCAGCCAAAACTAATCATGGTAACACATTTTTAAGAACAAATGAACATTATCCTCCAGAGGCAAGCACTTCATCTCGTGAGTTTACTTCTTTCTACCACCCCCCTTCGTACTCCCTCCATTTTTACTTCTAGATCAGTATAAAAATCTGTATTCTTTTAAATGTTTATTTGTACAAAAATGAATTTATTTGTTTAACATTGTGTGTGTGTGTATGTGTTTAGTCTATTTTCTTCTTTCTGGATTCATATTTTCATCTTCAGGGGAGTAAATTTTCTAGATACCTTCAGGGAGAGCCTGGTGGAGTTAAATATTTTACTGAGTATTTTATTCATCATTCAACTTGTGGGATACAAAACAGTTTGGAGATGCAATTTACAAAATCATCTTTTCATTTAGTATTTTTTAGAATATGCTCATTGTTTTCTTAATAAAATACTGATGACCAAAATCCCACCTGATGAAATGAATTGTGAAGTCAATCCGATTCTTATTGCTGTGTAAGTTTATGTCTTCACTCTGCTAAGTTTTAGGATCTTTTTTCTTGAAAAAAAATTATCACAGAATTTTAAAATAGGTTTTTTTTTTTTTTTAAACCTGATTGGTACTTAATATGATCTTGTAATCTGAGGATCCTCTCTTTCATTGTAAGAAATTCCTAGCTTTCATGTCTTCCAGAACTGCATTGCTATCTTTACCTTTATTCTTTTTTCTGAAACTCTGCCAGAGAGAGGTTAGGACTCCTGTATCTATTCTAACCTCTTTACTTTTCCTACTTACTATTTATTTTATCCCAGTGTGCTGTGTGTGGAGAAAATTCCTGCCTCTAATTTTCTACATCATTAATTTTTGTTCAGCTATATGCATTCTACTACCTAACCCACCTATTGATTTTTTTAATTCCGTAATTATATTTTTCATTTCCAAGATCGCCAATAAATTCTTCTCTTAACTGCCAATTCTTTACCTTGTAGATGCGGCACCGTAATTGAAATCTCTGAGCAAATTCATTGAATTTACTTTCAATATCCATTTTTCCTTGGGCCTAAAAATTTGTTGCCTCTGATGGTCCTGGCACACACCTCAATGATTTGGTAGTTATTGACTCAGAGCTCATTTTTGCAGTTGAGAATACCCGCTAGAGTGTGAGCTGTCATTCCTTGTGATTTCCACTTGGTGAACAGGAATAAATACTTCTGGTTCGTGTGTTCAGCTCTGTGAGAGTAAGAAATGGATAAGATGTAGGATAGGATTCAATCTCAAAAGCTATTCTTTGGCCTTAATATCTCATAGCATTTTCAACTACCCGAGACACTGTTCTGCCAAGAAACTGGAAAAAAAAAAACCTTCTAATATTTATTGACTGTTTATACTCCCAGTGCGAACAGCCACCCTCTCAATCAAATGTATATTTTTATATATTTATAAAGCACTACTATTGGGTAATTTTTAGAAACTTTCACTGAGACCTCACAGAAACCCATAGATTGGATTGTCGAGAGAATGACTACATTTTGAAGAAGGGATGGTTAAATATCATGACAAATCGATTTCTTTCAACAATGCAGCTATTGGATGGAATCTAATGTTCTTCTGAACATTCCACATTAAAGGAAAATTTAGGTGAACTTTAAAAACATGCTAATCACCTAAATAATACCCCTCAAATGAAATCAAACTCTTACAAATTTAGCACATTAATACCCTGCAAGATTTAGTCTCACACTGCAAATATGAGGAAACTCCGATGAACTAAAACTTATTTGCTAATATCAACAGCTGTTCTTAGGGAAAAAAAACTATTTATACATATATTTTCTTTTACCAGTATAAACACTGGTCTTCATGTCTCTGACATGTTTTCATAAGAAGGTAGAATTAATGCCACATACATTTACAGTAATAATACAGTTTGTAAACAGTCGCTCCTTCTTTATTGTACACACAGAGACTTGATACTTCATTCATTATTATCTTTGTTTCACCTTCCATTTTTTTCTCTTCCCTTCCAGTGAGATGAAAATAATGAACTTCATTTTTTAAATGTTTATGTGTATATTCGCAGAAAGTAAAATGTACATTCTTTATATAGACATAAGCTTTGGTGACTTTTGACAAATATATAATTGAAGCAGCACTTTGGGTAAGAAACACCAAATTTTCTTTACCCCATAAAGTTCTCTTATGCACCTTTTATTGTCAATTGGCTATATCCCAACATAGTCACTATTCTGGTTGCTGTGGCCCAAATGAGTTTCATCTGGCATAGAACTTCATATAAATGGGATTCCAGAGAGTGTATTTCTCTGTGCCTGGCTCTTTTGCTAAAAATACTGATTTGAGATTAATTCACATTTTGTATATCAGAGTAGTTGATTCTCATTTAGTGCTGAATGGTATAACGTAATTTTTTTACCCATTCATGTATTGATGGGCAATTGTTTTGTTTGGTTTTGTTTCCCAGTTTTGGCTATTATAGACACAGCCAGTATGAAAGTCACATAGAAACTTTTGGGCAAGTATACAAGAGAATTGCTGAATCAAGTTTATGTAACTTTATAAGAAATTGCCAATTTTCCAAAATGACTGTTTCACTTGATTTGCCCTTTTGCTTAATGATATTAAACATCATTTCATGTACTTGTGATCCACTTGGATATCTCCTTTTTTTAAGTTAAGTTTTAGATTTATTTTGTTTTGCATTTTTATTATTGAATTTTAAAAAAACCCTATAGATTCTGGATTGAAATCTTTGGTGAATACGTATGTCTCGTGAAATTTTCCCCATGTATGTGGTTTATCTCTCCATATTTCTAATGTTCTCTTTTTAGGGTTTTTTTTTTAATTTTTAAATTTTTTTATAAACATGTAATGTATTATTAGCTCCAGGGGTACAGGTCTGTCAATCGCCAGATTTACACACTTCACAGCACTCACCATAACACATAACACCTTAGGGTTTATTTTATAATAATGTCTCATTTATATTGTTTTGTCTTTCTTTGTCTACTCCAAGTCTTTTGTTTTCTTCTAATTTTTAAAAAAATAATTTTAACTTTTCTATTTAGGTCTATGATCTATTTCAAATAACTTTTCTCTGTGGTGTAAGGAAGAGTTCATGTTTCCTTTGGTTTTGATATGGATTTCCAATTGTTCCAACATCATATGCTATAAAATCTATCATTTATCCTTTGCTTACTTTGTCTATAAAATTCATTCTATTGATCTATTCATTTATGTGATCTTCACATTGTTTAGACTGCTAGAGCTTGTTGCAGTTAGCTTTGAAAACAGATTAGTCTAAGTCTTCCAATATTATTATTTTTTCATACTGTTTTGGTCTCTGAGTCACTTATTTCTAGTAGTAGCTTTTTTGTAAATTGTTTAGTATTATTAATGTATATAATTCTTTTTTTAAAAAAGACAAGTTTACGGCTCCTTAGCCTCTATGACTCCAAGCTCCTTTGCTTGCCTTAGTCTTTAGCTATGGTCTCTACAACAAGACTGTCTAAAAGTCAGAAATGGACATCTCTGCCTGCTTCTGGATCTTAGGGGAATAATGTTCACTATTTCACTATTAAATATAATGTTAACTGCAGGTTTTTCATAGATGGCCTTTACCAGATCAACTAAGATCCTTTAATGACTGATGTACTGAGACCTTTTATCATGAATAAGTGTAAACTTTTGTTAAACACATTTCTCTGTATCCACTGAGATTATATCATTTTTCATGTTAACCTACTCAGTTACATTGATTTTTTAATATAAAATAAGTCTTGTCTTTCTGAGATAAGCTTCTTTGTTCATTTTGTAAATATTTTATACTATATTATATATCTATATTTTACATATACAATTTATATAATAAAACATTTCTATATATAATCTATATATTTACCACTATATAATTTCTCTATATATAATTTTTAATATATATAATTTATGGATTTAAGTTACTAATATTTTGAGAGTTTTTACATCAAGATTAATAAGAAATTTTATTCTGTGCTAGAAAAACCAGTCTATATAACTAACCTTATTCTTTTCTTATAATATCCTTGTCAAGTTTTAGTATCAAAGACATGCTAACCTCATAAATAATTTAAAAAGTGTCTTTTTCTTTTCTATTCTCAGTTTATATTAGATTGTCATTTTTTTCTCCATTAAATATTTGATAGAGTCAATTAGTAAAATAAACTTTCCATGGGGATTTTTTGTGGAAAAATTTTTAATAATACATTCAACTTCTCTAAGAAAAATATGGCTATTCATATATTCTAATTATCCCATCTAAAGTTTGGTAAGTTATACCTTTCAAGAAATTAGTCTATTTTATCTATGTTGTTGAGTTTATTGTCATTAACCATACATAGTATTTCTTTATTATGTTGCCAATATCTTAATACTTTCTAATGGTATCTGTTCTATAATCCCTGATTTTGCTAATTTGTGTTATCTTATTGGTAACATGGTAAGGATTTTTTAATTTTCTTAGTGTTTTAAAGACCCACCTTTTACTTGTTTACATTATTATTTTTCAAACTATTTGATTTTTTTCAAATATAGTCTTCTTTTCACTTTTGTTGGATGTAATTGTCCTTTTTTTTTTTTTAACTTCTTTAGGTATATAACCTCTTTAGGTATATAACTTCTTAGGTATATAACCACAAAGCATTAAATTATAAACACTTCATCTTTTCTAATATAATTATTTAGAGACATACTCTGTTTTAGATACATTCTGCAAATTTTGGTACATTGTGTGGTCATTATCATCTAGCTAAAAACATCTTTATTTTATCTTTGCAATTTTTACTTACACCCACAGTTTATTTAGGAATTTTTTTAATGTTTAAATATTTGGTTATTTTGACATAACATCCATTTCTATTTTAATTTCACTGTAAACAGAAAATGTGTTCCATATAACTTCAATCCCTTTAAATCCATTGAGATCACTTTCTAGCCCAACACATAGTAATTTCTTCCAGTTAGGGTTTGCCACATTTCTCTAACTCATTGGAATTTCAAGTCCACATTCCAGTGAAGTGAGCCAGAGCTTAGATTTCTGGTCAACACTCAGCTCTGCGGGGTTCTTTCCCCTTCTGATTCTTTGAGAATTCTCTCACTCATGTACAGTTCTTGGATCAGCCAGAGATCTGAGACTTTATATAAATGTTATGGAGATTGTCCTTTTGTGGTTCTCCTCACTTCTGGATTATCTCTCCTCAATTTCTCTCTAAATCTGAACTCCTAAATACCATCCTCTGACCCCTTACACCAAAAAGACTGCAAATTTTTGCTTGGTTTCTAGCCACCTTGTACCACAAAAACTGTGGTGTGCTCGCAGAGCAAAAGTTTTATAAACACAAATCTCACCCCATGTGATACATTTCTTTCAAGGATCTAATTCCATTATGGCTGCTTTTAATCTGTTGTTCATCCTAATTAAAGTCTCTGCCTGTCTTTCAATCTATTGTTCCTATTTGTCTGAAATTTACAATGGTTATTTGAGGTAAGATTAGTGTGGTAAACACACCTTGACTTTTGTGGAAACCAAAACTTCCAAACAGAAAGTATCTTCAACCTGTCTAAATAATAATGGATTACAAGTTCTAAGCAAGTATAACCTTCATTTTTATCCATTACAAAATATTTTTAAACCTACTTGAAGATCATTTGACCTTTCCAATTCTTACAGGTTTTCTTATGTATCACTTCTCAAATGCTCTAGGTGATATAGAAAGTCTTCTGAAATGTGTGTGTGTGTGTGTGTGTGTGTGTGTGTGTGTGTGTGTGTGTTTTAAATATTGTGATCCTCATATTCAATAAGTATGTAACACCCATATAGACATGTTAGTATAACTGGGGAAAATCTTATTAAGCAAATATTATGAGTTAGATATTCCACAGATATATAAGGACTGGAAATCTGTTTGAAGTCTCTATGAAGTTCTTGTGATAGATGGCTAAGAAAATCAGTGTTTGGACAAAACAACTTGCATGTCAAATATAATATTTTTCATTGGAAAATAAATAAATAATAAAACCTCACTCATGGAACACTAATGACATTTTCTTATGTAGGAATATCCAAAATAATGTCCTTAAATCAACACTTAAAACTTTTTTTAAATCATAGCAAGACAGCTTTCAAAATCAAAAACCTACATTCATGGCAGATATGAGCATTAAGTTATGACGTCTGGTTAAAGATTTAGAAAGCCTGATTTATTTTTGTCAGGGTGGGTCTTCTTGCAGAATGATAAAATAATTTATTTCATGTTGTTCACTGGAATAAATCTAGATTTTATGTTTAATTTGTTAAATTATGTTTAATTTGTTAAATAAATTAACAAATTTAAGCTTGAATGAATCCATTTTTCATATGTTCATCTTTTGCTTTTTTAAGTATGAGGATGAACTGTTTCCTGCATGATGCAATAAAGTATATAATTCAGATGAATAATTCTTTAAAAGTATAAGATGTTTCACCAGTAACTACACTAAAATATAGGGTCAAATATTTCCTCTCAAAAATTAAACTCTTACTCAAAATCTCTGTTCTTGGTTACCCTGGTCTAGGAGCAAGGTCTGTATTAATTACAATTTTAATGTTTCATATCTCTGAATGATCACTTCAATTAGAATACAGATATAAAATAAAAGTTACAAAATAAAAATTTGAAAATGAGATGTGTTCTAGACTACCAAGGGATCACAGAGACAGTTAAGAATTAGTCTCCTGGAGATCAACCACCACTATGGTTCATGGGAAATTAAGAGATTTTTTTTATTTTGTCAATATGGTTAAATGTGCTTCCTGAAATCTAGAGTGTAAACCATCCACTGTCTTATTTGAAAAAAACATTCTCACAAATTTATATTAAAAAATGTGAGAGAAAGAAAATAAGAACTCTGTTTTTCATTGCAACATTTTGCAGTTCTTCCAGAATTCAGATCCTTACTGACACAATATTAACTAAAGGTAGCTTTACCGTGAAATTAATAAAGTATTAGCTTTGGCTCTTATAGGATGGGGTCTTACAATGTGTTTACATGTTCACAGAATTTTGCAAAACTTTCAAGTGAAAGTTACTGTATTTGTAATAGATTAAGACTAGTCTTTTTCTACTTTGACCATTCTTTGTATCACTTGTCTCCTTAGGTTAGTGTTAAAGAAGCTGCAGGACACTTTAGTGATCAAGTTTAAAGTAATATTGAGTAGGAGATAAATTTAGTTTTAGGTTTGGGTGAGTCTTTATTTCCTCCTATACAAAAGTGGAGATAATAATGTTTTTCATTTCTACATCATCACTCATTGGGTGGAGTACTTTATATATATAAATATATATATTATATTTATTATATTATATTATATTATATATAAATATATAATACATATGTCTCATATGTATGTGTGTGTGTCACATATATATATTTACAGCACAGGATTGATGATTACTATACAAAGAATTACATTTTTAAAACAATGATTTATTATTTATTAATTAAAAAATGATGGTACTGATTTGTCTCAGTTTCAGAATCAGTTTCAAGGAGTCAAAGAACATGAATGGCCAAAAAAAATCAAACCATGGACCAGCTCATATTCGTTAATATCAAGCATTATTATCCTTGATTTTGCTGTGTTAGTCCTACCCCTGCAAATTAGCAACACAATTTATGTACTGTTTTAGATTATAGAAGTTGCTACATCTACAGACACAAAATGGAGGCTGAAGTAGTTGAAAAATACTACTGAGTATTAAAAATACTGTTCAAAAACCTAAGTTTGTTTGTTTTTTGTTTTTTTTTCAAAATGGGTCAGCAAACACAATTCACCTTTTAGAACAAATGAGTGCTGGAGCTGTTCCCACTTGAGTGACATTAGCATTATCTTTGACTGTGATGATAATTAGATCTGTGTTCTATCCTGAGGTCCTACATCTGGTAAATTATTTTCTTCACTGAGTTAGATTCCAGTGTCAGCAAGGACAACAGAAGGCATTCCACGCCTCAGGGCATCTCATCTGGCCACTTCTCTTTGACCTGTGAACTCCAACACAGTAGTGTTTTGTACTTGCACCAAGCTGCCCTGTGTTTTAGATCCATTTGTGACTTTTACTAAGTCATTGAATATGAATAAGCAGTTAACAGGGGCTCTCAGATTTATAGATATGTAACCAGTTCATTGCATAAGTGACTGAAATCATTTACACAAGTGTTCATTAAATTATATGTGAGGTGGAGAAGAGATCATCTTAAATATGATTATGAAGAGTAAACTATTTTTAAAAATTTCTCTAACTCTATATTTATATACATAGACTGTCCACAGAAAATATAAGGTATTGCTATGGCTCCTCTATACCTTCAGAGGTTTACCAATAACACAGTGATATCCCAGGGGAACTCGTTATTTATCCTCCATCATGTTGACAATATCCTTGGGGAGAACACATAGCCACTTCCTCTGGATCTCAGTGTAATACTGATAGAAATTTTTATAATGGAAATGCATGGAAGATATATATTTATTATCTATTTATTTATCTGATATAATACAATTCAGTTTCTAGAATTCTCCAATAGGATTTTTACACAATAATTTTTTTAAAGAATTATGTATTTATTTATTTGAGGGGTGGAGGAAGAGGGACAGAGGGAGAGAGAATCTTAAGCAGATTCTGCACTGAGCACAGAGCCCAATGTGTGGCTCAATTTCAGAACACTGAGATCATGACCTGAATGGATACCAAAAGTCTGACACTTAACCAACTGCCACCCAAGCACCCCAACACAGTGGTTTGTTCATAGACATGCCATCGTCAGTAATATCTGAACAAAGGATTCACTTAAATAAGAGGCTGCCACTGAATGGTCCCAAGATAGAGTATGAAAGAGAAAAAATCCAATATCTTTGACTAAACCCATTTGCTTAGTATAGTGGGCATTGGAATGGTTCTTCTTTTTTTCTTTTTTTAATTTAGTTTTATTTTTTATAGACAGATAATATATTTTTATCCCCAGGGGTACAGGTCTGTGAATCGCCAGGTTTACACACTTCACAGCACTCACCATAGCACATACCCTCCCCCATGTCCATAACTCCAACCCCCTTATCCCTACCCCCTTCCCCCCGGCAACCCTCAGTTTGTTTTGTGAGATTAAAAGTCACTTATGGTTTGTCTCCCTCCCAATCCCATCTTGTTTCATTCATTCTTCTCCTATCCCCCTTAAGCCCCCATGTTGCATCTCCACTTCCTCATATCAGGGAGATCATATGATAGTTGCTTAGCGAAATAAGTCAATTGTGGAATGGTTCTTCTAAGAAAAGTATTCAAATCCTTTGCAAAAGCAGATACTTTATTTGGATAGCCCAAATTCCTTCTTCATATTCAGTATCTTCTTCAAAATTAATCCACATGTGGAGTTGGAAACAAGTTGTAGGTATTTATAACATGTAAAAGTCATGTCTAACCAATAGGTTTCTTGAACCCTGAAGTATCTGAGGCCATCTCTATGATGAAAAGCCTAAGTGAAGTGTTAATTAGAGAGAGATAAAATATTTACTTTGCTAAGGCCCCCAACTTCAAAGTTGAGGTAAACAATACATGACTAAGAAAAATGAATAGATTACAAAATATAAAAATAAAATATATTGTTTTAAAAAGATACCTATCTATGTGATTCTTCCCACTGAATCATAAGAAACCATTATTAGCAATGCTGTGATTAATTCAATTCAAGAAATATTTTTTAATATTTTCAATGGGCAGATGATCTGCTGGGTAAAATTCAAATATGATCATAAAATAATTACCATAAATTGTATCAAGAATTCTGTAGTCAGACCAAGAACTCCTTTGGTCATTTGAAGGATATGGGGGAAATTTCAGATTAGTCATCTGGGAAACAAAGATTTTTTTTTAAAATTAGGCTAGTGAAGGATCAGAAAATAGATAATAGACATCAGAATAAAAAGAGAATAAAAAATAAAGACATCAGAATAGAAGTATAGGCTTGAGTTTCATATGTATCCCTTTTCTAATTGCTCTTTTAAAACCAGAAAGTGTGGAGTGGCTGCTGAAAATCTGTGTATTATTGGTCAAGCAATGCTAAAGATAAAAGTTACAAATCTTGTGCATGTGGTTCAATAAAGGAACCACCCCGACATTCGACAATGAATAAAATCCAAATTGTATGATTCCTCCACAGAAATAATCATGTATGGTTGGAAAACAAAAATGGAAGGATGAAATTATCTAATAATTAAATCTAATCTAATAATTAAAATGGCTTCTGTACTCTGTGGCCCATGGACAAGAGATTTCAAAGATTCCCTACAGATGTTACCTATACTATGCATGAACTTTAGGAATTGAGGGTGGTGGGGCTGACGGACAAAATCTTAACAGGAATGATTTAATGAATAATAAAATTAACACTTGGTTATATCTTTTTTTAGAATTTTGGAAAATTACTTTTATCATAGCACTAGCATTAATATTAGATAACATCGAGAAAGTATTTTAAATTTTTATTTATTTACTTGAGAAAGAGAGAGCAAGTGAAAGGGAGACTACAAGAGGAGTGGGAGGCAGAGGGAACAGAAGAAGCAGACTCCTTCCTGAGCAGGGAGACTGACATGGGGCTTGATCCCAGGATGCCAGGATCATGACCAGAGCTAAGACAGATGCTTAACAAACTGAGACACACAGCATGCCCAGAAACCATCTTTATAACTATTGAAGTTCTTATTCTTCTATCTTAAATCAACAAGCACAGTCTAAATAGTTTTGTTTCCTGGAACACTAGAATATAAAATAATAAATATGGCTAAAACTTTTTTGGAAACCTGACCAAAAAAAGGGTTTGGTTGATTCATGTTTCACGTGTGATCAATCACCAGCCAAGTACACAAAGGGATTCTATCTACCACTAAGACTTCTGATGTCCTTGTACTTTTGGTGGAGCATTCATGGGCAATTTCTCCTTTAATGGCATTGCTCACATCAGGTAATAATCTCTTTAGTCTAGTCCACCTAGATATGATCTTTTATTCTCTTAGAAATAGATAAAACCCATTTTTATTAAATCTTGGCTAAGGTTCATGGGAACAAATATATCATGATATAATGCCGGTGATACAGTAGAATCTAAGTTTGTCCTAATATAACAGAAGAATTATGGGCCTTATATGCCAACTGGATGGAGACCTAGGCATATTATCACTGCCAAATGTATTGGAGTCAAGGTGATGAATAACTTTAGACTGGTCAGTAGTGGCCCTACACAACAGTGGTATCTCCACAGCTTATATCATGACAATAATCTTGTCTTTAGGACCCAAAGCATGACCCAAGATTGGAGCAAACTTTGAATAACAAGCTGTTTAACCAAGATGTACAATGGGACTTACAGAAGAGAATACACTATTGGGCACATAACATATATAGTTCCTCTAGTCCACCGCTAGGGTATGCAATGATCAACTTCTCCAGACTAATCCTTCTTTTATAGACATATAACAAGATCCTGCTGCATATATAAAAAGTTATAAAATGTCATCAGACTTAAGGCCATAAGTTTCCAGTGAATATAAATCCATACCAACTAGGAATATGATATAATTGCATTACTCTCTTCTCCCCAGCCAACATCAAAAATTCATGGAGCCTGAGGCTTCCTCAGACCTGCTAGGAAGAAAATGTAGCATTATTAGCTACTTATAGCACATAACAATTATTGCTATCCATTTATAGCACAGGAAAGTTAGGAAAAAAAGATATTTGTAAAAGTCAACAACCCTAACAAAATCATTGACATAAGGAGAGAGGATATATTCTGCCTGATGACTCTCCATGTAATCTCCCAACACTGAAGACTCCCATATGTTTGAATATCTATAAGTTGATTTACTTTAATTTAGTGTGTTTTGTCATTTACATTATAAAGCAGCATCTAATTTTCTTCTAAAAAATAGATATTCAAGCACACATTCTGAAAGATAAATGAAATTTGCGTTTGAGATGCTGAAAATCTAAACTTAAGTGAGTGGTAAATTACAACCCTTAAACCTACTTGTTATAGAAGAAAACTCTCTCAGTAGAGTTAACCATAACTTGTCATATACTTGCCCTGGAATGATCAGGCTACCCACCAGCAGAGAATGAGAACCATTATATCAAAACAGGGATTATAGCAGCTGTTCTGTGACCTCTGGGATAATCAGTTAATCTGCTCCCATTTAACTCTAGGGGACAAAGGGATGAAGTGTCCTAGAATTAAACTGAAAAGAATCTTAGTATCAGGTTTGTCATCTTGGACATAAAACCCACTTTGTCATATGTGATCCTCTTAACGGGGAAGAGAAGTACCATAAAGTCACATTATTGAAATATGTACTAAAATAAAAATAAAGGAGAAAAAGTTCAAAATACATAGTCTAGTTTTTGGATTCAAGATGCTATTAATTATAAGATAAAATGAGGCTGCCAAGATACCAAAGCAAAACCAATGTGTCTCTTAAGGGCAATGAACTATGGAAGCCAGAATGACTGTGGCTTGCTAGAAATTTGTAGTTCATTATAATATTCAATTAAAACATGTTTAGCATGTCTCTTCTACATATACAAAGAACAAACAGTGAACTGGCGTCTTTACTAAATAAGACAAAAAGGAGTCCTGAATATAATGAAAAAGGGACTCCCTTCACCTGACATCATGGGCCTGACTTTTCTGAAGGAATCTGTTACTGTATTAAAGTTTGGGGCACCCTTCAAACACAATGACTATATATCCCCAGGCAAATCTGGTAACTAATGTCAGAATATCAGAATGTCAGAATAGACCCATATGTTACCTGAATTGGTATTTCTATTGGTTATTTTATATGCAAATAATCAAGTGAAACAAAAAATGGTTTTTGATCTGTAAGAAACATACAGTCACTCCTGGGCCCTTTCAAGAAACCAATACAATAAGATGAAAAATGATGAGTAACTATCATTACTTAAAAAAGAGAAATGATTCTTCTTTCATTCATTTATGCCCTTATCCTACAAGTTCAAAGGTCTAGCATTCACAAGTAACATGTATGCCATATGGTTTATCTAAATTTCCACTGGTTAAGACAGAAAACCATGAAGCAGTTATCTTTTATTTTTCTTATTCTATAGATGAATATTAAGGCACAATCTATCAAATGTCACATAGTAAGAAAGTGACAGATCTGGGACTTGAACACAAGTAGTCTATTTGTTGAGTCTACATCTTTAACATTACACTGTTCAATAATAAACCTAGGAACAAAATTAACTTTAAAAAATGGGAACTTTCACATGCATCAGTGATACCTAACTGAAAATTTAATAGAAATATCCCATTTGCAAATCAAAGCTATAAATATATCAGAATCAAATTAATTGAATAGGCAAGATTATGTATTTATAAAATGTAAAATTTTCCTCTAGTTTCACCAGAAATTCTTAATCAATCAACAGTAATGCTGTGTATGAATGGGAAATAGTATTTTTAAGTGGCAATTCTATTAATAAACTTAATGCAATATATTTAAAAATCTATGAATTTTTAATGAGATGAGGTATGTTGTTTCTGAATCTGTTAAAAAATGATCAGAAGAGTCAAATAATAAACATGACAAAGAAGATTCAAGAGTAGAATAAAACTTATGGGTATCTGCTATCAAAAACATTTCAGATAGTGAAATGTAGGTCCAAGAATGGACTTTCAGAAGACAACTCAGAAACACATCCCTACATAAATACCAACTGACTCATATATAAAAAGCCTGACATTCCAAATATTTAAGAAAGGAGATATAATTCAATAAATGAGGCTGATTCAACTGCAAATATTTGGAGAAAAAAGTAGCTCCTCATATCAGTTAGATATTTACTATTGATATAAATAGGAACCAACATTATAGAACAAAAAATAGATTACTATATTTTATATTCTCTTACAGGATAAGGTATAACACAACTTCATTTTACTGTTTTCTGTATTTTTCATTTTATGTTGGATAAAACAAATGTTTAAAGTAGCAAAATTAGTCACCCTTCAAACTTCTATAGCCCCCATACAAAATAATCCATTTTTTCTTTAATCAAATGAAGAGAAGAATGTAGATGTATATAAAAAATCTTTTCACTTTCTACCTCTGTATAAAAAAAGATGCTTCATATTATTTATATATCTGCATGGGTGTCTCTGAGTGAATTCCAAAGCAAAAACTAATGAGTGTTGAATCACCTGTCAGATGGAGAAGATCATACTGATTATTTCATATAACCAAAACTACCAGACTGAATTTTTAAAGCTGAAAATAATATAATTGCATAGTTCTCTACTGAAAACTACTCAAAACTTACTTTACATTTCAATCAATTATATAGTTTAAGGAAATCTTTCATTGTTCTTTTATAACAATTTTTTTTAACTTAAAAATTGTATTGTGTTAAAAAAAAAAAGGGAAGACAAACTCACATGAATGGGTCTCTGAATAACATTCTATCATTCCTAGAGTGGTAAGGATCTCAATACCTTTGCCACTTATTTTTTCTAAAATACATTTTTCTAATTATACATTGTGGTCACTCTAATTCTTCAGCCATTTTTATTTTTATTATAAAAAATATTTTTATAATTAAATGATTGCTAATAAACGTATAAAAGCAGTTATTTTATTGATTCATTTTTGATCTAAATAAAATATAAAATGTCCTAAAGAAGATGAAAAATATTTTCAAAATGATTTTTCATGTTTCTTCTCTTGTATTTTTTTCCCAAGATAAATTATTTTTACTCTAGAAAGGACAAGAGAAGTCTCAGTTATCAGGATGTATTGTCTCTAAACTTAGTAATTAGCAACCCCCCTGCATTGCTACCAAAACCATTATGTATTTCAATGTAAGGGTACTTCTTCTTAAAAATCATACAATTGCCTGATTTTCTAGATATTAAGGTTTGTTGAAGATTTTTCAATTTGAAGATGGAGAAACATCACTATCTAAACTCTATACTATCAAATACTGGACCTGAGAGCAAACTGTATCCTGAATCTCTGGACAGTAAATAAATTCTATGAAGTTCAAATAAATTACATAATGTTAGAAAAGCCTTCAATCGTTAATCAGTATGTTTAGAAAATGACAATTTATTTTACTGTTGACCTCAGACTTCCATTTTCAGTAACATATAGGCAAAATGGCTGTTGATATCTAATGTTTCCTGGGTGCTTGCCATGTATATGATGCCGCTCAAAACTTATCATCTGTCCTCCCCCAAACCCTAGAAGATAGATACCATTATTATACCCATTTTATATAACAGAAATGAAGAACGGGTCCAAGAGAGCACAGATGGTTAAGTATCAGAGCCAAGGCACTACGGGTGCACTGCAGACACCCTTCTTTTGGGCAGTGCACTAGGGTGCTGATTTTCCAAGAATGACTGTGAAATAATTTAGGTGAGACTCAGGAATATTGGGCTTATATATTCCTTTTTATTTTCCTCTAATGATTTAAATTTTCAATGTGAACTAGTATTTATTAGTACAGTTGTGTCACAGAATGTGAACCAGTATTTGTTAAAACAGCTCATGTCACAAAATCAGATATTTATTGAAAATGGTTAATGAATCAAGCTAAATGCCTTTTAAATACAAGTGCTTCCCAGAGAAACATTTTGGTTGTTCAATTCACATGTTCCCTTCAGAATTACACAATGTGTATTTCCTGAGATAAGAAGAGCTTTGTAATTCTCCACCTCAGTAATTTTCTCCTGAGCTGCAACTATGTCCAGTCTAAGAATAGAGAAGTTAATCCAAATTAGTCATTCTAAGTGTGACTTTTGTTACCAGAATCTGAAAGGTGTGTAGAGTTAGCTGAAAAGAGAGTAATTAAGAGAATTACCAAATACTCCATCTGCTATGCTCTTAATGGATTCATAGATCTTCCTTCTCCGATTTTCCCTTCAGCTCTTATTTTAATTTTCCATACATAAATATATAGGAACTCCCTCTGTTTAATTGCTTGGGATATTTTCTTAGAGGTAAATAATATCCATACAATATTGTTTATTTTCTTGAAATTTTGTCACATACTGCATAAATGATTCTTGCCAGGCATATTCTATCTCGAATTATTTAGAAGAAAATTGATGTGATAAATCAAATATAATAAGTGCCTTCATACTTTGTGTGGTATAATTATTTCAAATTAGGAGAATTATAAGTTGGGTACATTGGTTTTCAGTTGAGCAAGAATATTCTTTTATTCTTCAATCAAGCAAGTAATACACTATAATTAAATAATGTAATAACATAAATGTTTCAATTTCCAAACAGAGAGGGAGAGAATATAAAATTTGCCTGAAAGCAAATGGGCATTCATATTCCAAGCAAATGTCAAATACAACCCACTATATGAGTGGTAGGGAATAATGTCTTATCTTTTTCCCTCTGAGTAGTCTGGATGCAAAGAGCTACCACAATTTTCCCACATATTTCCCATCTTTCCATTTAGATTCTTACATTGTTTCCTGTGGAAACCAGAGGTTATATCAGTGAGGGCATCCTACTAAATCACATTAAATAGAACAATGGTTTTACTATCAATTATGGTTACTAATATGTTTGATCCCATGGACCTCATGTTCAATAAAATAATGTGTCTCCAGTAAAATAACATATAATAAGTGGTCATTAGCATGATTTAAAAAAAATAAAAATATGTACTATATAATTGGAGCACCTGATACGCTGTCATAGTGAAATTATATGTCTGCTTCTCCTGACAAGGCTACAAGCTTCTTTTTTTTAAAATTTTTTTTATTTTTATCTTTTTATGACTACAAGCTTCTTACAAGCAAGGACCATGTTCTTGGCCATTACATGTTCAACAAATACTTGATAAAGTAATGAATTAGTATTATTAACTTCGTACACATTCTTTATCCCAAGTCCCTTTTTTCTGTGTGAAATATGTATTTTTAAAGGAAGCCTCATACTGAGTAAAAAGACAGGGCCCACAGCAGAACAGTGCTGCTGCCCCTTCCTACCAATGTACTTGTTAAACTAAACAAGTTACTAGACCTCCCTAAGCCTCCCTTTTATACCTAAAAGATGAAAAAAAAAAAAAAAACAATTGCACAGGATTACAAATAGCATTAAAAGAAATAGCACTGAAAAAATTGTTTGATATAATAGATATTCAGTGAATGTTCACAGTGTTCTGAAGTATTTCTCCTTTTTGTGTCTTTTTTTTTTTTTTAATTGCTTGAGGTGTCACTTTTCACAGTACCATGGTCACTGATAACATTCCAGACATTCTTAAAGTAAGATCAATCTTTATAAAGCAAACATGGCCTTTGTTTAGTATTATGGACAACATATACGGGCTCCCAAAATTCCAAAGAGGAAATCCTAACCCTAATTGAGGATGTTTGGAGATGGGGCCTTGAGAGACCATTCTGTCATGAGGGTAGAGCCTTATCAACTAGACCCCAGAGAGCTCCCCTCCTGTCATGTGAAGAGGCCGAGAAGACCATTGACAAACCAGGAAATGAGCCCTCATCAGACACAGAAACTGCTGGTTGCTTTTGGACTTCCCTGTCTCCAGAACTTTAAGCAATAAATGTTTGTCATTAAGCCACCCAGTCGATAGCACTTTTTTTTTTTTTGTACCAGCCCAAATATATTGAGATGATTTAGCCTCTGTCATGCCCTCCAAACAGCACTGTCTTTTGTTTTTTTCAAGATAATAAAGAATTTACTTATTTATTTATTTTAAGTTTTCACTTAAGTTCCAGTTAGTTAACATACAGTGTGATCTTAATTTCAGACAGAATTTAGTAATTCATCATTTACATATAACACCCAACAAACAGCACTGTCTTTGTAGTTAGGAATCATTCTTACTAAGACTTCAGATTTCTTTAATATTAAACACTCCCCTTACTATAAGTTTCATTTATTTATATTTAATCTTCCTTTTATACATGCACCAAGAATGCACCATATTCTGAAGTAAGTAAATTCTAGGTTTAATCACTGTAACAATGTATAATTTCATATTGTTTCTAGACTATACAGGGGAAACATGGTATGGTTATGAAAACTCACTGATACTAAATCCCCTCTGGGGACTCTGAAATAAATGAAAGCAAATGTTAGCATGATTAGAAACTCTGGGGAAATGCTAGAAAACTTCCTTCTATTACACTATTTTCTACATTAATACTTCCTGAAAAACAAGAGTAGCTCCTTTTTGGATTTCTGGGAGGTTTTGATCACATTAACTTGTACAAAGTGATGATAATACAAAATGTTAGCAGTCCCTAAAACTTGATCATATATTTGTAGACCTCAGGTTTTATTTTTGTTTTGTTTTCTTTTGTTTTGTTTTTTTTCCAGTTTGGAAACAGTCTCTGAAATTTCCTACTGAAACCATATCCAAAATTACTCTGATTAAAACTTCAACTAGCTTTTAAAACAAAAATTTGTGTATTTGGGGGTGCCCGGGTGGCTCAGTGGGTCAAGCCTCTGCCTTTGGCTAAGGTCATGGTCTCAGGGTCCTGGGATCAAGCACTGCATTGGTCTCTGCTCAGCAGGGAGCCTGCTTCCCCCTCTCTCTCTGCCTGCCTCTCTGCCGACTTGTGATTTCTCTCTCTGTCAAATAAATAAATAAAATATTTTTATTAAAATGTGGTCCATAAACACTATGGAGTATTATGCCTCCATCAGAAAGGATGAATACCCAACTTTTGTAGCAACATGGACGGGACTCGAAGAGATTATGCTGAGTAAAATGAGTCAAGCAGAGAGAGTCAATTATCATATGGTTTCACTTATTTGTGGAGCATAACAAATAGCATGGAGGACATGGGGAGTTAGAGAGGAGAAGGGAGTTGGGGGAAATTGGAAGGGGAGGTGAATCATGAGAGACTATGGACTCTGAAAAACAATCTGAGGGGTTTGAAGTGGCAGGGAGGGTGGGAGGTCGGGGTACCGGTGGTGGGTATTATAGAGGGCACGGATTGCATGGAGCACTGGGTGTGGTGAAAAAATAATGAATACTGTTATGCTGAAAATAAATAAATTAATTAAAAATAAATAAATAAAATAAAATATTTTTAAAAATTTGAGTATTTGTATAATGAAGCAAATTAAGAAACACTTATTCAGCCTTATGAGGCAATAATGTATATTAAAAAATAGCTAATAAGATTAGCAAGAATAGTTATTTTATATTTATGGTAAACTACTTTTCAATATATAATATAGATAACTTATATTGCTACTAGGTTTTTTTTTCCTTTAATTTTTTCTAAACATCAAGAAAAGAAATAAGCAATGAGACATTTATTCTACCTATCATCTAACTATCACCAGAACATGTAAGGTTTATAGCAGAGGCCCTATCTAATCAGTATGCTGCCTCAAATGGACAAGTAGAACCTGGAAGTTAATACAGAGAACCAGCAGAAAGAATAGCTTATTTTACTCCCTCAATCATCTGCCAAAGATGAGGATGATCTTTGGTTCCAATTTAGAATTAAGTCAATTAATATTTTCCATAAAAATGTCAGCCAATATTGAGAGTACATGGCATATCTTCAACATATTCCATCTCTTCCAAATAGTCTGTGCATTAAGAGTTCTGTACTTACATTACATTACATTAATGCCTTCCCCTTCTATTCCATACCTTTGCGATCTGGATTTCCCTACATTGGTTAATGTTTCCTTAACCATTTAAATAGTGAACCACTCTGACCCTACATTAGTCATAGAGGACCTAACAATACCTTTTAACTCAGTGAATGGGACTACATGGGACAGAAAATAGGAATAACGGTTTGTCACAAACTATTCAGATTTGATACTGTTCCCAGAGCAGAGAAAATTATTAGTCCAATTTAAATGGATATGAGATGCCCTTCAGCAGATGAATGGATAAAGAGGATATGGCCCATATATACAATGGAATACTACTCAGCCATCAGAAAGGATGAATACCCAACATTTGCATCAAAATGGATGGACCTGGAGGAGATAATGCTGAATAAAATAAGTCAAACAGAGAAAGACAATTTTCATATGGTTTCACTTATTTGTGGAACATAAGGAATAGCATGGAGGACATTAGGAGAAGGAAGGGAAAAACAAAGGGGGGAGATGAAAGGGGGAAATGAACCATGAGTGACTATGGACTCTGAGAAACAAACCGAGAGTTTTGGTGGGGGGGGGGGAGGAGATGGGTGAGCCTGGTGGTAGGTATTATGGAGGGCATGTATTGCATGGAGAACTGGGTATTATATGCAAACAATGAATCATGGAGCATTATTACATCAAAAACTAATGATATACTGAATGGTGACTAATAATTAAAAATATATAAATTTTTTTAAAAAATAAATACAGGAAAATTTTGGCATAAAAAATACATACAAGTAAATAAATGGAGCTCTAGATACTCCTGTGTTTTTATTGATGAATTCAAGTGTTAACTGGTAAAAAGAAAAAAAAAGATTAGCTGAAACTCAAGCCTCTCATTTCAACAGAAGAAAAGTCAATCACATTTTTAAATGAATAAATATTTAATATTTTAAATTTAGAGTAACCTCTCATATAAAAACTAGTTTAAACTTGGGAAAAATGCAAATCCCTAAAATAGTGTAAAACATTCTCAATATTTTCAATGTGATGGGTACTACAATATTGACTATATTCCCTGTGCTGTACTTTTCATCTCTATAATGACATCCTTATTGTAGCCTTTCTACTGCAATCTAATACATCCTTATCAAAAACAGTATCATAGTTTAAAGTCCCAATTCAGATTATCATGTTTCAGAGGGTAAAGGATGTTCCAAGAAACTGCCTCAATAGCTGATTATTCCCATTCCCATCAAAAAAAAAAAAAAAAAAAAAGAAAAGAAAGAAAGAAAGAAAGGGGGGAAAAAAGGAGGCAGGTGGGGGGGCAGGGAGTAGCTGACCCGAAAATATTTATCTACATTTAAAAAAGAAACAAAACAGAATTTTCTCTAAGAAAATCATCTGTCTTTAGTTCAGTGAGGGCTTTTGACATAGACCCACAACTCAAGTTCCCAAAATGACACTTACTTCTTCTCAGACACTGAGTTATATGACTGACTCACTATGGATTCTTCACCATAAAATGGGTAATACAATGCATTCCTTAAAAATAAACTATAGGATAAAATGACATGGTGAGTTAATTCCTTAGCAATGGTTCTAGTGCACACTACCATCAATGAGAGGTTATTATGAAAAGTCTAGGGGCGCCTGGGTGGCTCAGTGGGTTAAGCCACTGCCTTCCTCTCAGGTCATGATCTCAGGGTCCTGGGATCGAGTCCCGCATCGGGCTCTCTGCTCAGCAGGGAGCCTGCTTCCTCCTCTCTCTCTCTGCCTGCCTCTCTGCCTACTTGTGATCTCTGTCTGTCAAATAAATAAATAAAATCTTTAAAAAAAAAAAGAAAAGAAAAGAAAAGTCTAAAAAGAAGGGTGTTCTTGTTTTTCATTTTTATTGTTTCTGGGAGGGGGATTAAGAGAGAAATAAACTTTTTCTACATAACTGTAGCCATATGTTTTCCAGTGATTTGAGTAGTGTCTCATGTAAAAATTACTTATTAAATGCTTATTAATCAGAGAGAATACAGGAGAGAAAGAGAGACAGAATGAGAGAGAGAAAGGGAAAGAGAAAGAACATGGAGACCAAAATAAAATTCAGTAAGCTACTAATGATAAATGGCTAACAAAAGATCTTGGCTTAGAGATAAGTTCATGGATATTTTCCTGGAAAGACATTTTGTTTGCAAAATAATTATGAATTCATTCTCCCCTCGGATTACAAAATTTGTTAATTTTCTGCTTAAAAGAATCAGAATATTAATATGAAATGCATGCTTTGAGGATTAACTATCAAAGTCACTACTAATTATTGAAATTAATCAATGGCTAAGGGACTATGAAGATTTCTGTTGCCAGAAAACATTAGCTTTAAAAGCGTAAACTGCTAAGAAGTTTATGATGACGATTATTTATTAAAGAGTATTTGTAGCATTGTCAGCATTCATTTTTACTTTGATTCAAAAGCAAAGCATTTTAATATCAAAGATATTTCATTACCATGAACTATCAGGATTCTGAACAATTTTTAAAAGCTATTGACCTTTGGTTATTTTATATATATATATATATATATATTTATATGTGTGTGTGTGTGTGTGTGTGTGTGTGTTATTTGCTAATTTCATAAATATTCAAAATAATACACAGGCTGTTTGGTCTCTAATATTCATTGACTAGATGATATCACTAGATATTAAGCTCATTTCTTATCTTAGTTAAGAAAAACATATTCTTGGAATACCTGTTTGATGATTTTTATTTCTATGCACAAATAAGTTACCCATTAAAATCTCATTTCTGCTAAATAAAGGTTATTCCATGATTTTATTTATGATTTTATTTGCAATCTATTATCTCAACTATTGTGAGACTCTATACTCACAGGATATAAACCTACAGATTATTAGTGTATTTTAATTTTAAATATAATTTTAAATTATTATTCTTAACTAAATTAAAGAACATGACTATGACATAGGTTTTCTTTATACAAAAATGCATTTATGTCTCTTCCTAATGTTCTGCTTTAAGTTTAAATTTTAGTCTTATTTATTTATTTCAATTTTATGAGAAAAAAATTAAATATGCCTTATTGTTTCCTTTCCTTTGTATCTTTGGATTTCAATGGCAAGAATTTAAAGTTTATTTTTATATTCTCTTGTTGTCTTTGTATTTTGCCTCTAAGGACTTTTAATTTAACCTATGGAATAGTTATAAGGGAATAAGAAACAGAGGGAAAAACAAACAAAAAAAAAACAAAAAATCCCTTATCATATATGAAACAACAGAAATGCTACAATACCAAAACACAGACTCCGTGGGAGAATTTAGATGGGAAAATCTAGATCTCTATGGCTGATTTAGGGACCACGGTAAAAGGAATACAGATCCCTATAACTTAGATTACTAGCACAGGAACAATTTTATAATCAAAGCCCACTAGATAAAAAGGAGACATGAACTTTCTTCTGTGAACCATATAGTTTCACATTCATGAAAATGAAAGTCGAGGCGAAATCCAAGTAAAAGTGGCAGATTGACATAGCCCCCACTCTCACCACTCTTATCTTACCAACCACCATACACACACTCACACACACTCACACACACTCACACACACACACACACACACACAATTAATTAGAAGGTAATACTGAAAACCACTTTTGGTGCGTCTGGGTTGCTCAGTAAGTAAGCATCTGCCTTTGGCTCTGGTCATGATCTGGGGGTTGTGGGATGGAGCTAAGCATCAGGCTCTCCTCTCAGAGGGCGTCGGCTTCTCTACTGCCTCTCCCCTCACCAGTAGCTTGCTCTCTCTCTTTCTCTCAAATAAATAAATAATATCTTAAATTTAAAAAAAAACCACTTTCCAAGGCTTGATTAATTAGAAAGAATTGTACTGTACTCCTATTCAGAAAAAAAATGGCTAAAAATTAAAAAAAAAACTTAGAAAAGAATCAAAGAGCAAAATTGGAAAGCAGATTAATAAACACATGAGAATTACAGTTCTTCATGTTCTGAACTATATTACAGACAAGATGAACACATAAAAGGGAAAACCTAAAAGAAGAGATCAGAAGGTTTAAAACAGAAAAGATTTTAAGAAAACATGAAAAAAATGATCTACTGGAGCTGAGAAAGCAGTTAGAAAGGAAACAGTTATTTAATAAAGGGAATTAAATATTAAAAACAAGAAAAATACAATGAATAACCTAAAAATACTGGGAGGTGCTCGTAATACCTGATGAAGGGACAGAAAATATGAGAACAAAAGAAAGATATGAATACAGATCTATAAGAATCAACATAGACAAAACTGGGTTTATAATAAACATACTGAAAGAAATTCTGTATTATGATACACAAAATATATACTGAAAGTAGTAAAAACCCAAATGTGAAAAGAAAATTTTAGAATTATCAGAAGAAAATTTATGAGAATAAATTTAAGAATCTTGGATATAAGAGAAAAACTAGACCCAAAAGGAACAAATCTTGGATATAAGAGATTTTAAAACTAGACCCAAAAGGAACAAATCCTAATATATTTAGCTCTTCTCTAAATGGGAAAGTGTAAGGTTTCATGTTATGTGAGAATCTGAATCAGCAAGGAAAAAGCTAATTATATATATATATATTTGTTCCTCATTTCTGGAGCAAAACATCTCGTTCTCTTGTTTCAGTATGGCTATTATATCTTAACAAAATTTTAAAATATTTTACACATTAGTCTAATGTATAAAATAACTTAAAATTAAAATTAATATTTTAAAATATAAAATATTTTATACATTAGTTAAAACATTTTATATATTTATTTGGGAGAGGTTTTAGGAAAATTACACATGAGATTGATTACTCCTGGATCTTTACTGAAAATGTACTACAGTGATGTATGCACAGAAGGATTACAACTGTGTAACATAAAATTCATGATAAAAATTCAAAAATATTAGAAGAAATTAGCCAATGTGTACACGATAATTACCTGTATGGTTGGGTTATCAACAGAAGTCTTTTCTCTAATGCCTAAATTATTATAGTTTTTTTTTCAGGATTTTATTTATTTATATGAGAAAGAGAGATGGTGAGAGAGAGCATGAGTAAGGAGGAGAGGGAGAAGGAGGCTCCCTGTGAGCAGGAATCCCCATGTAGGGCTCAATCTCAGGACCCTGAGATGAAACAGTGGAAGAGATATGATTTGGGTGGACTTCATAATGGTGAACTTACAGAGTCAAGAGCATTTTATCAAAGGACAGTTTATCATTCTGTCCAATACCTACTGTGACCTGACCTATGTATCTATATCCAAGGTCATTTGCTGTGTGTCTTTTGATATGTTTTTATTTTTCCAGTACTTTCTATTTCCATACAAATCTTCATTATGTAAGACAATAAGTCACATCTCTGCGTTCAAAACATAGTCCTCTGTCCCTTCTAATAGTCTTTTTCTAGATACTTCTGCACCAAAGCACCCAAAATATTAGTTTGAAATGAAGATTCCTGAGGTTATATTTACATATTAAAAAACAAAACCAGTAAACTTCTGAGATCTAATCTCAGAATTTAAAGGTTCTAATTTTACATTCACAAAAATACTAAATTATATTAAATTTATACCTTTCCTTCCCTTCAACCCTTAACTAGTAATTTTCAAATAGAAATTTGAGGTTATTTGATTCTATGTCCAAGAAATCTGTATTTGCATAATCATTCTAGGTAAAACTGATGGAGCTTTCTGTGGCTCACACTTGGAAGCAATTCTTTAATATATTTTTTTGTATATTAACCCTCTGATAATATCCTCCCTTGAACTCTGTATAAAAACTTTGGATGATTACATTTTTTGACACTTTTTTTCAACTAAAATGTAATCTCCTGGAACGCGGGGTCCAAGCTTAAGCCCTTTTTGTACAATTTGTAGAGACCAATAAAGTACTATTCCATACCAAGAACTGTATGAAAGGAGCAATTGATAAAGCTTTCCAAGATTGCTAGCCCTCCTAGAGAGTAGGAAAATATTCTGTCCCTATGAGTTCTATCTGACAAATTCCTAAACACTCTGCTAGTATAATGAAACTTCTCTATGCTAAATATCAAATCAAAAACTGGCAGCAAGAAAAAAAAAATAAAATAAAACCTGCAGTAAGCACGTGCACTTCATATGTGGAGGTAATGTATAGCGTGGAAAAGAGACAAATACAAGGTAAAAGTTATGTCAGTTGAAAGGAGGAAAATGGTTTTTAGTAAGTATCCCAGTGGGCTCAAGTGCCCTCTCACCTGCCCCAGAGGCCTGATACTATATCACTCATTTCGTGATTGATTAATGAACATTTGCATATGACAAAGATTCAACCCATATCTGTAGTCTGAAGTCTGTATCTGTATCTGCAGTCTGAATTTCAGCAAATTGGAAAGCTTCCGATTTTATCACCAGTATTGAAGGTTTGTCAAGAGAAAAAAAAAATTACTCACTTGACATTATTTCCTTAGTATTTACTTTGTTTAATTTATTTAAAACAAAATCCCTCAACCTTGCTCATTCTGTTCATAGGTAATACATTTTATATGTTTATTTGACTGAAATTAAAATACCACATTTTACTGGAATGACAACTGAGTGACAACTGTTAAGTGTCTTCAGGGGAAAATTGTTTAACAAAAACATATTTTGAAATTTCCTATTGAATCAATCATTATTTCTAACACTAAAATTTTCATAGAAATGAAAGATGGATGAGATGGTGATAAAGGCAAATAGTTTTCATGAAATTATGGGGTTTTGCCTGGTTTTGTACCATGTTTGACAAACAGCGACATCTGTCTAAAATCTGTCAATATGATGGATGGGAAGCATAAATCACATTATCTTATGTCAACACTCCTCTCAGAACAATATTTTAACATAAATTCAGTGCTATGTCATGAATATGACCCTTGGGAATAAAGAGAGAACATGTAACATTCAGCTGGATCCTATGTACATAGTTATTTTTAACCTCCTTTGACTTAGGAAACCTAAACTTTCCAACAAAATCTCAAAGATATGAAATATATTCCATACAGTTTGATAACCATTAATGTGGTATTGAAATGAAACTTTCCAACAAAATCTCAAAGATATAAAATATATTCCATTGTGTATATATACCACATCTTCTTGATCCATTCATCTGTTGATGGACATCTAGGTTCTTTCCATAGTTTGGCTATTGTGGACATTTTGGTGAGTGCTGTGAAGTGTGTAAACCTGGTGATTCACAGACCTGTACCCCTGGGGATAAAAATATATGTTTATAAAAAATAAAAAGTTAAAAAAAAAAAAAAGGGAAAAAATAAATAAATAAATAAATAAAATATATTCCATACGGTTTGAGAACCATTAATGTGGTATTGAAATGAAAATTTAAGCATATATGCTATTGTTAAGTGCTGTAGCAACAAAAGCATTTCTGGCAAAATCGTGTTCTGAAGATATGAAATTAAAGCATTCAAGGGACAAATTTGGAGGTTCAGCTAAAATTCATTTGAATGCATTTATCAAAAGCTCATGCAATTCTTATACCCCCTTTACCCCAGTTTTAGAACTTATGATTTTTAGTAATTTATAAAGTGTTCTAAGACATCACAAACCTGATCCCTGAAGCATCACCTCACATAACCACATTTCTTCTCTTATTTTTAATTCTTAAACAGAAATTTACCAAGGTTTGTGAATACATTAATTGTGCCCTAGATGTGTTTGGTAAAAACATTTTCTCAGTCTCAGTTGGAATAGTCTTTTCTAAATGGGTAAGACAACTAGATTTTTATTTCTTTAACAATGTTTTTAAAGATTTAAACATTTATAGCTGAACCTTAATAAAATTATCCAGAATTTTGATTGGTATATTTGGGTTCCTCTTTCTTAATCTGCAAATTTGTACACGTTTGCTTTGTCATTCTGTGCTGGAATGGGATGACCCTCTTCTGTCCATGACCTTAAAAGAGTCAATCCTAGTCTATTTTTGTGTTAGAAAAGATACAGCCCCCTCATCCTCCTACTGAACTCACTTTTTTCACTACATTGAATAAATCAATTGAACTGCCTGCCCCCGTACAACTAACCATTTTATCTAATGGAGTTTCTTTCTATTGCTTTTTAAGTTTCTTCCAGTTATCCTGAAGCAGAGATTAGAATGGCATGTTTTTCTAATTGCTGTTCTGTCTTAAAGAAACGAGCCTCAACTCTCAGGGCACAAAATGAAGGGATATTCAGGTAGTTTTAACCACAATATGCTGAATGGAGCTACCACAAACAATATAGGCACTAAAGCATTATTATTGCGATTTTGTGTTTTTCTTTTGTTTGTTCATTACTAAATAATATGTCTTAAATTAAATTATCAGAAAGAAAAACAAAAGTCTACTTCATTTAGCACAGAGTAGTTCTAATGGCATCGTGCCTAATCATTCTCGCAAAGAGAACTTTGTTGTCAGTGCGTGTGATCACACCAAATAATTTAGACACTCAAACTGTTTTACCTCACAGGACTTGTCTATTTATTTACCATTGATAATCACTCAAAATTTATATTGAAACCAACTACATCAGAAGAAAATAATAATTTGATTAAATTTAATAATATAAGTACCTGTAACTAAAGTGTTGATTCACCTAGGTAACGTAAACTTTATTTTACTTTTTTCCTTCTCTAATAGATTTTTAATATTCTCTGTCATGATTTTTACCTCTTCAGTCCTAACACATAAAAGTTTATAACAATTAGGTAAAGATTAATCTTATGTCTTATATATCCTTATATAGAGATGATAACTCTATCTGTCTTCATAGTTTTGCCTAAGAATGGCAAGTGACTCAGACAAACTACCAGGCCAATCTGAAATTCCCAGGACAAGACATATATTAGGTCAGGCAGGACAAGCCTCTATGATGGATTGTCTATTACTCCAAGATGAATGCAACTATGGTTTCAAGGGAGTCTAGATGTTCCCTTGATGTCCTTATTGAAATTCCCAATAAGGCTGCAGTCACTTACTGAACCGTAAAGGTGGCAATAACCTTGTATATTAAAAAATAAGATATTGGGAGACATAATAATATAAATGGGGTAATCTGTATATCTTTGTTGAAACAATTTCTTCTCATTTCTTCCCAAGATAAATAAGAATCAGCAAACAAATTTGGATATAATTTATAGAAATATAAAACCAACATGTTCTTTCAAAAATAGTCTTCTTAAGCTCTTTTTTAATAAAAAAGAATTTATTGCTTTATAATTGACATAGAATATTATATTAGTTTCAGGTATACAACATATTGATTTGATATTTGTATACATTAAGAAATAATCACCTCCTTAGATCTAGTTACCATCTGTCAGTAATATGGCAATATTATTGACCGTATTGCCTATGCTATGCACTACATTCCCATAACTTATTTAGTTTATAACCAGTATAAACCTCTTAATCCCCTCATAAATATAAAGTATAGGAAATACAAATGAATAGGCAATACCATTTAGTAATAGCTACGAGGAAGATCATATGGATAGCCCATTTTACTATGTAGAAAGAAATTCAAAAAGAAAATAATTATTTTTAAATGAAGCACATGAAAAACATTCATTATAGGGAAGTTATAAGAGGAATTACACCTTTATTTATGTGGAAATGAAGTCAGAAAATATATAAACCCAACAAAATGTTTAAAAAATAAGTCATTTGCTAAGGGCCATAATAGAGGAAGCTGTATTGTGAACTACTTCATAGGATGGATAGGTTTGTCCAAAGTGTCCTTTCCCTCCCTAGGCATAATTTCCAGTGACTGACTGCCAAAAGTAACTTTCAGTTTCAACAACCAGTGAACAAGCAGTGTAAGGAGCTCATTCAGTAGCAAGAAGCTTGAGCCAAAATAATGAGACATTACAAACGAATACCACTACATCTTTTGATTCCAACTGTTGGTAAAGTGCAGCAGCAATATGCTTCTAAGCCATCTAGATGGTTTCAAATAATGTCTCTAGGTTGAGCTGATGCAGAATTAGAATGGAAGGCCTTCCTTTACTTTTAGTTCTTGGTGACAAAGGAAAAACTGATTAATAATTTGACTTTATTGTCAATTCCTAATGTTCTAATTTGTTGATAGTATTCATTGTATCTCATGGGGTGTCAGTGATAGCAACTCCAGCATAAATCCTAAGGTAGTAATATATGATTTGATTCATTGCCTTGGGCTGCAATAACCCTAAAGAGAATTTCATTGTTCTAAAATTCAAAGAACAAAAAACTCAGGATTGTCTTGTTTCCTTTTAGGATTTAGGATTGAGGTAAAGAAAAAAATATTTTGAAAGAAAGTTATCAGTTCTTTCCTTTAAACATACAGGGTTGCCTGGATAAAAGCTAGTGATTCTATGAAGAATATGTATCAAAATCAAGTAATTATGGACAGCTCATTGCCATTTTTCATGGCATATCTGGATTTAGAATAAAGATAAACCCTATTAGGGAAAACAGTATTTAAAGAGATAACATTTCTTAGAATTCTGCTTAACAGAAAAAACAGGATGTCAAGTGAAGTACATGTAAAGTATTCCCTTCAGCATAAAAGCTGAAATCACAAATCACATTAGGACAATGATTCTTATGATTTGTATCACTAGAAGCCATTTTATCACTCTCTGAATGGCAAGATCATTGTTACTTTTATCAACTGTTCACAGAGTTTACATGAACAATTTATTAAAACACAAGCAATTTCAATGTCTTACACTCTTGGTGGAAGGGTGATGACATTAGCATGTTAGGGCACTGAAGAAAACCAATAGCACCTGAAGGAAGGGAGCAAGAAAAAAGCATTCTACCTCTGGGGGCAGAGCAGGCAGATGTGCTCTAGTCGGAGCTGTTCCAGGAAGGGGCAGGAGCACTGAACAGGCATACCACCACAGACCAGGATCACGTTCATCTCTGGGATGAAGCATTAATCACAGCACAGCCTAAAGTAGAGCCAAAAGCTGAGACAGTACAGTAGGAATAAAAGAGGAGAGGGGGGAAAAGGGAAAAAGAGAGGAAATGATAGGAGAGAAGAGACAAGACCAGTTGAGACGAGAAGAGAAGAGAAAAATATAACCTTGGCAAACCAGGCCTCCCCTTAAATTCAGTATCACTGAACAATGTGACTGTAGAGAACTTAGAATAACCATAGCAATCACAAATCTCAAACACAGCCCAATTCTTTTTTTTTTTAATTATCTACAGTGATTCCTTTTATGCATATGCTTTTTTAAAAAATATTTTATTTATTTATTTGACAGACAGAGATCATAAGTAGGCAGAGAAAGGAGGAAGCAGGCTCCCCATTGAGCAGAGAGCCCCATCCGATCCAGGGCTTGATCCCAGGACCCTGGGACCATGACCAGAGCCAAAGGCAGAGGCTTTAACCCACTGAGCCACCTAGG
The DNA here is from genome assembly GCF_964662115.1 of Mustela nivalis. Lineage (NCBI taxonomy): Eukaryota > Metazoa > Chordata > Mammalia > Carnivora > Mustelidae > Mustela > Mustela nivalis. The sequence continues at coordinate 156,877,316 of NC_139022.1, read as the reverse complement.
TGCCCCCAGCCCAATTCTTAATTAATTTCCTCACCTCACATATTAAAAGCCTATCAGAAGGCATGTCCAGTTCTAGGCATAAAACTATTTAATTGCATTATCAAAATTCCCTCATCTTTGTCATATAAAGTATGTAATCACAGGAGTAAAATCCCATTATATGCACAGACTCTACACTCAAGCAGAGAATCAAAGGGAGAGAATTATACAAAGATGTGAGTCATTGGTGGATACTGTAGAACTCTACTGGTCATAGTATGCAAACTACTTGTGTTAAAGTCTAACACACAATAGACATATAATTTGGCTGCTATTCCTATTAATGGTAGAACATAGCACATGTAATGGGGCTCCTTTTAAAACATACTAAAAAAATGTGGTCAAGCCCAACTTTGACCCGAAGTAATAATCTTTGGCTCTTATGTAATTCTGTGGAACTAAATCCAGAAAGAATTTCAATAAATATAAGGAATTATAGTTATTTATCTTTTTTTTTAACAATTAGACAGCAATCAGGTGATTCCTATCATTCAAGAAAAGAGTAATTATTAAGCATTGCAAAGTGAAAGAACAATCATCAGCCCAATTAACATCCAAACTCTTAATCTTAGTTGGACTAATTTCAATGCACATTTTGAATTTGAAGACACAGTTACTGCATTTGGCATTTGCAAGCTATTACTTTGTCTAGATAACTGCAAATATTTAAGAACTTTCTGTGTGTCAAAAGCAATCTGGAAACACTATTCTGCAATAACTGTTCATTCATTCTTTATTGATAAAAGTACATAGTATGCTGAAGGAAAATTATTATATCAGCTGATGAAGGATACATGATATGCATAGAGTCAGACTTTTATATTTAATTTTATATATGAGCATTGCATGAAATTTTAAATGTAAAATATTTCAAGCAAAAAGCAAAAATATTCAATCTATGTGCAGAGAATAAAGAGGCATCTTTCAGTTGGAAGGATCACAGAAGGCTTCATGGAAGAAGTAGCATTAGTCCAGGAATTTTATGATGGTGTGATTTGTATAATTAGATGGGGAAAAGGAACATTCCATCTGAAGAAACAACATGGGTATCCTAATAAAGAAGGAGGGCATAAATAGTAATCGGAAAACAGCAATTTGACTCAGAGTAATAATAGGGAATTATTACTATGGTTTATGTGGAAGACAATTTAACCACTACTTTCCCAAGGAAAGTTCTAATAGAAGAGACAATAAATGAAAGTTTTAGATGTTAGTAAGGTACAGAAAGTATAGTTTGAGAGCTCATTATCCTTTAAAAAAAAAAGAGAGAGAGAGAGAGAAAGTGAGCATGGCTGGGGGGTTGGAGTAAATGGAGAGGGAGAGGGTGAAGCAGACTCCCTGCTGAATGTGGATCCTGATACTAGGCTGGTTCCCAGGACCCCAAGATCATGAAATGAGCCTAAATCAGAAATTTAACCAACTGAGCCACCTAGGCATCCTTCAATATTATTATCCTTTACAATAATGGACTCATAATACTTTGTAAGGCAAAATTCAACACTTTTTACAGAGAGCTGGGAAGGTGGATAGATTTGTAAGATTGAATACAGGGTGAAATTTATGAAGCAATTATTTTTGGAATGTTAGTCACCATTTTGCTGTTAACAAAGGGATTTCTGAAAGGTAACAAGAGCCAAAATATGATGAAAGAATGCATTTGTCATTGAAGCTAATAAAGAGGCTTTACTTTTTCCCCTCCAATGTCCAGTTATCTAAAATAAGAATGAAATAAAGCAGTAAGGTTTTACCCAATACAAGTGATTAGCCCTTTCATACGTAAAACTCCTCTAAAAGGCACACAAAAAGAGAAATCATACTCAAGTGCATTAATAATTGAGTATAATGAAAGGAGATGTCTAGATAATATCAAAATAGTTTTAAACATTGCGATAAAAATTGTTGGTGTGAACTTCAAAAGAAAGGATATTTTAATATTAAGAGCATTAATGATAATTTCAATAAAACCAATGAGAGTGCATAGAATTTATCAACTCCCATCTTTCATCTTAAGAAATGTCAAAGGAGCAGGAAAAAATAGAATATTTAATCATGATGGGTATCGCATGAACTACACAACCAGAATGATAGAAATTAAAAGGGGGAAACAATTAGTAAAGCATAGCTCTTACTCTTCAGTAGTTAAAGACAAAGAGGATTCTCTAATCGTAGTGTTTATATGGGACAGATCATGGCTTGTTTATGACAAATATATAGAGGAAAGTTTAAGTGAAAAGATATAGAATAATCTCACAAGAACTTCAGGAAACAGAGAAAGAGGCTTCTTAAAGCAAGATAAAAAAGCAATTTGAGAGAAAGCGAGCAAAGCCCACTTTCAAAATAATCAGACTAGAGTTGCTGACAGCCAATTGGACAGAGCATCTTAATATACTTACCTTCTAAATGCTGAATTCATTGAACAATATGTATATACAAATTTTATAGTGTATTTGCCATCAAATATCACCTGGCCCTAGAAAAGCCAATAAACTTATTGCAAAGATTCAAATAGTCATGCAATGAAGTGCAGAGAGTAGGTACGATTTACTATTCTTTTCTAAGCAAATTTCTTAAAGTCATGGTTACAATCTGGAACTGGCGATTTCTTAGATGGAATTACCAGGCTGAATGGGGAAAGATTATACTGCAATAAATAAAGGGTGAGTGTTGGAAAAGGGATAAATACAGGTAAAATATACTCTTTTATATTTCTTTTTTTTAAGATTGTATTTATTTATTTGACAGAGAGAGAGAGATCACAAGTAGGCAGAGAGGTAGGCAGAGAGGGGGGTAGCAGGCTGAGTAGAAAGCCTGACGTGGGGCTTGATCCCAGATCCCTGAGATCATGACCTGAGCTGAAGGCAGACTTAACCCACTGAGCCACCCAGGTGCCCCTATTTCTTATTTTTAATTGAAGTAAAAGATATTTTTATCCAAAGCAATAGTATTAACAATGTTTATTGTTCATAGTATACAGAAAAGCTGAACAATGTCATAGGGGGAGGAGGAAGGGATAGTGAATATTACACCATTTAAAAAAAATCACACAATTAGTGGTGATTGATTTAATTTTAAAGTCCTTGGACACACATTTCTAAAGACTGGTCCATACCAACTATAGAATGGCAGATTAAAATTGTAAACCCATAAATTTCATCTTTACTGTCGAAAGATATATGCAGAAGATCTCCTGTTTTCAGAGTTCACGTGAATCCAAATTCTAGTATGATTTGTCTTTTAAAATATCATTTCTGCAGTTCCATTTTATGTGACCATTTTATATTTATATGATTTATAAATCGTTATGATCACTTCTTATACTGAACCTATAGAGGCTTACTTTTCTACTTTCCATAAAGTTTTATGAACACAGAGCCATGTCAGTATAGAGAGAATGCTCTAAAAGCATCTCCACTCTGAAATTTTTCATGAAATTGCAACCTCCCCTTTTTTTTTTTTTAGATTTATTAATTTATTTTAGAGAAAGAGAGCACAGTGGGGTGTGGAGCAGAGGGAGAGAATCTCAAACTGAGAAGGAGGACCATGCGGGGTTCGATCTCATAACCCTTGAGATCATGACCTGAGCTGAAACCAAGAGTTGGATGCTTAACTGACTGAGCCATTCAGGTGCCACTTTTACCTAGAAATATCTAATTTGAAAGCACATTTTGTAAGATACTACCAATAAAAGTCATCTATCTGTAGTATTAATAAGTGCAATATTTTATAATAAATTGTGCAGAAAGTATGAGTAAAGAGCTATAGAACTAAATGCCAATGTGTTCTTAGATAAAATTCATGATATATATATAATTACAGAAAAGTTAACATCAAAGCTAAAGTGTCATCACTTTTTTAATTACCATAAGTATGTTTGTAATTACTGGAATTTCTGAAATATTATATACAGAGAAAGGATTTTTTTAAAAAAGACACTTGGAGGGATATATAGAATATCATAATTTCTTTGAAATTACTTATAATTCAGTGAAATATTTTATCCCTTTAGAGATATATAAATTAAATTATATTACAATTTAATATGCATTGGTATGATATAATTGTACATAACAAGATAATATAATTCATAGCCTTAAGATGAAAATTTTATCATCAATTCTCTAAGTATATTCAAAATTGTTTTTATAAATTGACTGCATCTGAGGTAGTAAGCAAAACCACTTTTCATAAATATAACATATATATATATATATATACCTATAGAGTATATAGAATTTGATCTATTATGAAATGCAAATCCATATAGATTGTATCTCAGTATAGGTATAGAATCTGTTGAGGCAACACAACAGATGCCAACCAAGAGCAAGCTTTAGGACTATCTTTGAGGTCAAAGAATTTCTTATCTACTGGGGAAGATACAACCCTTCAGAATCACAATCAAAATACTCTTTTTCACAATTCTTGAAGAAAGTCGATAGCATTTTTTTTTAGATTTTTTATTTATTTATTTGACACAGAGAGAGAGAGATCACAAGTAGTCAGAGAGGCAGGCAGAAAGAGGGAGAAACAAGCTCCCTGCTGAGCAGAAAACCCGATGTGGGGCTCGATCCCAGGACCCTGAGATCATGACCTGAGCTGAAGGCAGAGGCTTAACCCACTGAGCCACCCAGGTACCTGAAAGTTGATAGCATTTTTAAAAAAGTTTATGCTGTTTCATTAATAGATAATTATATTTAGTGAAAAGAGCTGAACAACATCCTTCTTTCAATTATGTATGTATAATCACTGATAATGAACTGTCAGTGAATGAATATCACCATATTTGCTTTTTTAATGAAGATGCACCTTTCCCCACATGGATTCAAACACATATCTATATTAGGATTTGTAACTTTTACTTTAAGTACTACTGTCCAGAAATATGACATCATAATCTTAGGAGAAATTACAAACCATGACTTTTCTTGTTTTCCATATATAATTGCAAATGTAGAGAACAGAGCATAGAACAATTGGGTCTTTTAACCAGTGTATATTATTCAAAGATAAAAGAACCAATGAAACTGAAGTAGTCAGTTTAATATAATACTTTTTGCAAAATTATTGTAGTAATCATATGAAGAAATAAAAACAAATCGTGTGTTACACAAAATATATAAATCAAAAGCAATTGTCATATGAAGTAAATGATAATTTTATATGTCCTTTAACACTGATATAGAAGAATGCAGAGCTGTCACATCAGACTCACAAGAAACAAGGATTTTACCTGGTATAAAATTGACTAATAATTTCAGAAGCAGTTCAGTGTGCTATTTGAGCCATCATCTCCTCATATTTAATTTCTTCACATATTTGAATATATATATATTCAAATGCTAGTACATATGAAGCACAATGTGGAACACTAGTAATTTTTACCTATTAGGCCATTATTTTAATTAGTAAATCATAGAATTTAAAATTAATAATAGCACATCATAATCAATCAATTTTTTTAACATTTGCTTAAGTGAATTGTTAACTTTTTAGAACTCTTTAAAGAAACAAATATACTTTATACTTTATTGTGCCTATGTTTGAACATTTTAAAAAATGTTAGTTACAAATATGACATTGGTTAGTTTCTGTGAATTTGAAATATAGACCTTTACCAGACATCTATCAGTATAGGTTCATTGCATTGATTCTGATATTTTGTATTTTCGAAAGATATATAATAAAATTTTCAAATCTGGCTTCTTATGAAACTTTAGATGTATATCTAACTGTATATTGTTTCCTATTACTTTAATTTCTTTTGTTCTTCCTTTTTACTTCTAAAATGTCCTTTTTATATTAAAATAAAAACTTATTTTTAACCTCAGTTAAAGGTGATTTTATTTTACTAATTTGGGTTTTTGCAACCATTTCTGTCAAGTTTAAATGGACCTTCCCTTTCCCAGGTGAAGTGGCACTGAGCAGACATTGGCTTGTATGGACGCTTTTTCAGGTCAGTTTTTTCTCAGACACCAACTATATAAAATGTTGTCAAAATTCAACTCTGCTTCAAAGAGTCCATATATTGTTTGTGGCAATAGTCTGTCATAAATAATCTATTTGTATATCCATGTTATTTTATCCCAAATTAAATCAGTATGATGTTAATTTCTACAAAAAGTATCTAAAATAAAAAACATATTAGAGGTATTATGACCAAGTAAAATTGTCTATTCCATTTATTTGTGTGTTCAACAAGTATATACTCAATATTTTCTTGACATTGTGTTACATAACACACAAAAAAGATGAGTATGTGAAATGTAGTCTCTGGGATCTTGGTCTAATATCTAGGATTAAATATATTTGCAAGCCTATAACATATCAGGTTTTACAAATAGGAGAATAATATATTTCCTATGGAAACTGATCCACAAATGACAGGGATTGATACAGTTTCTATATTTCTTTCAGATTTTAAGTGTATTGCTCAAGTCCCTATGAATGCTTCCAGTGGACAAATATCTTCCCCTTACAGAACTCCTTTGACCTAAATTGTCAGAAACCCCAGGCTTTCATGGTTTAAAGAGACTGAAGTCATGATTTGGTATGGCAATACTTTGGGATTCTAAAAGTTAATTTATAAATCATAAACAAAGTATTATTTTGCAACAGTATCATATATTGGTCATAATTTAGTGGCAAGACCATAGGTATTTTAAGGAATGTGCAATAAAGTAAGGCACAAAGTCACAGCAGTAACAGTGATTAATTAATAGCCTTAAGAATGCAGGGCCAAAGGTTCTAATCATTCATACATATTTCTCATATTGTTCTCTCAGTTCATAATCTCTTTGGCAGATTGATTTTTTTCCTATTATTCCCACTTAAGTATTATTGTTCTCATGCTTCTCTAAACTTTCTTCTTTTGTACTCTGCTTCCTGTCCTTTGGGGAACTTGCCCACACCCATACTATGGCAAATAGAATAAAAAATGGTACCCAAACTTCCTTCCTCCTGGTGTATATACCCTACAGAATCCCTTTCCTTTGAGTGTGGGAAAGACCCGTGAAATCATAGGATATCACTCCCCTGAGTCTATTCCATAGCCAAAGGGATTTTTAAGATACATTTACGTCCCTTATCAAATAACTTCAAAATGGGAGAGATTCTCCCACTGGCCTTGGAGAAAGAAACTACTGCTAGAGAACCATACAGAAGAAAATAGAGGATGACCTCTTAAAACAGAGAGCAGGCCCACTGGCAGCTAGGAAGACAGCAACTCAGTCCTACAGCTTTCACAAACTAGACTATACCAACACCCAGTGAGACTAGAGGACACCCCGACACACGGATGTGACTGTAGCCCTGGTAACCAATACCTTCTTATGGTCTGGATAGAGACTTGACCAAAGAAACCCTGACAGAGAGCTCAGCTGAGCCCAGCACACACTTCTGACCTACAGAACTGTGAGATAACAAATGGATATTTTTCAAACATCTACATTTTTGATAATTTGTTTTTCAGCATAGAGAACTAATATGTATAGCTTTAATTGTAGCCCCCAAACTTAATGAATCCCAAAACTAAGAGGCAAAGGTCTCCTCAGAGCTCCAAAATAATATTCAGGGGTTTTCCATCATCTCCACTTTGATGCCCCAGAGATGGTCACAAACTAACATGATTCAAACAGAACTCTGTCTCTTTTCCAACTGAACTCTGCACTTTGTTCCTCTATTTAGTGAAGAGGTCCATTATCTACCATCAAGCCAGAAATATAACAAGGCAGTCATTTATAATGACTCTCTCTACTTCATTCTTTTTTGTTTTAAGGTTTCACTTAGTTGAGAGAGAAAGAGAGCGAGAGAGATTACAGAGGGAGAGAGAGAAGCAGACTCGCCACTGAATGGAAAGCCCTATGTAAGGCTTGACCCCAGGACTCCAAGATCTTGACTGCAGCCAAAGGCAGATGCTTAACCAACTGAGCCATCCAGGCACCCCACTACCTCATTCTTTATAGCTATTTAAAACATGGATTCCTATGCATTTTCCCACTTTAACACTTCTTAAACCAAACCACATCCTTCTTTCTCTCCTACTGTCATATCTTGTTCAGTCTCCCCTCAGGGCTTACCTCAAAGTGTGGCTATACAGACTACTGACTGGTTCTCCTGACCATTTCCTGTCCCCTGTCTTAAGCATTCTGCAGTCTGTTGCTAGTGTAACGTTTCTAATGATGTAAACATAAATCCCTATTTAAAACACCATAATGCTTCCCCGGTGTCTTCAGGAAAAAAATACAAATTTCATAATATCATTTATAAGTTCCCTTGTGATCTTGCTGCCACAAATCTCTTGGTCATCATATCTTGGCATTATTCTTCCTCATACTCCTTACCCAGTCTTTTTAGAACACTGTGTCTCTTTTACTTTCAAAAGTTAATGATGCCATTCCTAGTCTCTTCCTTGGAAATACATTTTATTTTCTCTAACATATTTGTCTTACTTCATAACAAAGCAGAGTGTTTCTTAACAACGTACTAACTCATTTGTTAATAACTCATTCCATTTTATTATAAGAGTTCCCATAAAATAGCATTGCACTGACAGTCTCTGAAATTCTGACCATGCTGATTCCAATTTACAGGGCTACCTTGGTGGTGTTTCCTTTTCTTTCAGAGTTCTTTTATAACACTGGCTGACCCACCCCCCTCCCTTGGGATATAGGCTATCATCTGGCCTGGATCTTCAATACAGGGCCACTCTATGATCCAGTATTCTTCCTCAGTACAAATCATTCTTGCCAACACCAAGCACATCTCCTAAAGGGCTTGCTCTCAGGATGCTGTAATCTGGAAAACTACTTTCTAAACATGTCATCACCTGGCGTCTGTTATAATACCACTGCAATGCCTTCCAGCTCTCAACTGTATTTGTTTGTAAATTGAAATGTTAGTTTATAACTTTGAAGAGTAATGGGAAAGCATATAAAGAAAACGATCAACTTATTTAAACCAAATCTCAGAAGTTGTCAGAAAATTAGAAGAAAGAGGCCTGGACACAAACTGGATGAATTTCATTAGCTCTTACAATTACTTGTTCCTATAATTACTCTTTAAGCTTTCTTCACCTGTAATGCTAGCATCAGAGTAAATCATCTCTATGTAGCTTTAGATATGTTATTTATCTTTAAAACCATAGGCCCAACAAAAAGCCTAAGCCTGAAAGATGTTTGGATCCTGGAGCTCTCCTGACAACCCACAATTCATCTCATTTAAGACACCCACTCTGGTTATCCCAAGTTCGTATATAATTTGTTACTTGCTCCACGTTGAAGGTGACATCTGCTAAAAATACCAAACTGCACAAAAGGAAAACACCTATTAAATCTACCACTCCAGTTATTTGATTCATTATACGAGACAGAAGTAGAAGTCTCTGGTGATCTAGGACATATTTTCTTCCCTTTAGACTTAAAAAAAAAAAAAAAAAAAGATGAAAACTTCTCCCACCACAGAAAAATTGTCCCTCAGAATAGAAAGTAGCACAAAATGATATACTCCAGGGATCATAAAGAGAGAATATATTTCATGCTTTTTCCTACTATATTAACTCCATGCAGCTCTTCACAGTCACATTTAGTCAATAGTCATTGAATGTTTACCATTTCTATGGCCAATGCTGTGAAAGGTGCATCAGCCAGGAGGCACCTGTACACAGCAGTGAGTAATGGATAGCAATGACAGGCTGCCTGGGGGTAGTAAGGGAGAAAAGAAGTACATATTTTTATACCGAAAAAAAAAATCTAGCAAAAATGATTAATTCTCAAGCTTCCAAGAAATTTTATTTGGTACTAAGCTCTATAAATCATGAATTCCACCCAAGAAAAGTTTTCATCATTCAGTTAAATCACAGTTGAGAGATTTGCTTAGAATTTATCATTTAGATCACAGCTGAAAAAGTAAATAGATTTAAATCCTTTGAATCTGAGTGGAACTGCATATGCAAGAGTTCTTTTCTTGACATCTTGTTTGCACTGAGTGTGTAGAAATGATTTGCTATCATTGTGCTCACAGAGAGCTACAAACATAGGTTCCTAACCAGAAGCCACAGTAAATACCACCTGGGTAGTTACATAAAAAGTAAACACTAGGATGAAGCTGGCATCAATAGATATTTTTAATTGTAGTTGTTAACTGTATACAAACAATTTTGCTTTACTTTACCATTAACATTTTTTAATAAGGAGAGTTTTCAGTTATATAAATTAAAAATTCCTGGGAATGTCTTCTGTTCTCTTATACAATATTGAATTATTCTGTTTTGCACAGATTAACAAATCTAGTGGTCTCTTAACCAAATGGCATATATTAATGTAATCAGTTACATCTTGCTTTTGCAAAAGCTCATCTACTCTCATCGAATCCATTCTAAGCACTGTTAGGAAAAAAAATCTGCAAGAGATATAAAGTATTCTGCATACACTCTGTTCTTAATCAACAAGAACATCTTTAAAATGAAGAAAATATTTATCCTTCATTAGTACTTTCATTGCCAGGGTATGAATGAAGTTTGAATATTGGTAGAAATAAGTTTTGTGTTACATTATTTTAGGATTGCACAATTACTGAATTTGTTTAGTTAAAAAACACTTCAATATACATCCCCAGCCATCTAAACAATTAATTTATGAGTACAGAAATGATAAAGTCTACTCTACAATTACTTTGGTATTAAAGGTGCAGGAGAATATTTTTATAATTTTCGGTTTAATGGAAAAAGCCAGAAATGAAAAGATTGATGCATTTGACTACATGTAAACAAGAAACTAGGTTCTGAAAATACAGTGGTGTTGTAAAGATAAAAAACATAATTTAAATTTTTTGTTCTTTCCTTGGTAATCTATTATAAATTAACAATGCACCTAATAAAATTAGGGGTGACTGGGTGACTCAGGGGATTAAACCTCTGCCTTCAGCTCAGGTCATGATCTCAGGGTCCTGGGATTGAGTCCCGCATTGGGTTCTGCTCAGCAAGGAGGCCGCTTCCCCCCTCTCTCTGCCTACTTCTCTGCCTACTTGTGATCTGTCAAGTAAATAAATAAAATCTTTTTAAAAAATGTGAAATTAGTAACAACATTATATATCTGTTCTTTACAAACTCTAACCCACTATAAATTTTAATAGAACAAATTTAAAGTTTCATTTATCTTTCTACCTTTTTTTTTTCTTGACTGTGAAGAGGAAATTATATACAAGTGTTTTACAAATTGTTTTAATTTTGTAGTTCATGGTAGGAGGCACTTGTAACCTTGGAACAGATGAGGGTCTTGATGTTCCTGAATTATCCTACAGGGGCTTTCAGGGGTCTGTAATGTCCATGAACTTGCATATTTGCATATGCCGTGAAGCTAACACTGAATTCTCAAGTCATAGATATAGGATAGGAGATTCCAATAAGGGCATACTACACTTATGAGATGACAAATTTAATAATATTTCAGGTTATTTTTATATAATGGACTTATTACCTAAAAATCTGCTTATAGATAATGTTATACTACTACTGAAGAAAAATTAAAGATCAAGATGCTCTACAGTGGTTATTGGTTTCTACAAAGCTAAAATTCAGTGAACAATAATTTAATTCTCTTTGTTGTATCACCTTTATGCATCTATGTACAGAACAACAAAAATAATAATGTCAACGGATTGATTATGTGAAAATTAATAATCAAACTCAGTTTACAAATTCAAGTTAAATTATTTTTTGCAATATTCACCATCAAATTATTAATTATAAGGATTTTATTTCTGTGTTCTTTCTAATCACTTCATATATTATGCCCAAAGTTACTAAAAGTATTTAAATGTGTGTGTGTGTCAAATTTTTAGGAGTGAATAGTTGCCTATGATAACATTTTGCAAATATTAACTTATGTAAAAATCAATTGGTCACTTCAGAAATGATGGAATAGGTGGATTACATCAACTCTTTCACTGAGAACTAGAAGAGTTGGAGTTAATATAAAGAGTATATTTATCTCAGGGCATAAGAAAGGGGCCACAAACTATAGAAAAAAATGTAGGAAAGTGAGTGCAGTATGGGAACTGCTAGATACTACAGGGCACCTTCTCATTCCAATGGCATAACCCAAAGGCTGAGAAGTAAGCAAGGTCTTCCATTAGCTCACCATACCACCAAAACAAATACTGAAGTTCATGGCCTAGCAAAGGGAGTGGTACCTGGAAAATACTCAAGCTTTAAATAATATTTGGAGATAAGAACTAACTCCTGGTTTCCCGTGACCTAAATCCTTGATTAGTTTATGGTGATGCAAAAATGCTTGTGCTATTTGCCTAGCTACCTATTAGAAAACAAATAAATGCTTTTTGGTATAAATATTATCAAAAGCCACAAATTATTAAGAATTTTTCAGATAAAATGAGAAACACACAGAAATAAGACTAGGACAAAGAAAATGATGAAAAAACAAGAATAGAGGAAAAATGATTGAAAAAATTATCCAGGCATTCAGGTAGTGATATCAGACACAGACTTTAAAGGATTATGCTTGGAGCACCATGGCGACTCAGACAGTTAAGCATCAGACTCTTGATTTGTGCTCAGGTCATGATCTCAGAGTCCTGAGATCAAGTCCGGCTTGAGCTTCCATGTTAGGTGTGGAGCTTACTTGAGATTCTCATTCTCTCTACACCCATTCCCCCACCCACATGCACTCTCTTTCTCTCTAAGTAAAGAAAGGAAAGAAGGAAGGAGGGAGGGAAGGAAGGAAGGAAAGAAAAGAAAAGACAAAAAGCTTTATATATCAAACAACAACAATGAAATTCATGAACTGAAAAAAAGATATAGGTTAAACACGTAATGTTTAGAGTCAGTACTCCTGAAAAAAGAAAGAATTCAATAATCTTGAATATGGACCAGAGGGAAGAAAGTACCTTTAAACATGAAGAGAAAATACAAAAGTAAACCCATAGAGAGTATCATATGTAAATGACATGTGAAAGGAGACTATTTCTAATAATTGTAAGGAATTGGAATCTTTAAAAAAAAAAAAAAAAAGGAGAAAGTGAGGATATGCAGTATCTTCAGATAATGGATGACAGTTTTCCAAAAGTGATGAAAAACATTCATCTTTGACTTCAACATGTCCTACTAACCCAAAGCTTCATAAATATAAATAAAGCCACACCAGGGAACATCATTATAAAACTGCTGAACACTAAAGATACACAGAAAAGGAAAGATCTTTAAATTAAGCAGGCAAAAGGATATAACCCTGCAAATTATAGCAAAGAAATAAAAAGAGATTGAACTCCTATGACAATAGAAAATATATTCTATTCCACCCTTAGCATCATATATTCTATGACATCCTTATGTCATATATTACATATACATTCTTTATGTGTCTCATATACAATTTATAACTTGGATGTATAAGTGATGAATCACTAGATTCTACATCTGAAATCAACTTTACCATATGTATTAACCAACTAGAACTTAAATAAAAACTTGAAATAATAAATTAATAAGTAAATAAATACTTAAACTAAAAAAATAGTTCTCTCTCTCTAATGTATATTAAACATATACATTAAACATATACATTAGAGAGAGAGTAGCAGGGCAGTGGGGTGGGGGAAAAGAGGGAGATGGAGAGAGAGAGAGAATCCCAAGCAAGCTGCTCACCCAGCACAGAGCCCAACTTGGGTCTCCATCTCATGACCCTGAGATCATGACCCAAGCCAAAATCAAGTGTCAGACACAACCACCTGCACCATCCATCTGCCCCAGTTCTGTGTATTTCCTCACATATTTACCATTTTCAGGGATCTTTATTACTTTCTATATCTGGGTTTAGACCAGGTATGATTTCAGCTTGAAGAACTACTTTTAGTATTCCGTGTAATGCAATTCTGTTTGGGCTTTTATTGGTTTTCTATGTTGCCATACAAATCAGCAAAAACTTAATGGCTTCAAACATATTCATTATTCTACACTCTGGCTTCAGAAGGCCAAGTAGGCTTGTCTACATTCTCTGCTAGAGTTGCACAAGGCCAAAATCCAGATGTCAGCCAGGCTGTACTCTTCTCTGGAGGCTCCATGGAAGAATCTACATCCAGATTCACGCAAATCCAATTCCTAAAGGCTGATAACCTCTTTCACCCTCACCTACTAGAGGGGATCTCCCTGGTTCTCATTTGAGACCCTCTCCATCATGAAAGCAGCAATCACGTGTTGAATCCTTCTCATGTCTGATACTCTACTATCCCCTTCTGACTTCTCTTGTTGTTTAGAAGCATGTGTGATTGCACTGGGTACACCCATATAATCTAAAATATTCTCCTGTTATAAAAATCAGCAAAAGTCCCTTTTATATATCAAACAACAAGGTAATATGGTCAAAATCCCCATGATTAAAGAGCATGGAAGCATAATTCTGCCTATCACAAAGCTGAATTCTGTCATTAAAAAAAAAAGTTATCTGAACACGTGTTTATGTTCTCCTCATTTTTTAATAAATTTAAATGGATGTAGAATTATGGGTTGATAAAGTTTATAAAATTTTTGTCAGAACTTTAAGGATATTAATCCACTGTCTTCTGGCTGCCCATGTTTATGATGAGACTTTATAGATCATGTGTATCAATGCTTACCTAAATGGAAATTTTTTTTCTCTAGATACATTCAATATTCTCTATGTTTCTTTGCCTTTTACCAATTTGACTATGATTTCCCTTGGTTTTTCTCTGTAACTTCTATGCTATTTTGAGTTTGCTGAGATTCTTGCATCTGTGTTTTTGTACTTAATTACATTCAGTAAATTGAGGTGATTATTTCTACAAAACTGTTTTCTACCTTCTTGTCTTTCTGCTCAATATTGTCCCTCACTAATGCTCTGTTCTTTTTTTAAAATTATTTCTTACTCGGTGTCCTACAGACTGCAGAAAATCTATTGACCTGCTTTCATATTTACTGAAGTTTTTTTCTACTATTATTATGACCATTTAGGAACATTTCATTTCCCATATTATAAATTCCAGTTTCTATTTTTACCTATTATTCCTCATATAATAATTTGTCATAATAATTACTATTTTTTTAAGTAGGGTCCATATCCAGTGTGGAGCCCAATGCAGGGCTTGAACTCACAACTCTGAAATCAAGACTTGAGCTGAGATAAGGGTCAGATGGTTAAACAACCAAGCCACCCAGGCTCCCTAATGTCATAATTATTATTTTTTATCTTGAACAGTTTGCATATATTTACCATAGCTCTTTTAAGGCTTTGTCTGCTAATCCAAAATCTGGCTCATCTCAGCATTTGTTGCTTTAAATCATGGAATATCTCAACGTTTTTTTGGTTTTTTTTTTAGGTTTAGTTAACTTTTAATCATATATTCAATATTAGGGATGGAATGCTTTGCGCAAATGGTGATGAAAAAGAAATCCTGAATAAATATGTAGAAAAACATGAACCTTTACATCTACTTCAGAGGATGTATAAAAATGTGTAACAGATCAGAGACCTAAATGTAAATGTCATACTGTAAAGTTCAAAGAAGCAAGCTTAAAGAAAATACCTTCACAATCTTCACATAGGCACAATCAGTAAGAAGAGAAAAATGGGCAAATACTTGAATAAGCACTCATAAAAGAAGAAAACCAAGAGCCTGTGTTACATGCTTCCTTTAGATCATTAAATCAGGGAAATAAAATGAAAAATGGAGAGATAATATTATATAGAGCATCAGGATGTCTAAATTTAAAAAGCCATGATACCACATGTTGGTGAGAAAGTGGAACAACTGAACCTCTTACTCTGTTGGTGAAATGCAAATTTGTTTAATTATTTAGAAAAGAAAAAGTTTGACATTTTTTAAAATTAATTTATTTTAGAGATATGGCAAGTGGCACGGGGAGGGTCACAGAGGGTGAGAAGCAGACTCTGCTGAGCAGGGAGCCTGATATGGGACAAATCTCACAACCCTGACATCTTGACCTGAGCAGAAATCAAGTGTTGGTCACTCAGCTAAGTCACTCAGGTACCCTTGTTTGACATCCTCTTATAAAACTGAACACATGTCTACTCTCTGACCCAGGAATTCCACCTCTAGGCATATAAGATAATTTATTTTCTCACTTTAAGTCACAGATATGACTGACACATCCAATAGCAAAGCCTCATACCTCCTAAAGCTTCTTTCTAGGCTTTTTTCTATATGGTATTAATTTACAGACTCAGGATTGTAAATTTTAACAAAATAGATATTTTAAAGACTTGCCTTTGGTTTGAAGAACACCACTTCTGCAGATGTGATAACTTATCTGTCAAATATTTATTGTCTTTACTAATCATTACTATTTAAGAAAAGCAACTTTGGATGACAATCAAATTGAAGGCATGTTTTGTAGAGATTGAACTCAATAAAATAACATTTCAACAAAATTTTAACATAATTTTAAGTCTCTAGGACACCAAAGAAATATTTATTCTAACTATAAACCACAACCAAATACAAACAGCCACCCTCCTTACAATATTCTTTCTAACCCATTTTTCCTTCTCTTCCACACTACAGCTGACCAATAAATGTTTTTCTCCTCTTCCACATTCTAAAAAATTTTTCAATCAACTCAGCCAAAATAGAATTCCAGGTCCTTCTCTCTGGTTATATCTCTGTCTGTTTCTCTTTGTCTCTGTCTCTCTCTCTCTCTCCAGTACTCTCCCAAGTATGATTTTAGTTCTCATGACCTTTGGGCTTCTATGCATTTAACTGCCCATTCTCTTTCACTTAATGATGGGCAGAGTGTCAGCCATGGAAGTTTTCACAATATTCATATTTTTTTCCAGTGATTAGTTGAACCCAATAACCACAATTCAAAACCTAATGACAAAAACTGATTAGCAATGCATTTGTAGACCAAGTTTTGACACAGTTACCAGGAGTTTCTGGATGCTTCTGGGAAAAGTTTCCCATCTTATCAAAAGAGATACAAGAAAGAGAAAGACATTCTATGTCTGCATATACTTGCAAATGCTGTAGTCATCTTTCATCAATGTGGAGAAAAAGTAAACAGATGACAAAGTAGGCAGAAATTCTGTGTCAGTCAGTACTTATATCTGCCTGCCAATGGACCACCATTAACTCCTCTATTAATTACAAATACAAAACAAAACAAAAAATATTGTTTAAACTAAAAGAACTGAAGGTTATTGTTTATAATAGAATTCTTTCTAATTGAAATAAGAGATCTTTATAATAAAGACCAAGCATGATTGAGCAGTAAGGTATATTTCTCAGAAGAATGAGAGAATGTGCATGGGTAAGACCACATGGTTAATGGAAAGACAAGGTATGAGAGGGAATGATAAATGCCCCCATAAAAATCTGGAGGAATGAGGAGGGAAAGACAGTAAATGGTCCTACACTATTTTGTGTTTGTAATATAATAAAAGTGATAACTTCGTTTAATGAAATAAATGATAAAACTGTGTTTTCTTAATCATCAAATGAACATCAGAATTATATATCAAATTAATATAAAATAGTACTGCTTAAAAATTTGGCATTTTTTAAATTAATTTATTTATTTCTTTGACAGACAGATTACAAGTAGGCAGAGAGGCAGGCAGAGAGAGAGAGAGAGAGAGAGAGAGAAGGAAACAGGCTCCCTGCTGAGCAGGGAGCCCGATGCAGGGCTCGATCCCAGGACCCTGGGACCATGACCTGAGCCGAAGGCAGAGGCTTTAACCCACTGAGCCACCCAGGTGCCCCCCATTTGGCAGTTTTTAAACAAAGTTTAGCTTCATTTTATATAATCCAAGTAACATTTACTTGCACAGTTTTTGCATTTCCTCCCCACATTGATAGATATCTAAAACAGCCTCAGTAACAAGTCTTTAATTATCACAATTCTGTATTAATGAAGAAAAATTAACCTATCTAAATTAACCCATCTCTATTATTCAGTGGCTAGAGTGCAGTTTAGATGTTTGAAAATGTGCTGTCTTAGAACAAGATAAAACTAATTATACTTGTGTGTTAATGGGCAAATTAATTTTATGTGGTCAATATTGTTTTAA
This sequence comes from Mustela nivalis, assembly GCF_964662115.1. NCBI lineage: Eukaryota > Metazoa > Chordata > Mammalia > Carnivora > Mustelidae > Mustela > Mustela nivalis. The sequence continues at coordinate 156,859,221 of NC_139022.1, read as the reverse complement.
ACCTCACAATTAATTATTTTACAGGGACAAGAGTTTTATAAAGGACATGACATGCTACATTTTATTTGAAAGATGAAATTTTGATATTGTTGAATTCTCAACTAAAGATTTTAAGAAAATACATTATGTTTAATTTTGCTCCATTTTTGTTATAATTGGATTTATCTATACAGTAAAAAATTGCCAGTTGAAGTCTGTATGGAAGAAATCAAACCCATGGCTGCATCTAACTATTTTTCTAATTACCTGAGACTTATTTACATATTTAGAATAACAGAATAAACCATATATCTCACAAGCATTGTTTATATGTTTGTATTTATCTAGTAGATGAAATATTCAGATACATAAATAATTTTAAAATGAGTATTGATCTCAAGTACATACAAAATCAATTTATTTTCTTTGAATTTTTCATGACATTTATTATACTCATGGGTTTTATATTTTCAAACTGAAAAAGACTGAGATTTTAAAATTATGATAGTAAATAAAAATGTTTATATTTCCCCCCTCTCATCTTTGCAATGATGGAGTAAGATGGACTGAATTTGGTCTTCTGTTTTAAATAACTAAACAAAATGTACTTAACTGTGTTCAGACAATAGACAACAGGGAGTGTGGGGCTGTAATACTGAAAAAAGGAAAAATGAGGTGAACCTGAGATTGTCCAGGCTTCATGCCAGGGGGCATATTCTGAATCACAGGGCAGGAAAGAAGATCAATAGAGTGTGGCAGTCTTACTAAATTGAGGAGACACAGATCAGAGTTCATAGATGTAGCTGCAGGTGGTGGGACAGAGATCTAAAGAGAGGGAAATAGTCAAGAAAAGAACTTCAAAAGTCTGCATTCCCTTGAATCTTTATTGAATATTAAGATATTCATGTATAGGACCTAACTCCACAGGGTGATACAACGGAGTGAGTAGCTGGAAGCTGAATCGTTCCCAGAAGTTGCAAAGAGCTGGGAACTGTTTCTGCCCCCCCCTTCCCCGCCCAGATCACAAAGTCTTCAGTAATCAAATACAACATTGACTAGAAACTCCAGAGGGTCATGCCTAAGTAATGAAAATAAATTACTCAGAGAGTAAATGTTATCTTAGACAATCTTAAGAAAACATTAAAATAAGACTCAATAATCATACAGAAATAAAAGTAACTTAATAGCCAATCAGAAAAAAGAAACAAACATTTATTAAACAAAACTAAAAAGGTCAGAAGATGTTCAATGACAGTAAGTTACTAGACATGCTAAGAAATGGGAAAATGTGAAAAATAACCAGTAGAAAGAAACCCAAACATGATATAGTAGAATAAGTTGACAAAACAATAAATGTATCAAAGGTAAAATGAAGATTTTCAAAAAAATTCATGAACATTAAGAGGAAGGAAATGGAGGATATAAAAAAGATCCAAATTTACTATCTAAACTTAAAAATCTTTTTTTTTTTCATTAAATGTAGTCCCACTTATTATATCCGCTTTTGTTGCCTATGCTTGTGGTATCATACCCAATAAACCATTGCCAAGACCAATGTCAAGAAGCTTCTCACTATGTTTTCTCTTCTAGGAGTTTTAGTTTCAGATCCCAAGTTTAAGTCTTTAATTTTATGTTTATTTTTGCATGTGATAAAAAGATTCAATTTTACTTTTTTGCATGTGGATATCCAGTTTTTCCAATATTATTTGTTGAAAAGGCTATCCTTTCCATATGGAGTGTTCTTGTCAACCTTGTCAAAGATCAGTTGACCATATATGTGTGGTTTATTTTTGAACTCTATATTCTTTTCTAGTGGTCTATGTCTCTCTTAATGACAGTATAATATTGTTTTCATTGCTATAGCTTTACTAACCCAAGAATCTATTGACAGATCCATATATAAAGAAAATATATATACATATATCATAGAAATATCATTTAGCTTTAAAAAAAAAGATAGAAATCCTGTCATTTGTGACAACACAGATGAATTTGGAGGACATCCTACTAAATGAAATAAATATCATTGCAGAAGGACAAATATTGCAGGATTTCACTAACATGAGTTATTTAAAGTAATCCAGCTCAGAAGAAAGGAAAGCAATAATGATGGTCAGAGCTGGAGAATGAAGAAATGGGGAGTTGTTATTCAGTGGCTATGAAGTTTCAGTTATGCTGAGTAAGTTCTATAGATCTGCTGTTCAACAGTGTATCTATAGTTAACAATATCGTACTGTGCACATCAACACTTGTTAAGAAGGTAGATAGATCTCATGTTAAGTGTTCTTACATACACACACCAAAAAATCCAAATGAAAAGCAACAAATAATGGAAAGAAGGAATTTCTGGGAAAAGTTGGATATATCTGTTAATTAATTGTGGTGTTGGTATCATGCTGTCTGCATGTCCAAATTCATCAAATTTCACACATTAAATATATACAGTTCTTTGTATATCAACTAAAACTCAATAAAGCTATTACAAATAAATGAACAGAAGAAAAAATCCACTGGGTATGATTAATGGCATAGTAGACTCTGAAGAATAAATTAAATAAGCCTGAAAAGCAATGGAAATTATTCACATGGAACATAGACAGGAATAAAGACAGAAAATAATGACAAGTCTTAGTAATCTGTGGGTCAGTAACATTTGGTTGAGCATATCTCGGATTGGTGTCCAAGAAGGCCAGAGTAGAAAGATAACATTTTTTTTCAAAATATGACTAATAATCAAAAGCATAAAATCTATGTGTCAAAGAAACTCAACAATATGAAAATAAAATAAACAGAATAACAAACGTTAAAATTAATACAAGCTTCTTATGAGAAACTATATACACCAGAAGGGATGGCAGTACTATCTTTAGGAACAAAACAAAGAATTTCTCAATAAAGTACATTTATTATTCTTATGGATATAGAATATATATCACATCCAGTTAAAACATATTTTATAATGAAGAGAAAAAAGACCTTTGTTAGATGATTGGAACTAAGGGAAGATGATGCTAGCAGACTTTCACTATGAAACATGTTAAAGGAATTTTGACAAGAAATCTTAAAGAAAAAAAAAGACAGTAGACAAAACATGGAATTATACAAAGGCATAGAATACCATAAGTGGTATATGTTTAGGTAAATACATATAAAAATATCATTTCACTTCTCAATATTTAGAAAGTTATTTATTTTTAGCAATTATTTTAAACAATTAATCCAATTAAAAAATGGGCGGAGGACCTGAATAGACAGACATTTTTCCAAAGAAACATACAGATGGCCAGCAGAAACATGAAAGGATGTTCAACATCACTAATCATAAGGGAAATGCAAATCAAGCTATAATGAGATATAACCTCACATCTGTCAAAATGGCTAGAATCAAACAGAAGAAATAACAAGTGTTGGTAAATGTGTGAATAAAGGGAACCATTGGGCACTGTTGATGGGAATGCAAATCAGTGCAGCCATTGTGGAGAACAGTACAGAGGTTCCTCAAAAAATTAAAAATAGAATAACCATATGATCTCATAATCCCATTATCCATTCTCTACCCAAAGGAAACAAAAATACTAATTTGAAAAGATATATGCACCTCTGTGCTTATTATGGCATCATTTATAATAGCCAAGATATGGAGCAACCTGAGTGTCCATCAATAGATAAATGGATAAAGAAGATATGAGATATCCATACATATACATGCAGGGGAATATTACTCAGGCATAAAAAGAATGAGATTCTGCAGGAAGCAAGATGGTGGAGGAGTAAAAAACTGAAATAGCATTAGGTCCTAGGAGTTCAGCTAGATAGTTATCAAACAATTCCGAACACCTATAAACTCCACAGGAGATAAAAGGAAAGAAACAAAAAATCACTTTTGGGAAGGTAGGACATGCGGAAAAGTGAATCCCATTCAAGGAAAGATAAAACACGGGGGGAGGGGCCAGCTCCCAGCAAGCAGTGGAGCAGCAGAGCACAAAAGCAGAACTTTTAGAAGTTTGATCCACTGAGGGACATTGCTCCAGAGACTAAGCAGGGGTGGAGCCCTCAGAGCTCTATGGAAAGCATTCTGGGAACAAAAGCTACCAAGAATGAACCCAAGCAGATTACTTAGCCTGGCCCTGGAAAGGCAGTGCAATTCTACCTGGGAAAAGACATTTGATATTTACTGCAACAGGCCCCTCCCCAAGAAGATCAGCAAGAACATCCAGCCAAGATCAAGTTAACTTATTAACAAGAACTGCAGAACTCGGGAACTAGGGGAAAGCAACTAATAGAAGTCATGACATTTTGCCCTTGATCCTTTAGTCTTGCAAAGCTAATTTTTTTTTTAATTTTACTTTTTTCTTATTCTATTTTTTTTAACTTTTCCTCTTTTAATGCTTTCTATTTTATCTTATCAATAACTTTTTTAAATAATCTTTTAAAGTTTTCATTGTTATAGTCATATTTTATCCCTTCATTGTATTTAACCTTACTTTTTATATACATACAGGTTTTTTTCTTTACAATTTTGGGATATAATTTCTTCTAATAGAACAAAATGTACCCTAAATCTAGCTCCAGCGTGATCACATTCTCTCTTTTTTTTCTTTTTCCAACCAATTTATCTTATCCAATCTTCGGAATAGTTTTGAATTTTCATCTTTACAGTCATATTCCATCCTTCATCGTGTTTACCCTTATTTTTATATATATGTAACTTTTTCTTTCTTTAAAATTTTGGAAGCTTCTTCTAAGAGATCAGTATAACCCAAAGTCAAGTGGATGTGGCTCTGTTCTATTAGCCAGTCTAATATATTATGTGTATATATATATATATACACACACACACATAGGTATATATGATATACTTTTATATATAAAAGTGAAATAAATAATATATATATATATATATATATGTATATATATATATATATTGCTTTTTTCCTTTTTAAATTCTTTTTCCCCCTTTATTCTCCCCGCAGTTTTAGGTCTCTTCTAATTTAGTTAATGTATATTTTCCTGGGGTCTTTACAACACTTTTGGTATTTTACTCTATCATCCATATATTCTTATCTGGATAAAATGACAAGGTGGAAAAACTCACCACAAAAGAAAAAAGAGGCAGTACCAATGGCTAGGGACCTAATCAATATGGACATTGGTAATATGTCAGAACAAGAGTTCAGCATGACCATTATCAAGGTGCTAGCTAGGCTTGAAAAAGGCATGGAAGGTATTAGAGAATTGCTTTCATGAGAAATAAAATCCCTTTCTGGAGAAATAATAAAACTAAAATCTAACCAAGTTGAAATTTTAAAAAAAGCTATTAATGAGGTGCAATCAAAAATGGAAGATAAATAAGGCATAAAAGAGAACTAGCAAAAAAGAAGACCAAATGGCAGAAAATAAAGAAGCTGAACAAAGGAGAGACAAACAAGTACTGGAACATGAGTGGAGAATTCAAGAGATAAGTGATACCATAAGACAAAACAATATTAGAATAATTGGGATCCCAGAAGAAGAAGAAAGAGAGAGAAGGGCACAAAGTATAATGGAGCAAATTATAGTAGAGAATTTCCCAAATATGGCAAAGGGAACAAGCATCAAAATCCAGGAGGCACAGAGAACTCCCCTCAAAATCAATAAAAATAGGTCCACACCCCGTCATCTAATACTAACACTTACAAGTCTTAGTGACAAAGAGAAAATCCTGAAACAGCTCAGGACAAGAGGTCTGTATTATACAATGGTATAAATATTAGATTGGCAGCAGACTTATCCAAGACACCTGGCAGGCCATAAAGGATTGACGTGATATATTCAGAGCACTAAATGAGAAAAATATGCAGCCCAAAACTACCATATCTATCTAGGCTGCAACTGAAAATAGAAGGAGAGATCAAAAGCTTCCAGGACAAACAAAAATTAAAAGAATTTGCAAACACCAAACCAGCCCTACAAGAATTACTGAAAGGGATCCTTTAAACAAAGGAGAGCCTAAAAGTAATAGACCAGAAAGGAACAGAAACAGCATACAGTAACAGTCACCTTACAGGCAATACAATGGCACTAAATTCATATCTTTCAATAGTTACCCTGAATGTGAATGGGCTAAATGCCCCATTCAAAAGACACAGGGTAACAGAATGGATTAAAAAAATAAGACCCACAGATATGCTGTCTGCAAGAAACTCATTTTAGATGCAAAGACACCTCCAGATTTAAAGTGAGGGTGTGGAAAACAATATACCATGCTAATGGACATCAAAAGAAAGCTCGGGTGGCTATCCTTATATCAGATAAATTAGATTTTAAGCCAAAGGCTACAATAAGAGATGAGGAAGGACACTATATCATATTTAAAGGATCTGTCCAACAAGAAAATCTAACAATTTTAAATATCTATGGTCTGTAACATGAGAGCAGCCAATTATATAAACCAATTAATAACAAAATCAAAGGAACACATCAACAATAATACAATAACAGTAGGGGACTTTAATACCCCCCTCACTGAAATAGATCATCCAAGAAAAGATCAACAAGGAAATAAAGGCCTTAAAGGACACACTGGGCCAGATGGATATCATGATATATTCAGAACATTCCATCCCAAAGCAACAGAATACACATTCTTCTCTAGTGCACATGGAACATTCTCCATAATAGATCACATCCTGGGTCATAAATCAGGTCTCAACCAGTACCAAAAGATTGGAATCATTCCCTGCATATTTTCAGACCACAATGCTCTGAAGCTAGAACTCAATCACAAGAGGAAAGTTGGAAAGAACTCAAATGGAGGCTAAAGAGCATCCTACTAAAGAATGAATGGATCAATCAGGAAATTAAAGAAGAATTTTAAAAATTCATGGAAACAAATGAAAATGAAAACACACTTTTCAAAATCTTTGGGATACAGAAAAGGACGTCCTCAGAGGAAAGTATATAGCCATACAAGTCTTTCTCAAGAAACAAGAAAGGTTTCAAATACACAACCTAACCTTATACCTAGAGGAGCTGGAGAAAGAACAGAAAAGAAAGCCTAAACCCAGCAGAAGAGAAATCATAACGGTCAGAGCAGAAATCAATGAAATAGAACCAAAAGAACAGTAGAACAGATCAACAAAATTTAGAACTGGTTCTTTGAACAAATCAATAAGATTGATAAATCTCTGGCCAGACTTATCAAAAAGAGAAAGGACCCAAATTAATAAACTCATAAATGAAAGAGGAGAGATCACAACCAACACCAAGGAAATACAAACAATTATAAAAACATATCATGAACAACTATATGCCAGCAAATTTGGCAATCTGGAAGAAATGGATGCATTTCTAGAGACATATAAACCACCAAAAGTGAGCCAGGAAGAAATAGAAAACCTAACAGACCCATCACCAGTAAGGAGATTGAAGCAGTCATCAAAAATCTCCCAACACACAAGAGCCCAGGGCCAGACGGCTTCACAGGGGAATTCTACCAAACATATAAACAAGAATTAGTACTTATTCTGCTGAAACTATTCCAAAAAAATAGAAATGGAAAAAATACTTCCAAATTCATTTTATGAGGCCTGCATTACCTTGATCCCAAAACGAGATGAAGACCACACCAAAAAGGTGTATTACAGACCAATATCCTTGATGAACATGGATGTGCAAATTCTCACCCAAATACCAGCCAATAGGATCCAAAATTCCACTTGGGATTTATTCCTAGGCTAAAGGTTGGCTCAACATCCACAAATCAATCAGTATGATATGATACATTAATAAAAGAAAGAACAAGAACCATATGATACTCTCAATAGATTCTGAATAAGCTTTTAACAAAGTACAGTATTCTTTCTTAATCAAGACTCTTCACTGGTAGGGATAGTGGATTCATACCTTAATACCATAAAAGCCAACTGTGAAAACCCCACCACGAATATCATTCTCATTGTGAAAAAACTGAAAGCTTTCACCCTAAGGTCAGGAACATGGCAGGAATGTCCACTATCACCACTGCTATTCAACATGGTACTAGCAGTCCTACCCTCGGCAATCAGACAACAAAAAGAAATACAACGTACCTGAATCAGCAAAAAAGAGGTCAAATTCTCTCTCTCTGCAGATGATATTATACTTTATGAGGAAAACCCAAAAGACTCCACTCTAAAACTGCTAGAACTCATACTGGAATTCAGTAAAGTGTCAGGATATAAAATCAATGCACAACAATCAGTTGCATTTCTACACACCAATAGCAAGACAGAAGGAAGAGAAATTAAGGAGTCAATCCCATTTACAATTGCACCCCAAACCATAAGATACCTAGGAATAAACCTAATAAAAAACTATACTCAGAAAACTATAAAGTACTCATGAAAGAAATTGAGGAAGACACAAAGGAATGCTCATTGTTTGGAAGAACGAATATTGTGAGAATGTCTATGCTATCTAAAGCTATCTATACATTTAATGCAATCCCTATCAAAATACCATCAATTTTTTTTCAAGGAAATGGAACAAATAATCCTAAAATTTATATGGAACCTGAAAAGAACCCGAATAGCCAGAGGAATGTTGGAAAAAAAAGCCAAAGTTGGTGGCATCACAATTCCCGACTTTAAACTCTATTACAAAGCTGTCATCATCAAGACAGTATGGTACTTGAAGAAAAATAGACACATAGATCAATGGAACAGAATAGAGAGTCCAGAAATAGACCCTCAACTCTATAGTCAACTAATCCTCAACAAAGCAGGAAAGAATGTCCAATGGAATAAAGATAGTCTCCTCAACAAATGGTGTTGGGAAAATTGGACAGCCACACGCAGAAAAATGAAACTGGACCATTTCCTTACATCACACACAAAATATAGACTCCAAATGAATGAAAGACCTCAATGTGAAACAGGTATTCATCAAAACTCTTGAGAAGAACACAGGCAGCAACCTCTTTGACCTCAGCAACAGCAACTCCTTCCTAGAAACATTGCCAAAGGCAAGGAAAGCAAGGGCAAAAATGAGGTACTGGGACTTCATCAAGATCAAAACTCCTTCTTTGCACAGCAAAGGAAGCAGTCAACAAAACCAAAAAACAACTGATAGAATGGGAGAAGATATTCACAAATGACATAATCAGATAAAGGGCTAGTATCCAAAATCAAGAAAGAACTTATCAACCTCAACACCCAAAGAACAAATAATCCAGTCAAGAAATGGGCAGAGGGGACGCCTGGGTGGCTCAGTTGGTTGGACGACTGCCTTCGGCTCAGGTCATGATCCCGGAGTCCCGGGATTGAGTCCCGCATCGGGCTCCCAGCTGCATGGGGAGTCTGCTTCTCCCTCTGACCTTCTCCTCGCTCATGCTCTCTCTCACTGTCTCTCTCTCAAATAAATAAATAAAATCTTAAAAAAAAAAAAAGAAAGAAATGGGCAGAGGACATGAACAGACATTTCTGCAAAGAAGATATCCAAATGGCCAACAGACACATGAAAAAGTGCTCCACATCACTCGGGATTAAGGAAATACAAATCAAAACCACAATGAGATACCACCTCACACCAGTCAGAATGGCTAAAATGAACAAGTCAGGAAATGACAGATGTTGGCACAGATGTGGAGAAAGGGGAACCCTCCTACACTGTTGGTGGGAATGCAAACTGGTGCAGCCACTCTGGAAAATGGCATGGAGGTTCCTCAAAGAGTTGAAAATAGAGCTACCCTACAACCCAGCAATCGCACTACTGGGTATTTACCCTAAAGATACAAATGTAGTGATCCGTAGGGGCACATGCACCCTAATGTTTAGGTTTGCTGCTTAATGTTAGCAGCAAGGTCCACAATAGCCAAACTATGGAAAGAACCTAGATGTCCATCAACAGAAGAATGGATGAAGAAGATATGTTATATATATATACAAAGCAATACTGTGCAGCCTTCAAAAGAAATAATTTGCCATTAGCAATGACATGGATAGAACTAGAGGGTATTATGCTGAGCAAAATAAGTCAATCAGAGAAAGACAATTATATGATCTCTCTGATATGAGGAATTGGAAAGGCAGGGCAGGGGGTTGTGGGGGGTAGGGAAGGAAAAAATGAAATGAGATGGATTGGGAAGCAGACCAACCATAAGAGACTCTTAATTTCACACCACAAACTGAGGGTTGCTGGGGGCTGGGCCGTTAGTGATAGAGTGGTTGGGTTATGGACAATGGGGAGGGTATGGGCTATGGTGAGTGGTGTGAAATGTGTAAGCCTGATGATTTATAGACCCGTACCCCTGGGGGAAATAATATATTATATGTTAATAAAAATAATTAATAAAAAAAGAGTGAGGTTTTGCCATTTGCAACAACACAGATGGACCCAGAAGGAATAATGATGAATGAAATAAATTAAATAGGTCAGACAGAAAATACAAATACCATATGATTTCATTCATATGTGGTTTTTTTTTTTTAAGATTTTATTTATTTATTTGGGCACCTGTGTGGCTCAGTGGGTTAAGCCGCTGCCTTCGGCTCAGGTCATGATCTCAGGGTCCTGGGATCGAGTCCCGCATCGGGCTCTCTGCTCAGCAGGGAGCCTGCTTCCTCCTCTCTCTCTGCCTGCCTCTCTGCCTACTTGTGATCTCTCTCTGTCAAATAAATAAATAAAATCTTAAAAAAAAAAATGTTTAAGATTTTATTTATTTATTTGACAGACAGACATCACAAGTAGGCAGAGAGGCAGGCGGGAAGGTGGGGGAAGCAGGTTACCTGCTGAGCAAAGAGCTTGATGTGGGGCTCCATCCCAGGACCCTGGGAATATGACCTGAGCCAAAGGCACCACCATATGTGGTATTTAAGAAATGAAACAAACAAATGAACAACAACAACAACAACAAAATGACAAACAAACCAGACTTTTAAATTCAAAGAACAAATTGGTAGCTGCAAAGGATAGGTAGTAGGGGGATGAGTGATAGAATTAGTGTGAAGAAGAAAGAAGAAGAAGAAGAAGAAGAAGAAGAAGAAGAAGAAGAAGAAGAAGAAGAAGAAGAGGGGGAGGAAGAGGAGGAGGAGGAGGAGGAAGAGGAAGAGGAAGAGGAAGAAGAAGAAGAAGAAGAAATAAATAAATATAATCAATTTTAAAAATAAAATTTAAAATAGCAGCATATTAGAGGAGATGTATCATATGTGGAACTAAAATCCCTATTAAACAAATAGCACAATGGATGGAGGAGGAAATATATTGATGTAAAAATTTTTACATTCAACATAAACTGGCATAATATTATTTGAAGAAATACTGTGATAAGTTAAAGATGCATACTTAGAAGTTTAGACTAATCACTAAAAATACAACTATGATATTCAAAACACTATTGCTAATAAGTTTTTAGTTAAGATAAAATAAAATATTTTATCTATACTCTGTTAATAAAAAAAACTTCGTTAATTCAAAATATTCAATCTAAAATAAGATAGAAAAGGGAGAAATAGCTTAGAAAGAATAGAGTAGGCAATTGAAAAATACATGATTGGAATGGTAGCATTCAGACCAATCATATTGATAAACACACTAAGTAAAAAGGGCCTAAAAATCCTCATTAAAAAGTATACATTGCTTTATTGTCTTAAAAATTAAAAACTAATTATACTCTTTCTGTATGAAAACAATGTTTAATATAAAATAAAATAGTCTAAAAATGAATAATGGAAAATATGTAACACACAAACACTAATTAGAAGAAATACAAAGTGGCTGTGCAATATAATTCAAAGTAGACTTCATTAGACTTCACAAGAAAAAATATTAGCAGGCTTTGGGTGGAGGGGTCATTGAAAAAAATGTGACTGCCAGTTGAAGAGAACCCAGGTGACTGGAGGCTCCTCACCACCTCACCAGTCCTTGTAATGTAGGTTTCCTTGTTTTTCCCATTCCCGGAGACGGCTCCAAGGCATAAGCCTTAAAATAATGATATGGTGTTGAGAGCACCTGCACAGTATACATGACTAAACCCAGTTAGCTTCTTCATAAACTTTTAAGATTTGGCAGGGACATGCAGAGATACATTCATTTGCTTCTACCCAAGACAAGCCTCATATGTAAGTTTTCTTTGTATATTAAAACTGCCACCTGCCAATGTAGTTTGTCCTGCCTCTTTCTTTGTTCTCTCCCTATCCTGTACATATGGAAGCCACTTTCAGATTACACCAGGTAAGCTCTTGAAAGGGTTCCAACCAACACAAGAATAAAGAAGGGTAATTCTCAATAATAAAAGAGTAAGTTCAATAAGCAACTGTAACAATTCCAAATATATATGTCCCTAATAACTAAGTTTCTAAATGCATAAAAGCAAAAACTCAGAGAAGTAAAAGGAGAAATAGACAAAGTAACAAGTATAGTTGGAGATGCCAACACATACCTCTTTTCATCTCAATGATACAAAAATAACTCACAAAGTCAATTTGAATATAAAGGACTTGAATAATAGTATCAGACAGCTTAACATATTGATATCTATAGAAAATTCAACCAAATGGCCAACAAAAAGAGAATGCACATTCCTTTCAAGGACATATGGGGCATTCAAAAAGTTGAACACATGATTGGTAATGAAACAAATCTCAATAAATTTTAAAAGAGTAGTATAGAGTTAGTACCTGACCAACACAGAAAAATAAACAACAGAAAAAAATTGAAACTCAATGAATGTTTAATAACAAGTGAAACACATAAAATAATATGTGGACAAGATAACAATATTTTTAAAAAATGGCAGTTGACAATAATGGATAGAAAACAAATGAAATGGAAACTAAATGTACTAACTAAAGTAGCACTTAGCCAAGGTAGATTTTAAGTCATGTGCTATTAAATCTCTCAGGAAAAATTAATTAATATTTATTTAAATCTTTGTAGAGATAACTTTTAGAAAAACTGGAAATCATTTAATTTATTTCTAAATCTACCATCTGTTTTGTAACAACCCAATTAGTTATGCATACACACAGGTAAAATTAAAAGCTTTTCACATTTATAAATATTAATGAATAATTCCCAGTAGAATACTAACAGCTTTAATCTAACACTGTATATTTCTAAATGTACCATATAGAATTTATGCTAGAAATGTAAGTCTGGTCAAAGAAGGATAGATCCAAATGCCTTTTCAGTGAATTGTTTCTTAAGAGTAAAAAAATATCTGAAGCAAATACATCATCATAACTTGGATTTAATAAATTTACTAAGACTTCATAAACTGAAATGGAGTTTCTACATGTCTATGGTACATCAGCACACATACCGCTCTGTATATATGAAATTATCTAAAATACAAATTTGACAACCTAATATGTTTAAAAATCTATTGATAGTAGTGGTTCTACTTCTGGCAATGACATAGATGTTTCTAATGGACACCGGCAACAGTTATAAATTCTGAATAAAACCAAAACCAAACAACTATTAGAAAATTAACAAAAGTGGGCAGAATATTGAGAAAACTTTACACTTGAAAGAAAGGAATGACACTTCATGGGTCACAGTAGTTGGCCTGAAAGCAGGTTGAAGTTAGCACCACAGAGGGCAGCTAGAGCTGCACAGAATCCTACAGTTTTACTGGCTTGAAGAACCAGAGGACAAGATTTGGGGTAAACAGAGCAGCTAAAAATCAAGAGTGGAAAACCCAGAAAGAAGAGAACCTATGAAAGTGTTGGTTGTCTATTGCTGAATAATAAATATAAACTTAATATCTAAAACAACAATAATCAATAAAATATGTTCTTTACATTTCTAGTGGTCAAATGGGCACAGCTAAGCAACTCTCTGGACATCTCTCATATAGTTGTGGTTAGATAGATGATGGAGCTAATGTCATCTTAAAGACTGTCACTTACACAACTGTTGGTTAATGTCAGCTGCCAATGCGTATTTCAGTTAGGACTGTTGTCCAAAAACAACAAAAGTAGTAAAAGCTGTATTAACCCATATCACCTGCTCTTGGACATTACATAGCATTACTTCTGTGTTAGAATTGCTCTGGAGAAAGAAAATCAAGTACATATGAATGAGGAGATTTATTAAAAGCATTGGCTCACCTGATTGTGGAGGTCTGGAAGTCCCAAGATCTGAGGCCAGAGAGCTGGAGAACCAGGAAACCCAATGGTGTAATTCAGTTCAAGTCCAAAGCCAGGAGAATCAGGGACACCACTCTCTGAGGGCAGGAGAAGATAGATGTTCCAGCTGAGAGAGCACAATCACTCAGCCTCCACCTTTTTGTTTTATTTAGGGTCTCAACAGATTGGGTGATGCCTACCTGCACTGATGAGAGTGATCTTCTGGTACTCACTCTACTTGATTCAAATGTCAATCTCTTTCCACAGACACCCTCACAGCTACACCCAGAAATAATGTCTACCAGCTATTTGGGCCTCCATTAGCGCAATCAAGTCAACACATAAAATTAACTTTCACAACTTCCATGCAAGTTACAAGCCTGTCCAAATTTAAGGAGGCCCTTATCTCTTGATGAGGGCTTTTCTATATCATCTTGTCATAAATGCCTATAGGATAGTATGGTGTAATGGGCAGAATAATGATCCTTATATGAAATGTCCACATCAATGTCCCTGGAACCTGTGAATATGTTACCTCATACAGCAAAAGGGACTCTTAGATGTGTTTAAGATTAAGAACCTAAAGATGCAGGATTATCCTGGATTATCCCAAAGAGCCAAAGCTAATCACATGAGTCATTCAAAGTGGAGAGGCTTTCCTTTTGATGGTCAGAGAAAGATATGACCACAGAAGAAGGAATGATGCAGCAATGTTGACTTTGAAAATGGAGGAAGGGAGATGCAGGTGGTGTTGGAGTGTGGAGAAAACTCTAGAAACCAGACAAGAAAATGGATTTCCTCTGGAAAGGAACTCAGTCTGCCAACATTTTGCTTTTACCTAGTGATACTGCTGTTGGATTTCTGACCTAAGAACTGTAAGATGATAAACTTGTATTGTTTTAAGCCCATAAAATTTGTGGCAATTTGGTATAGCAGCAACAGAAAATTGAAACAGGATAGTTTCTGAGGATTATTTTGGCACATAGGAAAGCCTTGATATGTAAGTCCTGTTTAAATTCCAGCTGACCCCTAAACTAGACATGCACTGGGCAGACAATATGCAGCTGTACTAAGACTAAGAGGAGAGACTTTCCAGGCCCTGCCCTTCTGAGGGGCACAGAGTTTGTAGTTTGAGTCCAGCCAAGGTTAACTCTTACAGAAGAAACTAAAATGAATACTTTTCAGAGGAACAGAAGAAAATCCAGAAAAAAAAAATAAAAGAAGAAAATCCAGAGTCTCTAGGTAACATTATTTTCAAATGAATATAATCCAAATTTAAAGGACATATAAAAAAATGTATATGACTCCTACTAAGGGAAAATATCATCAATGAAGATTGACTATAAGATAATCTATATCCTGTGTTAGTAGGAAAGTATTTTAAAGGAGCAACTCTATCTAAACTAAATTAAAATGTCAAGCATTGCCATAGTTAATGACTATAAAGGGAATTTCAGCAGAGAAGTAAAACCTGTACAAAAAAGAAAATGGAAATTACAGAACACACACACACACAAAAATGTGTCTGCTGAAACAGAGATTGAACCTAACAGAGTAAAGAATCAATAAATTTGAAAATAGATCAATAAAAATCATCACATAGTACACAAAAATGAAAAAAATGAAAAGTAGAGTATAAATGACTTTAAGAGAATATCAAAAATTTAATAATATCATAAAAGGAATAAACAATTAGAAAAGAAGGAGAAAATGAGTCTGAAAAAAAAAATGAAGTTGAATGGCCAAAAATCTCCCAGAAATAAGAAAATAGTAAAAATCTGAAAACTCTAAGCAGATAGAGTAAATGACAGGTAGTTACATCATAGTCAAATCAAAGTAAACCAAAAGTAAAGAAAAAAGTCTTGAAAGCAGGCAGAGGAAAAATAACACATTGAATTCAGTGTATCCAGGATACAAATGACCTTTGTTCTATTGACAGAAACAATGAAAAAGAATGTTATTAATGATTCCATGCTAACTGAATAAAATTAAAAATTTTTGATTATTAAAAAAATTCTATGTGCAGTGAAAATGGCCTCCAGTAGTGAAGGTAAAATAAAGATATTTCATATAAAATAAAACTAAAGATTATACCCCCATTATAGATGCACTACAAGAAATATTCAAAAAACTCTTTAGGGTAAAAGGAAATGACACTAGGTGAAAATTCAAACCTGCAGGAAGAAAAATTAGCACTAGAAATGATTAAAAAATATGGATAAACATAAAAATACACTATATTTTCTTCATAATTAAAAAAATTTATATAACTGTTTAATCCCAAAGGAATAACATAGTTTTGTGCAGTTGGTAATGTATGTAAATGTCATACATAGAACAAGTACGGAATAGAAGGAGGGAGGAGGTAAGTAAATCAATCTTTTAGTAGCAAGGTTTTTACATTTTCCTATGAACTGTTTCAATATTAGCTTCACACAAAACATGAAGGTTAAAAATGTATTTTTCAAACTACAGAAATCCCTAAAGAAACAATACAAAGAGTTATATTCCAAATGCTATACATTAAAATGGAATTTTAAAAATACTTATTTAACCCAAAAGAAAGCAGTAAGAGGAAAGAGAAAAAATTAGGTAAGACAAACAGAATACAGGGTACAGTGATAGATATCTCCTATATATCTCTTACATTCCAGGATTCATATTTTTATCTTTTATTTTTAATTCACATTTAATTATACTTACTAATTTTAGAATAATTTCAAGTAAAGGGATTTTGATCTCTTAGTTTCAATGAGAATATCCATAATTTTTCACATATACCAGTTATTCATTTTGAATGCCATTTATCTTTCAGAGTTGTTATTTGGCATTTCGCACCCAAAATCTACATTGTCTGTGAAAAATTTCAATATTTGTAAGTTCATTTCATGTGACTTTTTGGAATCCTGATAAATTTTATTAAAAACCAATGAACTTTAAGTTTAGGAAAGAACACTGTTAAATGATCATTGGGTAAAAAAGTAAATGGAAATGATAAATGAAGACTAGATCTTAGAACTGTTCTCCCCTGGCATCTGTGCAGAATGGAGCAGCTGAGTGAACATGACCTTTCCAACTGGAGGTAGATTGGATTTATGGGAGTAGTAGAGTAAAAGGCAGGATTCAATGTTTTCAGAGTCCAAAAAAGCTAACACCCAACCTCTCAAACAATTAAAACCTTGCCTAGTTTTTCCACAGGAACTGAAACAATATTGTAAATATTGGTTTGAATGGAGAGGTCATGGAAGAAGTGCTAAAGTGAGAAAAACAGACACATCTCTGTATCAGGATTGTAAATGTGATATAATATAGGGTCAATTACTTCTTGAAGATGTTGAGGAAGAATTCATTAGTGTTCCTTTTAGTTCTTTCCTTCCTTCATTCTCTCTCTCTCTCTCCTTTCTTTCTTTCTCACTCTTTCTTTTCCTTCATTTCTTCCTTCCCTCCTTCCCTTCTTCTTTTTTTTTTACATTAATGAATCTAATTTGAAGCTTATTGAAGCTTTCATTGGTTACTCCCAATTTTTTTAATTTTCTCTATGAGGTCTCAATTCCCTCTACTGTAAATTCTTCTTCTGCTAGGGTAAAAAGAAACATAACTTCAATCAGTCACAGTCCTGGCAAGGAAATAAATGGCATGTTCAATGGGTGTTACTCAAGGAGAGATCAATAAAAAAATTTTTTAAGTACAATCAAAATATAAAGTATACCTCAAAAGAGAAAGTTGTGCCCAATGTTGGAGAAAGTTGGTGCATTTGTTGCCTCTACTCTCAAAAGGAAAGGCAGGTGATGGACATTAAGGAGGGCACATGATATGATGAGAACTGGGTGTTATATGCAACTAATAAATCATTCACGATAATATCAAAAACTAATGATGCACTATACATTATATGATTGAATTTAAATAAAAAATAATATAAAATAAAAAAGTTTGAAAAAAAAAGTAAGGCAGGGAGCCATGTGTTTCCCAGAACCCTCAAAAGACAGAGGGCTGTGTAGAGACAATTCCCTTTCGGGAGAGAGGGCGCACTCCACAGAGAGGGTTCCCCAAACAGAGAGGGTCACCTTCCTGAAAAGTGCCAAATGCAAAGGAGGGAGGAATAAGAAAATTAAATAACGAACATACTTTCCTCCCTTGCTCAGGTCTCCTGCCAGTTCCTCAGTTGGCCAAGAAAGTAAAGGTGGCTCTGGGTATTCACGTACATCACACTTGTAGGCACAGACCTAAGAGAAAAGTGAGAAGCAGAGCTATATTGTGAGAAATCCCAGGAGACAGAAAAACTCCTCTCTCTCTCTAAGCTAAAGTGGGCATGGGCTTCTGGGTGGCTCAGTCCTTAAGCATCATGATCCCAGGGTCCTGGGATGGAGCTCTGTGTCAGGCTCCCTGGTGGAGTAAGGAACCTGCTTCTCCCGCTCCCACTCCTCCTGCTTGTATTCCTTCTCTCACTTGTCTCTGTCAAATAAATAAATAAAAATCTTAAAAGAAAACAAAAAAACTTAAGTGGCGATATCTTTTTAATATGCCAGAAATAGTATCTCTATATAGTATATGCCCTTTTATCCATTTTGACAACTTTCTCTTTGTTTAAGATTTTATTTATTTGACAGAAAGAGAGACAGCAAAAGAGGGAACACAAGTAGGGGGGATTGGAAGAGGGAGAAGCAGACTCCCCACTGGGCAGGGAGCCCAATGCTGGGCTCAATCCCAGGACCCTGGGATCATGACTTGAGCTGAAAGCAGTTGCTTAACTGCTGAGCTACCCAGGTACTCCTTTATATCAGCTTTAAATGATTTATGCCACACTCATTTCCAACACATGTCACTGACTTCCTGTGGACTTAATATGCATGGTATTATAGGTTATATTATATATCATACTATATCATATCATGTTATATAACTTATACAAAAATTCTGCTTGTCTTTGTTAATTCGTGTGTTTTCATTTCATTTCCCAAGTCTCTTCTTATCCACTGGAATTTTTTTTTTTCTAATTTGCATCCTCTGAAAGACCATATGTCTTTTTTAGTTGATGTTTTCATTTATGTTAAAACAATTTTTTTTGGTACATAATCCTTTCAAGTCTGTCATATGCCTTTGAAAGCTTCATTAATTCTTGTAGGCCACTAGCAAATTACTACTTCAGTGCACCAAATGGTCCCCTTGTCACCTAAAATAGTTTATGTGCCTTCAAAAATAGTCCAGCTTGCTCTCAAAGACTAGCTTACCACTGAGAGGCTGACTGTGAGAAAGAAAAACACAATTCATAGAACATTACTACTTGCCAGAGATTCAGTCCTCTCCCTCCCAAGTGGGAGCGGGGAAATGCGTGCAAGGATCCATGGAGGTCTCCATATAAACAGTGAATACACACGTCTGCCAAAGAAAGCAGAACGCCATTTGCTTCCACGAAAACTGAGTGTGCAAGTGTCTACCTGGAAGGACAGGAATAATCTGGAGGTCCCCCTAGGCTATGCATTGACTTGCATACTGTTAGACATAGAGGAATGGAGAATTTCCCAAAAAGTGATGGGAAAAAAAGCTATTTACACTCAATAGAGTTGATGTAGCTCCAAAGAGTCAATTTGGAAGGAATCCCTTAAAATGAAGGGAAGCAGTAAATAGAATACATTAGAATCTTTCACCAACGTAAGCAATACAATCTATTTTAAGCAGTTGAACAAATAAGTTGATTGGGTATTTATATTAGGAAAGAGTTTCTAAAATACAAACTAATAGTTGATCACTCAGAGAGATATTTGTCCTTCAGTTGCAAAGGGTATTATTTTTATTTTTAATCATCAAAATTCCTTCTCCAGCTATTTATAGAGAATCAATAGTGTTTAAGTGGATATAACTGCAAGAAAACAGACGCATGGTCTGCCCTAGAGAATATTCCTGTCTAGGAAAGAAGATAGAGATTTATTTTATAAATATAATTTGAGATAAAAATGCTAAATATTATTGTGTAATTTTCTAGATGTATGGTATATCTGTTGGGCCCACGTGGGTTAGCCTACACTTTTAGCCTACTCCTTCCAAAATGACATTTATTTTGTTACAAAAATTTATTGACATACTGACTCCTAATAATAAAGAAAGCTCTTTAGGTTAATAAGGAAAAAAGAACTTTGTAGAAGATTCCACTACTGATGAACAGAAATTATATGTGCTTAGTTGCAATAAAATAGGTAGGTACCTGGGGTGCCTGGGTGGCTCAGTGGGTTAAAGCCTCTGCCTTCAGCTCAGGTCTGGTCCCAGGGTCCTGGGATTGAGCCCCCCATTGGGCTCTCTGCTCAGCAGGGAGCCTGCTTCCCTTCCTCTCTCTCTGCTTGCCTCTCTGCCTACTTGTGATCTCTGTCAAATAAATGGATAAAATCTTAAAAAAAAAAAAAAAAGATAGGTAGGTACCTTACACCAGGGCTTGACATATTTCAAGACCAATTACACTTCCCAATTCCTACAACTATGTCTCTACAATCTAATTGGACAAATTGCAGATTATGGATAGCCCAGGGCTTTCCTCCTTAGCTATGTATGTTTGTACATAGTACATTTGTCTATCTGTGTGTCTATCTACCTACCTATCATCTATTTACATGTTTATGGAAATTAAACAGATTAAATACTATACTACATTAAATTTTTGACACAATATAAAAGAAAGTTGAAATATATGATACAGACTCAGATTTTAGTATTTTTTAAAGGCTTTTATTTATGAGAGAGAGAACAAGCAGGGGGGGAGACAGAGGGAGAAGAAGATTCCCCACTGAGCAAGGAGCCCAACACAGAGCTCCAAACCAGGACCCCAGAATCATGACCTGAGCTGAGGGCAGATGCTTAACTGACAGAGATACCCAGGCATCCCTCAGATCTGAGTATCATTACAACATCCCTGAAGAGGAGCCACATAATTACATAAAAATGAACAAACTCTTCATACTAAACTGTGCATTCATTTTTCACTAAATATTGTATGTTATAGATTTTCCCTAACAGCCTACCTCATTTATTCTGAAACTAGCCGAATAAAGATATACCATAATTTATTTAACACACACTTGATAGGTAGTTTTGCTGTGTCAACTTTTACTATTGTTTTGAATTAAAGCAGTATTTAATAATGTGTATGCTTTCACATGTATTCAGCAAATGTTGATGAGTGTATTTTATAAGTAAATTTAATGTGGCTGTTTTATCAAAAGGTAGAGGTAGGTACATTTTTCAGTTTGGGTAACTAATGATAAATAACTCAATAAACTTTACATCTTTTTACACATCTTTTAACATTACGTAAAAATCCCTGCTTCCCCAAGACCTTGTTAATTTGATGATCACCAAAATTACTTTAGTTTGAACAGGAAAATTCCTGAGCCTATTATTATTTGCTTCTTCCCCAAGAAACTTCTGATAGGTCAGAAATACGTTACCAAATAAATTTTATTTTTAAATCTTTTATCTTTGTTAAAAAGTAGAAAATAAAGAGAAAGAAAAAGGAGCCCAGTTGAAAAGCACAAGAAATGTAATGCACCAATATAAAAAACCACCTGTGATCATAGCCAGATTATTTCATTGGGAGTTGGAGTTTGTAAAGCAGGTATTGGTGGTTCAGTCATATGAAGCTCAAAGGAGACAAGCTCTAGTTTTGAGAGCACAGATATCATCGGGTCAAATGTTGGAAAGACTCTCATTTATATGTCAGCACTGAAGAGCAAAGGATAAGGGTATCTTCCTCTTAGTGCCTACCTCTCCTTTCTTCCTTCTTTCATTCCTCTAATATATTTTGTGGCTTCACAAAATAGTCACAAATACCTATTTTTTACACATCAAATACCTATTTTTCACACACAAATACCTATTTTTTACACATCTCTGACTTCTACTTTACGAGATTTTATTTATTTATTTGACAGACATAAATAAATCACAAGTAGACAGAGATTCTGGCATGGCAGGGAGTGCGAGGGGTGCAGAGCAGGCTCCCTGATGAGCAGAAAGCCCGATGTGGGGTTCAATCTCAGGACCCTAAGATCATGACCCGAGCCAAAGCCAGAGAGCCATCCAAGCACCCCTTATTTTTTACCTTTTTTTTTTTTTTTAGGATTTTATTTATTTATTTGACAGACAGAGAACACAAGTAGACAGAGGCAGGCAGATAGAGAGGAAGGGAAGCAGGCCCCCTGCTGAGCAGAGAGCCCGATGTGGGACTCAATCCCAGGGCCCTGAGATCATGAGCTGAGCTGAAGGCAGTAGCTTAACCCACTGAGCCACCCAGGCGCCCTTATTTTTCCTTTTTATTTCAAGTTTATTTCATACTACTTTGATAGTATTATCCATACTACCCACCCCCTCTATACTCTTACAGAAAAGTCGATTATTGAAATATTAGTCATAAGACAGTTCAACTGATTCTACCAATCTTCTCTTTAAAAGAAAATAATGACAATAAATAATAGTTGTCTTTTGCTCACTAGTGCCTCAGAGTAGCTGTTTTTGGTGAGGGTGAGTTATATATTCAATACACACTTAATTTGACAAGATCAGAACTAAATTGCTTTGCTGAGTAGTCCTGATTACAGCATATTGTGCTAAACTATTATGTCTAACTGTGTAATCAAATACACTATAAACTGTCTTTTCTCTGAAGCATGCCAATGCCATGCGAAAAGGAAGTGGATAAGAA
The DNA here is from genome assembly GCF_964662115.1 of Mustela nivalis. Classification (NCBI taxonomy): domain Eukaryota; kingdom Metazoa; phylum Chordata; class Mammalia; order Carnivora; family Mustelidae; genus Mustela; species Mustela nivalis. The sequence goes on along the minus strand of NC_139022.1, from coordinate 156,836,463 downwards.
ATATGAAGGTACAAATGCAAGCAGTTTACTTGGGAAACACACACGTGATATTATACAAAGCATTTCTTCCAGAATCTGATCAAATAAAGCTCTAAACACAGAGCTGGGCAGACAAAGCAGTGCATTACATTAGCACAGTATTACAAAACACCACAAAGACAAATAGAGAAGTCATCTCAAAACCTGGCAATTTATGCAATGTGTGTGCAGCTAGATAATGTAAAGTGCAATTTTTTGACAACAGATCTAATGGAGTAATATTACAGGCATCCACGGCATATTCTAGCATGTCAATTCTCCAAAACTAAACCAGGACCTCTTTTGAATGAGAATAATAGGTACTTCTGTATTCACTGAGAAATAGTCTAAGACTTCAGTATTTTGGTCTACGTACATTCTGAGTGCCTTTATCTTATCAAATGCTCCTATGAATTAATTTGGTTTAAGCAAATTGTACAGAATAATGAGAGTCCTCCAAGTCAAGTTTACTATATGGCAGTGTTCTCATGAATTGTTTTCATGTATGTTAAGAAGACCAACCGTTTATGACCTCCAAACACACTAAAATAGTGTATAATTACAGTGTCTACTTACTACTTCTTCTTGATTAAATGAAATCCTTGTGTTTTTAAAGTATATATGCAAATGGCCCAGGTCATGGTCCCACACTGAGCCCCACACTGGGCTTCCAGCTCGGCGGAGAGCCTGTTGCTTATGCTCTCTCTCTCTTGCTCTCTCTCCCCCTCTCTCTCAAGTAAATAAACAAAATCTTTAAAAAAAAATGATTTCTATGACATTTTCCAGCATAACTTTCTGTGATTGTATAAAAGTCACTCCACATTTCAAGGTTTCCATTGTATTCTCCTAAATACATTGTTAAGGTTTTTATTCTATCTCTATGATAATTTAATTTTATGCTTAACTCTATGAGTGTGGATATTTGGACAAGCATTCCTTTCTATTATCTCAAATAATGACAAAGACAACACTAGGCGTAAATTTGATAAAAATCCTTTAAAGAGCTTAATGTTTGAGACTTCACTATGATGCATTAATTTAAGAAAGAATCTCTCTTTTCTATCCTACACTGTCATAAGACAAAACTGAAGTGGACTTTCCAGCCATGCATAAGTAAATTTAACTTTTCACAACACAGAAATTATAAATACAAAGATTTGAACAGATGCAGAGCTGATAAAAATGTGGGTTCAAGACATGAAAATGCTAGTCTTTAAATTATTTACAGTAAGTAAACAATCAAACCTGTCTTAATCTTCAGTCTGTTAAGATTAAATCAATACATATCTTATAAAGATGAAAGACCTAATGAAAAATAGGTACATTTCCTATTAGTAATGAAAGAATACAAAATAACTACTTAGACATAAATCTGACAAAACATACACAGGATTTACATGAGGACAACTACAAAGTCTGATTTAAAAAATCAAAGATTTAAATAAATAGATATTTCATGCTCACATATAAAAAGACTCAATAATTTTTATTAACATATGATGTATTATTTGTCCCAGGGGTATAGGTATGTAGATCATCAGGCTTACACATTTCATACCATTTACCATATCACATACCCTCCCCAATGTTCATAACCCAACCACCCCCCCATACCCCCAGCCCCCCAGCAACCCTCAGTTTGTTTTGTGAGATTAAGAGTCTCTTATGGTTTGTCTCCCGCCCAATCCCATTTTGTTACATTTTTTTCCTTCCCTACTCCGCAACCCCCCTCCCCTGCCTCTCTAATTCCTCATATCAGAGAGATCATATGATAATTGTCTTTCTCTGACTGACGTATTTACTCAGCATAATACCCTCTAGTTTCACCCATGTCATTGCAAATGACAAGATTTCATTTCTTTTGATGGCTGCACAGTATTGCCTTGTGTGTGTGTGTGTGTGTGTGTGTGTGTGTGTGTGTGTGTGTGTGTATGTGACATATCTTCTTCATTCTTCTGTTGATGGACATCTATGTTCTTTCCATAGTTTGGCTATTGTGAACCTTGCTGCTATAAACATTGGGGTGCATATGCCCCTACAGATCACTACATTTGTATCTTTAGGGTAAATACCCAGTAGTGCAATTGCTAGGTAATAGGGTGGCTCTACTTTCAACTTTTTGAGGAACCTCTATGCTGTTTTCCAGAGTTGCTGCACCAGCTTGCATTCCCACCAACAATGTAGGAGGGTTCCCCTTTCTCCACATCTGCACCAACATCTGTCATTTCCTGACTTGTTCATTTTAGCCATTCTGACTGGTGTGAGGTGGTATCTCATTGTGGTTTTGATTTGTATTTCCTTAATCCCGAGTGATGTGGAGCACTTTTTCATGTGTCTGTTGGCCATTTGGATGTCTTCTTTGCAGAAATGTCTGTTCATGTCTTCTGCCTATTTCTTGGTTGGATTGGGTATTGAGTTTGATGAGTTCTTTATAGATATTGGATACTAGCCCTTTATCTGATATTTCATTTGCAAATACAGAGGTTCAATATTATTAAGATGTCAGTTCTTTCCAAGTTGATGCATAGGCTCAACATAATTCAAATCAAAATCTCAACAAGATGTTGTTTTATTGACAAACTGATTCTAAAGTTTATATGGAAATTCAAAAGACCCAGAATAGCCAACAATATTAAAGAAAAAGGACAAAGTTCGAGGACTGCCACTACTCAAGTTCAAAACTTGCTATAAAGCTACAATAAGCAAGACAATATGGTATTGGTGAAAGAATGGACAAATAGATTAATGGAACAAAATAGCAAGCCCAGATATAGGCTTACACATGTATAGTCAACTAACCTTTGGTAAAGGTAAAGACAATTCAATGAAGAAAGAATAGTCTTTTCAACATATTGTGCTGGATAAACTGGATATCCACATGCCAATTATCACCATCGTCACTATCATCACCATCATTATCTAGACACAGACCTTACATTTTTTTCACAAAATTTAACTCAAAATAGGTTATAGACCTAATATAAATGCAAAACTATAAAAATTTCTAGAAAAGGAGGAAATCTAGGTACCATTGAGTTTGGTGATGATTTTCTTTAGATATACAGTGGTGATTTATGAAAGAAAAATATTTATTAAGTTGGACTTTATCAAAATAAAATCTTTTGTACTGAAATTGACAAAATGACACAAAAATTAAGAAAATGAAAGGACAAATCACAGATTAAGACAAAAAATTTGTGAAATATATTTCTGATAATATCCAAAACAGTGAGAATACCAAACACTGGGTAGGATGTGGAGAAATAAAAACTCTCATTCACTGCAGTGGGAATGCAAATTGGTACAGCCATTTTAGAAGATAGTTTGGCAATTTTTTAAAGAGGTAAGCATAGTCTTAGCATACAATTCAGCAACAGTGGTGTGAGGATTTACCCAAATGAGTTCCAAACTTGTGTCCACACAAAAACCTATATACAAATTGCATATAGCAGATCTATTCATAATTGCCCTAAACTGGTAGCTGCCAATGTAGGTGATTAATTAAACAAACCACAGTGCACTACATCTGTATATTTGGGGTAAACACTCAGTAGTGCAATTGCAGGGTCATAGTATAGCTCTATTTTTAATTTTTTGAGGAATCTCCACACTCTAAAGTGGCTACACCAACTTGGATTCCCACCAACTGTGTAAGAGGGTTCCCCTTTCTCCATATCCTCTGCATTTTGCTAATTTTGGCATTCTAACTGGTGTAAAGTGGCATCTCAATTAGGTTTTGATTTGAATTTCCCTGATGGGTAATGATTATGAACAGTTTTTCATGTGTCTGTTAGCCATTTGTATGTCTTCTTTGGAGAAGTGTCTGTTCATGTCTTCTGCCCATTTTTTGACATATTATCTGATTTTGGGGTGTTAAGTTTGAGGAGTTCTTTATAGATCTTGGATATCAGCCCTTTGTCTGTAGTGTCATTTGAGAATATCTTCTCCCATTCTGTGGGTTGCCTCTCTGTTTTGTTGACTCTTTCCTTTGCTGTGCAGAAGCTTTTGATCTTGATGAAGTCCCAAAAGTTCATTTTCACTTTTGTTTCCTTTGCCTTTGAAGACATATCTTGAGAGAAGTTGCCATGGCCAATGTCGAAGAAGTTACTGCCTATGTTCTCTTCTAGGATTTTGACAGATTCCTGTCTCACATTGAGGTCTTTCATCCAATTCAGTTTATCTTTGTGTGTGGTATAAGAGAAGGGCCAAGTTTCATTCTTCTATACATTGCCGTCCAATTACCCAATGTTCATAGCACCAATGTTCACAATTGCCAAACTATGGAAAGAGCCAAGATGCTTGTCAACAGGTGAATGAATAAAGAAGATATAGTCCATATATACAATGGAATATTACACAGCCATCAGAAAGGATGAATACCCAACTTCTGTATCAACATGGACAGGAGTGTAGGAGATTTTCTGAGTGGAGAAAGTCAACTATCATGTGGTTTCACTTACTTGTGGAACATAAGGAATAACATGGAAGACATTAGGAGAAAGAAAGGAAAAGTGAATTGGGGCAAATTGGAGGGGGGAATGAACCATGAGAGACTGTGGATTAAGAGAAACAAACTGAGGGCTTGGGAGGGGAAAGGGTAGAGGGATAGGTGAGCCTGGTGGTGGGTATTAAGGAGGGCATGTATTGTATGGAGCACTGAGTATGGTGCATAAACAATGAATCGTAGAACTGAAAAAATTAAATTAAATTTTTAAAAGTAAAAAAAACACGGTTCAGCTATACGATGGAATATTACTCAGAGATACAAAGATATGCACTATTAAGATGTGAGAAGACATGGAGGCAACTTAGGTAAATATTGCTAAACGAAAGAAGCCAGTGTGAAAAGGCTATACACTGTGATTTCAACCATATGACTTTTTGGGAAAAAGCAAAACTAGAGAGACAATAAAAAGACCAGTGTTTGCAAAGGTTTGAGGCAAGGGAAGGAGGTATGAATAATCAGAACATAGAGGATCACTGGGGCAATTACTCTACATAATTACTCTAAATAATTACTCTATGAAATTACTCTATATAATATTATAATGTAGATACATGGCATTATGCTTCTGGCAAAAATTCATGGAACTGTATAATACAAAGAACAATTTCTAATACAATCTATAGGCTTTGTTAAAAATAATGTATCAATTTTGGTTCATCAGCTATAAAACAAAGTACCACACTAATACAAAATGTTAGTAATGGTAGAAACTTTATGTGTGGGGACAGTGGGATTATAGGAATTCTGAACTTTCTGCTCAATTGTGTAAACCTGAAACTTCTGTAAAAAATAATAAAATCTTTTTTAAAATACATATGCTCTATTAAGAATTTTAGGAGAAAAATGAGCTCAAAGCATGGCATACAAGAATAAGCAACCATCTAAGGAGTATGTACCCAGTTTTTAAAAAACTAAAACAGGAAAATTAGAGAAACTCTGATAATATTTACCAGATTATAGGCTTTTGGAATACAAATGATGTATAACTCTGGCTTTTCCATTTAGAGTATTTTCTGTGTGAATATATAGAAGACTATCGCAAAGGGAAAGAAGGGATTTATGCTCAGAGAACAAAGCCCTATGAGTTCATCACCTTCGTGTATATCTTCTAACAGTCGAAGAAACTAAATATGTCATGGATTATTCAGATCAACACTTTGAAAATCAATGTACTCCCAAAGCTTATGTCCCTCTTCTAAGTTTCCCTAGGGTCTGTACCAAAAGTAACATTTGATCTCTTGAATAAACAGATAGTCTTTGTTTGTGACTCCAGATCAAAGCTAGTACACAGATGGGGAATCTCATGGGAAAGGAAGTGGAAAGAATTTGTGGCTCATACTAAGCTTGCTATATTTTCTGACTTCTTAACTGTCTATAAGAAACTACTAAATCACCTGGTTATCGACATGATTGTGAAAAAAATACTTCAGATATTTCTCACTGCATTCTGGTCTTAGAAAGAAATTTTAAAGACCAACTTTTATGTTTTATGTTTTTGGGAAAAAGCATCTCTCTCACTCTCTTCAATAAGCATAATCCTCTCCTACAGGAAGGTTATATTGGTTACATGTTAGTCTGATCAAAAGCATATGCTATTTTCCCTAAAAGTGTGTCACGGATTTAATAATGACAATTCAGAATCTGCCTTTATCCAAAACTGGGAAAACACGACCTATTCAGTGTGTTGTGTATGCACACATGCAGGCCAATGGGTGTTCATTGCTAAGATAATTGCAATTCTAGCTTAATCCTTGCCTGACATTGCCGAGCATAAGGCAAAATAAAAGGCACTTCCTAAACACCACACTACAATCAGGTGGCTACAAGAAGAAACATATAAATGAGACACCGTGGGCTTCCTTCAGAAGACTGTTGCTATGGGAAAATGTGTTTTGTGCTCTTGAAAGCACACGGACAAAATGAACTTTTGGAATACAAGTCATTCTGGGGAAGGGGACTGCCTGGAGGTAAAATTCTTATAGCACAGTGAGAGCAAAAGATTTTTCTGAAATCCCATAGCTAGTTTCTGGTTATGTTTGGTGTCTAGGTCCCCTGCCCTCCAATTCACTGTTCTTTCTACTGAATTTTACTGCTTTTGTTCTTGGTTTCTCAACTACCAAATCATATTTGACAAGTACCACTTAAGGTTACCATTGCAGATCACTAGAGTTCATTTCCCTAGCACCTCAAATCAAAAGGAAAATAGGATAAAGAAAGTGGAGAAAAAAATAAATCCTTGGGTTCAAAGGAAAGTGCAGAAGGCCGTGCCTTTCCCAAGACTACAGAAATCATTAATGTACACAGCTCTGGAAAAAATATGCGCTCCATGCTACTGATGTTACTACTGATGTGCTCCTAAAATTGAGTGTGTTAATGTCACATGGCTGGTTATGCCTTTGTCTTTTGATGTTATGTTCCACTTTTAGATTACTGAGGCTTTAAAATATTTCAGTGGCAGATTAAGATACAGTTCTGAGAATGTGCTTTTATTTTTCCATATAGAAAACCAAAGAACCTTGAGTCAGTAAGGAGACTCGCTGTGACTCACCTTGTCTCTAAGAAGATTTTACTCTTTTCCACTTAATTTAATACTATTTCTGCTTCCACCACCTGACTTATGCAGTCTCTAATCCAAGAAAAGGATTTACCAATTCTATCTTATTATTGCATCATTCTTAACGCATACCAAGGACTACAATTCTGTTAAAATAATGAACTTCATACTTTTAGGCATGAGTGCTTATGGAAAATGGTATTATTGCTTAAAATCCTATAGAAGGCAACCTACATCCACCCTGTACATGACATGGGGGAATCATCAACTCATTTTCATTCATTGTGACTCTGTGTAAATCAGGAATAACAACTTTCATTAAGGAGCAGATGCTGCATGTCAATGACCTTGAACAGTTTCTGGTACACAATAAGTGCAAAGGAAACACAACCATTTTCATTTTATTGTTGTTCATATGAAGGGGGTCATTCACTGTTTGCCACTCCAAATCCATTGTGTACCCTTCTCTGCCCCGTTTTGTGTCATGGGAGGTTGCTCCTATGGAATGTCTCCTCAGGGTACCCATGTTTCTGGCTTCCTGTTGGCTGCAGTTCATGGAGACACTGCAGGATATCAGAGGCTCCCCAACTGAGCTGCCTCTATGAAGTGGCTGATGTCCGTTATCTTGAACTGTGGACCTTATAGGTGACTCATCATCTACGGCTACAATTCTCACTCAGTTCCAACTCCTTAGCCCCAGCTCAGGATGTTTTCAGTGTTACTAGTCTCTCTTTTATCTCTTGCTGGTTCCATTTGTTCTTTCCATAAATCTACAAGGATCCTTCATTAAAATTTCTTCCATCAAGTCTTCCAAGTGAAGTATGTGTTCCCAGCTAAGAACTTGGATCCTAAAATAGTAACACCAATTACAACCTCTGCCATCACATCATCACCATCACTACTAAGAAATGACTAGCAATATTATTCAAATTACGAGTACTGCTACTATGGCAGTTACTATGATGACTACTATTACTATAGCTGCTGCTGTTACCATTATAGGGAGTAGAATAATGCCAGCAATAATATTAATGTCACCATTTAAGATGAGGATGAGGTGAAAGGGCAGATTATACTTAATTCGTCTATGAATTAAAGCATTCCAGTGCCATACCTTTCAAAGGGAGGGCACCCTTCTCTTAGTTTCATTTATTTCTCTATAATACTCAAAGATCATGGTAACAATTTGCACTTTCTTTCTTCTTTAATAACTGCCTAATCTTGACTTAGCTTCTAAATTTTCAGCCCATAACCCTAGCTCATTCCACAGAAGAAAGAAATCATCTGGCACATTAGTTTCATATTTTTATTTACCTGAAGAATGAATCAAATAAGTTAAATATAACTGAAGACAGGAAATCATCACAGGCAAGAGAATAACAAAGAGAATATTGCCATCACAGGCATGCTCAATGGCAATAAAGTGTGACAGGTGTAACAGACATCACACCCATCACATATTCTTTCTGATCAATTTAGTATGGTTTTGTCAGGACCTGTCTTATTTTACAAAAATAAGGACAATTTAAGAACTGTATCAACCACTTCTATAAGAGAAGGCATGACATGAAAAAAAGCAGCATTAGACCTACCACTACAGAGAACTGATGGTTGCCAGAGAAAGCCGGGGTGGGATGATGGGCATAATGAGTGAAGGGGAGTGGGAGACACAGGCTTCCTGCTATGAAGTCATGGGAATAAAAGGCACAGCACAGGGAATACAGTCTGATATTGTGACGTCTTGGATGGTGACAGACTGGTAGTAGCTACACTTGTGGTGAACAGAACACAATGTATAAAGAAGCTGAATCACTATGTTGTACACCTGAAACTGGTGAAACATTTGTGTCAATGATACTCAAATAATTTTTCTCAAAAAAGAACATTATTTTTACAAGTGGCAAAAAGGAGAAAAGAAGAAGTAGTAGTAGTGGTGGTAGTAGTAGTAGTCCTAAGAAGAACCTGGATTGTGTAAATTATCACTGCTGCAGACCTACCTGTATGTATTTGCCAAGAATCTTATAGACGGCTAAGTGCTGGTAAATATCACTAGCTGGACTAATGCCATAGAAATTTTGATCTCTTGAAACACTGGCTAACATTTTACCACACCATGAACACTCTCTTTAAAAATAAAATATGGGGGCTCCTGGGTGGCTCAGTGGGTTAAGCCTCTGCCCTCAGCTTGGGTCATGGTCTCAGGGTCCTGGGATAGAGCCCCACATCTGGCTCTCTGCTCAGCAGGGAGTCTGCTTCCCCCTCTCCCTCTGTCTGCCTCTCTGCCTACTTGTGATCTCTCTCTCTGTCAAATAAATAATAAAATCTTAAAAATAAAATAAAATAACTATTAAAAAATAAAAAATAAAAATAAAACATGTCCTTTCACAGCATGAATTCTTTATATTATTTTCATATTTTCTTCATCTTTTAACTGTTGTTTCAAAATAGATCCCATCTTTAAAAATTCCCAATTTATAAGTACATCTTATTTACACATATGTCTTAAGCTAGTGATATTAAATTATCTTATTAACTCTATTGCCATTCCTGCTAACTTTTAAAATACCTATATTGTGTTAGTTCTAAATGGCATCAAAATACATTCCTTAACAACAAGCTGACTCATGTTAAAAACTCATTATCTCTTATGGCCTAATAAAAATTAGCACTATATGCACCAAAAAAATGAACCAAGCTTAGTATTAAAAATCCTTTCAGTCTCATAGATTCCATGATTTGTCCTTCAAAACCAAGACAGTCAATGATACAGGAAAAGAAAAAAATCACAGAAAGTAATGTTTTGATTGACATGCCTTCCTCATTCTACTTGGCAAGTTTGAGTATTTTATTATGCTATACATGCTTCTTTTTATATGGTTGTAATTGTGATGGGCATGTAAATGACAGTCTCAAAATGAGTCTTGTTTTGGAGTCTTGTTAGTTTAAAGCAGCTGTCAAAATCTCCCTTTTCCAAATTATGAATTCCATCTTAAAACCTTACCTGCACAATTTTTGGCAAATTGTGTTTCCCTTAACTTTTTATTTATGGGTCATGGTACTATATTTCCTCATCGATTAATTTATCTGGTCCTATCCCAATATGCTCACAGAAATTCTGTCAGAATGAAACTATAAGCATTCTTATCTCAAAGTAGATGATGCTGTAATCATGCAAACAGTTATTTAGACCTGCCCCTTTTTTATTTTACTTTCTCGTATCCTTTCTTTTATCATCCCACCCTCTAACATCTCAAAACTTTCTTTTTTTGAACCTGGAATAAAATGATCATCAAAACTAGTCTAGCCCCTGCATTCAAGAAATTTAGTATTTCATGAAGACAAATCATCAATCACATAATCTCACGAATACATATAAAGTCATAATTATAGCAAATGTAATGAAAAATATGTATTATATAACAGCATGCAACAGGGTAAACTGATCTGACCCTAAAGTTCACATTAGACAAGCACAGACACCAAAGAGAGCTCCATGAGCCACAAAAGCGATTTGACTCTTTTACTGAATATCGCAAATTCAATAATATGTTTTAAACAAGGTAGAAATGTGATCCCCAAAAAGAAAACAAAAAAAGTTGAAATGTGATCAGATCTGTCATTTTAAAATTTGACTCGGGGAAAGACAATTATCATATGATCTCTGTGATATGAGGAATTTGAGAGGCAGGGTGGGGGGTTGGGGAGTAGGGAAGGAAAAATGAAATAAGACAGGATCAGGAGGGAGACAAACCATAAGAGACTCTTAATCTCACAAAACAAACCGAGGGTCGCTGGGAGATAGGGGGGCAGGGACAGGGTGGTTGAGTTATGGACTTTGGGGAGGGTATGTGCTATGGTGAGTGCTGTGACATGTGTAAGCCTGATGAATCACAGACCTGTACCCCTAGGGTAAGTAATACATTATATGTTAATAAAAATAATTTAAAAAAAAAGAAAAAAATTGACTCTTGTTTTCATCCAGAGAGAAAAAGAAATGTAGAAGTAGGAGAACATTTAAGGAACCATTCTCAGAAGCTAGGTGCTCCTTATGTCTTATGTTGTTAAGCTCACAATTCCATGGTTTGGAAATCTGAATGGAGCACAGGGAATACAACTGAGGGTGACTCCCTGAGTTGAGAAGTGAACTGATCTGGAGGCTTCTCCACCAACATCTGGAATGGGATTACTTGAAGGCTGGATCCAGCTGAGGTGTTGGCCAGAGCAGCTACACATCAGCCTTTCTATCTGGGTTTGACGTCCTTATGTGGTGACGGATTCCTAATAGGACTTCCTACATGGTGGTTTGGAACTCTAAGTGTTACTGTTACCAGCAAACAAGAAGGAATCTGCAGGGCCTTTTATGACCTGTCCTTGGAAGTAACATGGCATCACCTCTACCCTACTCTATCGGTCAAAGTATTCACAAGCTCAGCCAAACTGAAAGTGAAAAGGACAAAAAAGTTGGCAACTCTTAAAGGAAATGAGTGTCAAAAAATGTGCAGCCCTGTTTTAAACTTCTGCAAAAGTAATAATGTGATGCTAATTGAGACTAAAGAAGTTAATAGGATGAGAATAGAGTATATTTGAAAATACTGAAATGCTTCTATGATGCACTAATATCTTTGATTCATTCCTGGCATAGATGTTTTATTTCTCTTTTTCTTTATTCAGGCTTCTTACAAGTTTAGAATTGAATTACTCCTTTCAGAGAATCAACTTTTATATTTGTTAGCTTTTTCTATTATACGTTTGTTTTCTATTACAGTAATTGTGATCTTTATTATTTCTTTCCTCCTTCTTATAAGTATAATTTGCAGTTTGTTTTCTAACTCATTAAAGTGGATGCATAGAACTCTGACTTTCAGCATTTCTTTGTATGTAAAATATGTTTTGAGCTCTGTATTTCTCTTAAAGCACTGTTTCAATGACATCTTTTGAGTTCTGATACCTAGTATACTGTTTTCCATTTATTTAAAGTATTTTCTCATTTTTTTCTTTGACGCATAATTTTTAGAAGTATGTTAATTAATTTCCAAATAAATGGGAATTTGTGCTTATTTTTCTGTATTAATCTCTAGCTTAATTTTACTGTGATCAGAGAACATATTCCATATTTTATCAGTGCTTTGAAATGTGTTGAGACTTGCTTGATGGCCCACCATATGGATAATTTCTGTCAGTGTTTCATGGGCACTTAAAAAGAATGTGTACTCTGCAATTGTTGAGTTTAATTGTTATACACGGCAATTAAACAATTTTGTTTATTATGCTTTTCAAATCCTCTATATCCTTACAGATTTTTAACGCTATTCTATTAATTACTGAGAGTCGGTTAAAAAAAATACGCTACTGGTTTTAGATTTGTTATTCCTCTTCTTAGTTTTAGAGAATTCTGCCATATACATTTAAAACTATGGTGTTAAAATTCTTATATTCTCCTGTTGAATTGATACTTTTATTATCTTAAAATATATCTCTTTTTTAAAGTAATGCTTTTTGCTTTAAGTTTACTTTGTCTTTTTTTTATTAATTTTTTATTTTTTATAAACATATATTTTTATCCCCAGGGGTACAGGTCTGTGAATCACCAGGTTTACACACTTCACAGCACTCATCCAAGCACATACCCTCCCCAATGTCCATAATCCCACCCCCTTCTCCCAAACCCCCTCCCCCCAACTTTGTCTAATATTTAGTAGAACTTAATTTTCTGTTAAAGTTGGCATGTTTCCCATTTTTTACTGTCAAATCTACATACTCATATATTTTCATGTGTATATTATAAGTAGCATGCAATTTCATTTCTATTCCATATGAAGTTCATGTTTTATTTTTTTTTTTTTTTTTTTTTTTTTTTTTTTTTTTTTTTTTTTTTTAAAGATTTTTATTTATTTATTTGACAGAGAGAAATCACAAGTAGTCGGAGAGGCAGGCAGAGAGAGAGAGAGGAGGAAGCAGGCTCCCTGCTGAGCAGAGAGCCCGATGCGGGACTCGATCCCAGGACCCTGAGATCATGACCTGAGCCGAAGGCAGCGGCTTAACCCACTGAGCCACCCAGGCGCCCTGAAGTTCATGTTTTAGTTGTATTATTTATTCTGTTATATACTGATGAGTTGGAACTTAGGCTAAGTCTTACCACTTAACTTTATTTTGTACCTCTTCTTTGTTCTCTCTCCTCTCATTTAAATAAAAAGAAAAAGAAAATTCTTTAAGATTCATTTAGTTCCATTTTTCTCTATTTTTAGGTTTTCATTCCTTCAGTTTATATTTATCATTTCTCAAATAACACAAGCTCTTAGGATACATAACTAACTTCCTCTTGCATTCTGTTCATCTATTTCAATTCTCCATGTTTAATATGTGATAAAATGTTATTGTTTTGTTTTATGCAAGCAGCAAATTAGTTAAATTCACACATATGCTTATCAATTCACCACTCTTCATTTCTCCTTACATCTCTAACATGTAATCTTAGATTTTCCACTTCCCCAAAACAGAACTATCTCCATAGGGTAGCATTCTAATTTGATAGTCATTTTCTTTTGAATACTTTACAATATCGTTCCTGATTCTCTGGCTTCCATGTACTTCTCTTCACAAATTAGTTATTTACTTTCATTTAGATCTTTTGATGATAAAATTGTCTTTATTCTTTGGCTACTGTCATAATTTTCTTTGACTTTTGGTTTTTAGTAGACTTGCTATAATGTACCTAGATGTTTTGCATTTTTTCCTGGTATTTTTTCCCTTCTTTCCTGGTTGAAGTCCTGGACAATTCAGAAAAACTCTCAGCTATTATTTCTTTACTTGTTCCTTGTAAACCGTTCTCATTCTCCTTTCCTTATGCACTGACTATATACACATTAAAACTTTCTTTGATCCCTCTCCTATGCTCTTTTATGTGTTTCCCTCATTTTGTTTTTCTGCATTTTAGTGTACACATTCTCTACTGACTTACCTTCTCATTGGCTAATTCTGTATCATTCAAATAGGCTTTAATTTCAATTATTGTTTCTTTCATTTCTGGGTATTCTATTAGACTTTACTATACTTATAAATCACTTCCTGAAATTCCCAACCATGTCATTTAATTTCCTGATAATTATTTTTTATTTTATTTATTATTTTATTTTTTAAGAGAGGGAGGGAGGAAGAGAGAGAGAGAGCAAGAGAGCACAGGTGAAGTGGGAAAGGGCAGAGGAAGAGGGAGAGAGAGAATCTTAAAGCGGTTCCATATTCCTCGTGGAGCCTGACACAGGGATTGATCTTATGACGCTGAAATCATGACCTAAGCTGAAATCAAGAGTAGGACACTTAACTGGTGAGCCACCTGAGCAACCCTAATTATATTTATTTTTAGGTCCTGCCATATTTGGATATACTATGGATTTGTCTCTATTGTCTGCTATTGTACATGCTTTTTGATCAATTGCTGTCTTTTGTATATGTGGGGCTTGTTGTTTCTTACATAACATTGACAAAAGAATCCCAAGATACTATCTTCTTCAAAAATGACATACTTTTCTTCTATAAAGCAGATGGCCATGGACAAGCTTATCCATATACTGTTCACAATAAACTGAACTTGGCCTCAGTGTCTTTTAGGATTGGCCAAATCCTCAATAAACTTTTTTTTGTAGCTTTATGGGCCAATTGAAAGCTTGGGGTAATTATCAGGGTCCATCATCTTTAATGGGCCATCAACACCATTTTTCGTTTTCCAGCCCCATGATTTTGCTGAAAGCTCTATTCACTCTTTAGATTTCTAGTCTCTGATTTGGAATCATCAAATGCCTTCATGAGAAAAGCCATACTGAATACTGGAATCATTTGCTGGACTTTCATTATCTCTGGGATCTTGGTGTCACAATCCTTTACTCCCTTCACACTTCACATAGATATGTAAAAACAACTTTTTTCTGCTTTCCTCACCACTCCCCCACCCCCGTATTCTCAGCAGGAGACTTGGTTAAAAGGATGTTTTCTACCATTTCTGGAAGCAGAACTCTGTCCTGCCTCATTTTTCTTCACAGGTTTGCCCCATGGCAGAATATTAGAGATTTATGTATTTACTGGCTGGCTCCTTTCACAATAACTCACAGAGACTTTATTGGCTTGTTGCATATATTTTTCCTACTCCATGTTATATCCACAGGTTTGAGAACAGTGGCAGTCACATATGACATAAGGAATTCACATTCTTATATAATTTATAAGAATTCAGACAAGAGGTCATAATAAAAGATGCCAATTTTGGAAAACATTGAAGGTATGGTTCTCCTAAGTAGCTTTATCATGCATGTGCACAGTTTGTAGAATTCCCCTTGATCAAATGGACCAGCATGATATTTGTTACTTGAAGAAGCAAAAGTCACACAAATTGTGTCACTGAAATTTGTGATATTAGTATGAAATCATTTTGTGTACATATAAATACACATCATATTAACATTTCTGATACATGAAGTGAGTTCATATATTTCTATAGAATCAGAGCTATGAATTCTCATAGGGTAAAAAAGCTATCAGATATACAGTAATAATTTTAAGTGAGTAACATTTTACATTGCATTGCTTATATTTTTCAAATTTTTAATTACCAATACAAATAATAATTCATTGAATTTCCTTTTGAAATTGTACTTAAATAATTTACAAATGTAGGCTTAATCTTAGCTATGTATTTTCCTATAAAAAATAAAGTGTTTATTTTTTATTTTTAATATCTACTATCTTCACTTTTTACTTTCAAAAAATAATTTTAAATGAGGGAAAATGATAGCAACTTGAAATCATGCTAATTCTGACAGAAACAGCATTGTCCCTAAGGCTGTCAATGATGAAATGACAGTAAGATCAAAGCACTATCCAAACTATGCCCAGTGAATCTGTCTTAAGCAGCATCAATCAAATAATAAAGTACAGATTTAAAAAATGCCTCAAAATGCATCATGCATTTTATTATCATGGAGAGATACACTGTCATAAACTTTACTATTTATTCTTCCAGAAAAACTGAGCGATAATTCACTTAAAATATTATTCAGGAATACTTAAAATCCTCTTTCATAATGCTAAATGAGGCAGTAGAATAAAATGAAAGCAGTTACATTTTAGTAAAAAAATAAAATAAAAATAAATGAATTCAGAATTTAAATTAGGACACCAGGGAAAAACAAAAGTAAACCAGAGCACATAGGAAAAGGGAATTTAGAGAGTTGAAAGCTAAAATAGTTGAATTAACCCTTCTATATACAAAATTTGAGAAATCAAAGAATTGCTTTAAAAAAAATAAATATAATTCTTATATGGGTATCTAAGAAACCATTTTAAAATACACCAAAAAATGAGGACAATAGAGAAAAAGAGTACAAATGTTATATATTTAAACATATATATTAAACCCATGTGAAATTAATACTTGTTTGATAGTATGGATTTTTAAAAGTGTCTCAAGAAAAGTTAAAAAACGGGCACCTGGTGGCTCAGTGGGTTGGGCCTCTGCCTTTGGCTCAGGTCATGATCTCCCGGGTCCTGGGATCAAGCCCCGCATCGAGCTCTCTGCTTGGCAGGGAGCCTGCCTACCCCCCTCTATCTAGTTGCCTCTCTGTCGAATAAATAAAATCTTTTAAAAAAAAGTTTTTTTTAAATCTGAGCAAACAAATGAAGGATTTTTTCTTAATTACTTAAAAAACAGGTACTGGGGTGCCTGGGTAGCTCATTGGGTTAAACCTCCGCCTTCTTCGGCTCAGGTCATGATCTCAGGGTCCTGGGATTGAGCCCCACATGGTTCTGTTTTAACAGAAGCATTGCCTATAGTAACATGGAAAATAGAAAATTTACTTTAGATCTGATGGATCTAAAGAGATTTCCAAGCAAATTTTGGCGATGTGTGGTGGCAAGGAATAGAGAGAGGTAAGGTAATGTTTGAAATGTTTCTCTTTAAGTAGAATTTATTCAAAACATAAGGGAGTCAAGACTTATTGAGCTAGGAAATAATGCTTTCACTGTATGTCTTTCCAATCGGGGCGGGCGGGGGGAGTAGAGTTTTCAAAATGGGAAATAACATCAGAGCAAAGGTGAATTCCAGGATGTTGCTACTAAAACATTATCTCAGGATAACATTGACATCAAGAGGGGAGATTGTAAACCCTTTGTTAAGACATCAGAAATATTTAAGACAGTGCCTTGTAGACCTTATCATCTGGGCCAGGGGTCAGCAAACTTTTTTTTTTTTTTCCCCAAACTCCGGATGGTGAAATATTTTAGACTGCTGACCATATGATTTCTGCAGCAACATTCAGTTGTCATTGTCAAGAGAAAGCAGCCATACAAAATACGTGAATGAATGGGTGAGGCTATGGTCCAATTAAGTTAAATATAAAAAAAACAGTGGCTAGGCCAACTCTACTCCATGGACCATAGTTTACTAACTCTGAACCAGACAAAAAGATATCTAGATTTCATAAGGGAATGCCTTCTAGACCTTCTCTGATAAACTGAAAGGCCTTTAAGAATCCTAAAGTTGCCCTACGTCACCCTGACACTCATTCCACATCAGAGAATAGCCTGTGTTACAGAGATGTGAGGGTTTTCCTCTTGTCCAAGTCTCACCATTAATCATATACACACAAAAACCATACTGCTTTAAAGAGAACTGTATTGGGAGATGCACCTTTATGTGGTGATAAAAGTGATGAAGGCAGTTCAAAACGAAAGGAGCTGTCTCTTCAACTTTCTACACTTAGGACACAAGCTGCAAAATCTCAGCAACAAACAGAGGTTATTTCTAATGTAAAAGGAAAAATGACTCAGAATCAGAACCAAGTTTCAGAAAGTAAAAACCAAAATTATAGAAAACCACCCCCAGGGGGAAGGACTGGGACCACTAAAGGCACTGGTCCATACACTGCTTTGGAACTGTGTGAACCAGTGACTTCTTCTGTATATCCCATTCTTCCTGTTTCCTAGTGGGAATACCCAAAAATATGCCTCATCATTACATACTGAGAGTAGGAGGGGTGGATATTTGTCTCTTGAGCTCAAAGGTTTTCAGATAAAAGGAACTGTATACTTGCAGATTTGATCTCAAGGAGTCTCATCCGCACCTTGACATGACTGAGATCATGAGATCCCAGATGCTTAGCTGATGCCTGAACTTAAATCGATGATGTAATAGTATAATATATTGTCTTAATCTCATGAAACAAACTGAGGGTTTCTGGGGGGGTGGCGTGGGGTGGGTAGGGACAGGGTGGCTGGGTTATGGCCATTGGGGAGGGTATGTGCTGTGGTGAGTGCTGTGATTTGTGTAAGACTGAGGATTCACAGACCTGTGCCTCTGGGGCAGATAATACATTATATGTTAATAAAAATAACAGTATAACCTTTTGGAGAATAGACTGAATGTATTTTACATGTAGAAAAGATGTGTGTTGTTACTATCAGAGGGAAGACTGCTTCAGACTGCATTTTGCAAAGAGGACTAAAACAAGACATCCTATGATACATATTCTTCTGCAAAATGATCCTGTGATTCTCTAAGCAACAAGAAGGGTCTAACTCTCTGTACCACTGAATCTGAGTAGGCCCTGAAACTATGAGCAATAGAATGCAGCAGAAACTATGCTGTCTACTTTCGAGGCTGTACTTCTACCTGGGCCTATTGGAATATTGATTTTGGGATGCTCTTTCACAACTCAGACATCATATGTTGAGAAACTCAAGGCAAATGCAAAAATCATTAGTAGGCACCTCATTTGCAAATCTAACGTAGGTCTGAGTCAACAGCCAGCATCAACTGCCAGCCATGCAAGCCTGCATGCATCTTGGGCATTTCAAGTCCAGTGAAAAGTCTAGATGTCTAAAGCCACTATCTGATGGCAATTTTATGAAAATCTTAAGTAAGAACTGCTTAGCTGAGCCTTGTCAATCTATAGAACTATGAGAGACAATAGTTAAGTTTTTATTTAAAGTCATCAAATGTTGGGCTGGTTTTGATAATCAGAAACATGATTAACTAATTCATAGACTGCCTATTATTATATAGCTCAAAAACTCAACTAGAAGTTATTTTCAGGATAAAATCCTTGGATCAACATTTTTTATGTTTTTCCTATATAGGTCATTATCAAAGTCATTAAAAGGAAGATTATGAGTTGGCAGAAAAAAATAGATTATAGATACTCGTGGTCATTTGAGACAGTTTAATTACATGTGATGAAAGTTAGAGCATTGGTGGTTAAGTAGAAACCATCATCAGTCATTTTTTTGCAATTAAATGTTACTTGACAAATATTTCCCTAACAGAGTCAGAGACTAATGGTCAGAGATTCCATCATTCTGCCATATAAAAAGTGTTTGGACCTTACATCAGGAAGTTTCACTTTTTGAGATTCCTACTATCAGTAGCTTGATTAATTTTCAAAATACCATATTTTTGACAGACTACTGAACTTTGGGTACCTGTGATAATATGTATCAACTTGTTAAACAGTGAAAAATAACACAAAAACAAATAATCAAAGATTTAAATGAATTATTATTGTCAAAATATTGTAACACAAAATTTGCAAACGTAAACAAGTTGTATGTTGTACCAATCATAGGCAACTTTTTAGAGTCTCATTTTCAAAAGTTGTTGATAGATTTAGAAAAACATCTTTCATATTAACCAATGAGAATTTTTTTTTGCTTTCTTCCCAATACATATATATATGTATTTAAAATAAGAAATTGTATTTTCTTAAAATTCTTTAAAAATGGATATATACGGGGCGCCTGGGTGGCTCAGTGGGTTGAGCCTCTGCCTTGGGCTCAGGTCATGATCTCAGGGTCCTGGGATCGAGCCCCATATCGGGGGGTCTCTGCTCAGCAGGGATCCTGCTTCCCCCTCTCTCTCTGTCTGCCTCTCTGCCTACTTGTGATCTCTGTCTGTCAAATAAATAAATAAATAAAATCTTTTTAAAAAATGGATATATACATGTCCATTTTTAAAATAAGAATTTTTTTAATTGTATATATACATACATATATAAATAGAGAGAGAGAGAGACAGACAGACAGACAGACACATAAGACCATAATGTAAACAACACAAGTCTGCTAAAAGTTCCCATTTTCTTCAGGACATATGTAAGTACATAAGAATACATACTTTCCTAATTCTGCCATCAGTGGGACTTTGAAGAAAAGTTCTAGAAACACTGATATATGGCAAGATTTAAGAATAATAAAATATGTGCTTCATTCAAATATAGTAAATCCAAGAGAGTAGGAATGATAATCTGAAAAATGAATTGAGGGTAAATTGCTGAGGCTCTTGCAAGTCCAAAAAATTAGAACTATTTCCAATAGTTACTAAAAAGCTGTTAGATGTGCATCTATTAGCTGAAAGAAGAAAGGAAGGAAAGGTGGAAGGAGATAAAAGAAAAAGAAGGCAAGAGAAGGGAACAGAAGGAAAAGGGAGGGGAGAAGAGGGGTCAAGAGATAATAGGAGAGATGGGAAAAGAAGAGACCAAAACAAAATACAAATTATTTATTTATTGTCACGCTATTGTTTCAAAAGTTACTAGAACATGTATTGTTCCTTGGGCAGATGTGGCAAAGCTATTTTCAAAGCAGAGAGATTAGGACAGAACATAATGGAGTTGAAAAACCCAAATGGCATCTTCACTTTGCCTTTTAGTTTGCAGCATCTGAGAAATATCCATGAAAAGGTTTCCGCTGAGTTACTAGAGTCTTCTGGAATTCCCCTCCAGTTCACTAGCTTCTGCATTTGCCGTCAGCCTGCTTTAACCTGTTTGAGTTCCTGGTCCGTTGTAGATAATGGCCTCTCCCTTTCAGTACCCCCTCTTTTCGTTTATTTGTTCTAAGGATTTATTTATCTGAGAGACAGAGAGAGAGAGCAGGAGCAGGGGAGGGAGGGAGGGAGGGAGAGAGAGAATCTTAACAGGCTCCACATCTAGTGCAGAGCCAGGCATTGGGGCTTGCATGACCCTGAGATCATGACTTCAGCCAGAATCAAGATTCAGAGTATTAACCGACTAAGCCACCCAGGCAACCCTTGGTGTTCTAAGTACGCTAGTTTACTTTACTGAACACTGCAACATTTCCTCAAGTGTGCTCTAGCATCAGAGACATTGTCACAGTATTAGATTCTTCCTCTGCTCACCTTTCAACTCAGGTATTTTCACTATTTGCATATCCTGGACTCCCTTATACCTGGGAACCTGTGCTGTGCTTCTGTCTCAGTGAGCGGCTGGTGCCACTAGTTTCTCCTACACTAGAACTTGAGATCCCTCACTATGGTACTAGATTTGGTTATTGTCCCTACCATTCTTGAGTATCTGTAGTGGGCACAAGAAAATCTGGATAAATTATGAAAAATATACTGTATTTCATTGCTTTTCAGAAGCTCAAAGATTTTTTTTAACCTACTAGTGGAAATAGTTTAATTGTGTTAAAACTAAGCTAAAAAAATAAATCCATTCTCAAGGACTACTGTAGTAACTATTAAGGTCAATGAGGTTGAAACTTTTGCAGCTCTTAGTAAAGTATTTAATCAGGGGTAATGAAGAATTTGATGACAGTCTGCTGTTTCTTAGGATTCTAAACCAAAAATATGTATATATTTATGCATATGTGCAGTAAGAGCTGCACAGCATCCCAAATACTACAGATCCCATAACAATCCAAACATAGCATGGTATAGAATCTCCTCAATTTTATTTCAACAAAGTCTAAAACAGTAATGTCTATCAGATATTTATAATACAAATATTCCTACATTTTAATTTCTTATGTTTCATTTTCTCAAAAGCAATAGTGCTTTTATAGATATAATGTTAAATGTGCGATATTAAATATTGAACCCCCAAATTTCACAAAGAAAACTGAGTATTTCATTCTAAATATTGCAAAAATATAGGTTGAACTAAACCTTCCATGATATTTTTGATCCAATATATTCAACATTAATAAATGCATAGGAAAAATATGGTGAGAATACTTTTATGTATCTGTAATGAAATTTAATTGATACCCATCTCATTCAAAATGGGATTTCTTGTCAAAAATTTAGCAGACACATAATAAAGATTTGTTCGACATATCAAGCTACAGCCCAGAAGAACGAGTGGAATCATAAGACTTGTGACATTTATGTTTGTATACACCTAGTTTGCAAATGAGAATGTACTATGGATACTGATATTCTGAAACTTTTCCTCTTTTTCACATCATAAGAGAAAGTGCAGTTGGACTGATGTTGATTTCTGCCAATATAATGGAGGTCATAAATTCTATGTCACTGGTTCATAGGACAAGAGCAGAAATGTTTTGTTAGTTTCTATGTTCGTTTCCGGCAAGTATTTTTCTTTCAAGGACTGTTTTTTAAAAAAAAAAAAAATCTACCCTCTTAAATCACTTTTTTTTTTTTAAGATTTTATTTATTTATTTGACAGAGAGAAATCACAAGTAGTCGGAGAGGCAGACAGAGAGAGAGAGAGAGGGAAGCAGGCTCCCTGCTGAGCAGAGAGCCCGATGCTGGACTCGATCCCAGGACCCTGAGATCATGACCTGAGCTGAAGGCAGTGGCTTAACCCACTGAGCCACCCAGGCGCCCTTAAATCACTTTTAAAGACTCAACATGTGCCGATTAAAAAGTTACAAGTTGGGGCGCCTGGGTGGCTCAGTCGTTAACCGTCTGCCTTTGGCTCAGGTTACGATCCAGGGTCCTGGGATTGAGTGCTGCATCGGGCTCCCTGTTCAGCAGGAAGCCTGCTTCTCCCTCTCATACTCCCCCTGCTTGTATTCCCTCTCTCACTGTTTCTCGGTCAAATAAATAAATAAAATCTTCAAAAAAAAAAAAAAATTACAAGTCACAAAACTGCTCCAAATGCAGAGTATCAGTTTCCCTCCCATACCCTGAAAAGAAGTCTCATCAACATAGAGGAAGATTCGCTGTTTACCAGATGAGGGCAGCAGAGGGACAAAATACAGGTAAAAGAAAGGCCATGTTGGGTTGTCAATAATCCTAATTTAAGAATCAGGAATTCAGAAGTCCAAGCGCTGGGATTGGATGTAAGCAAGAGTTTGAATCAGCAGTGATAGTGTCTAGAGATAGCTTGGGAAGGAAGGACTTTAGCCTTCCTTCTACCTTAATCTTTATTGTCTTACCCTCATTTTTGGATTTGGGCAATTAATTTTATTAAAATTAACTTTATAGAAAGTTCTATGCAAACACTTCTTTGGATTGCATTTTAGAACATTTTTCTTCTATAGCAATTCTAAAGCTGCCACCACTATTGCTCATTTTAGGAATTGCCATATATGTTTTTCTAGGTGCCAAGGGAACAGAATACAGGCCAAAAATTAACTGAAAGATCAGAAAAGACTAGAACAAACTCCATATAAATAATCTACCGATGTATTTCTATTAATTGGCGGGCCATAGATTCATTTAAAATGTCTTCACTTTTGGAAAAAGGGCACAGTAAAATTAAAACATGTATTTCAATTAAAATCAAGCATTTATCAAACAATATTTACTTGATAAATATTAATAATTTCTTCTTTCCATGTCTTCCCTTTATGTTACATTGATCTATCTCCTTCTACTCATATTTTATCTTATTCTATTTTTTACGATTTACTTATTTATTGGGGTGCCTGAGCGGCATAGTTATGCACCTGACTCTTGGTTTTGCCTCAGGTCTTAACCTCATGGGTAGTAAGATGAAGCCCCCTGTCAGGTTCAGTTGCCAGCATGGAGTCTTCTTGAGTTTCTCTCTCCTTCTCCCTCAGCTCCCCCTCCCTCTCTAAAATAAATAAATCTTTTTTTTTTTTTTTTTTAAGAGAGATTTATGTATTTATTTGATAGGGAGAGTGAGTGTGCTTGCACCAGTCAGGGGAAGGACAGAGGGAAAGAGAGAGAAAATCTCAAGCAGACTCCCTACTGAGCCCAAAGTGGGGCACAACCACATGACCCTAAGATCATGACTCTGAGCCAAAATCAAGAGTCAGACACTTAACTGACTGAGCCACCCAGGCGCCCTGTATTTTATAATGCATTATAAGATCTGGTGGTATAGTTACTTAGTACTACTAACATATTTTGGCATTTTATTTTCTATTGTTTTATGGTTGTTTTTTTTTACTCCGGATTATTTTAGAATGATTTTGTTTTAAAATTTTTCTTTTCCCTTCCCCCAGAACAAGAAGATACTGGGATTTTTATCTCATTTATATTTAACTAGAGGTTAATAGATTCTAAATTTATTCAAGTTTATTTTAGAAATCTATATGAAGAATGTTCATTTTTCTAAGTTACACATTCATCATTAAATTACTTTATTTTTATTACAGAGAATGAAATTTTTATTATCTTTCAGATGCCTAAAAGGGATGTTACTAATACACAAAAATGTTTATTGGTGTTCAGATTATTAGGACACCTTACCACTTTAAAATATCTTAAATAATTATAATAAATTGTTGATTTTTATATGCTTTCATTTTCAGCAAAATAATAATCTCATTATCATGATTTACCCTGTAATAATTATGGTTTATGTGGTATTACACAACTATTTAATAAAAATCTTGCAAGTAATTATACTGAACCTGCTCATTGCCACCTAACATTTATTCTCCCTTTTCTTTACAAAAGCAACAACAATCAGTACCACCAAAAAATTTGAGTTTGTTCTTTACAATGATGTTAAAAATAATCAATTTCCTAGATTTCCTTGCAGCTGGAAGTGGCCATGTAATTCAATTTGAATCATAACATATATATGAAAGACACTATTGGGGACTTCTGGAAAAAGTCATTTAAAAGTAGATAAATTTATTTGGCATGCCTCTGCAGTCATTTTCCCTTCCCCTTTTCCTCCTCTGTGGATTATGGAAGCAGTATCTAGAAGAAAACTGTTATATGAAAGAATTTTCTGTTGTTTATGGCTAAACATATTCTCAATCGACAGATGTTCTTACATTATTTCTGGGTTCAATTGTCTCTAGAACTTGATAGGTAAAAAGGGTAGTGGGCTAAAATAAGGATTTGGGAGCCATTCACATTTATTTTTATGTGTTGCCATGGCTTTTAAATTATTGAAGCTGATGAAAAGAGCAAGATGAGAATAAAAAGGAATCTGGAACATTGACCTCTATGGTTCAGACCATGAAAGTGTCTGTATCATTCATAACTCATAGCTATATTGTTCATAAACTTATTGATATCCATAGGGTTTAATCCCATGTTTTCTTAAATTTTACTTTGGATGTTTAAGAGAGAAGTGGAAAAACATAAATTGGAAACATTGGCTATGGTCAACAGTTTTGAGAGGTACTGCAAAGAAAATCAAATAAATAAAAGAAATAGGATATGAAAAAATAATTTCTAAAACAAAAGAAATCAGAATGTATGGGTGTTAATGGAAGTGGTCAAGTACCAGAGTAAATGTTAATAATGTAAAGAAAAACAGGAGAGCATTGTAGGAAATGTGCCCTGAGGAGGGAATCCACTACAAATACGTTGGCAATAACTTCGGATGGGAAGATAGCTAGCTATTATGTAGTGACAAGATAAGTCAAGAATATATGAGTATACATGCTGGTATATGATGGTGGTAATCTATGTGTCCTGGATTAAGTTCCCTAGGAGCAAAGACGAAAATGGCAATTTTCATACAAGGGATTTATCTAACATGTATTCTTGGGAGGAAAACCTACAAGGAAGAAAGTCAACTGAGATTCATTCTATTGAATTCATGAGTCATTGGCTCATGAGGCCATTTGCCAGTGAGGTTAGGGGGTTGGTGTAACCCAGGCACTTCTAGCAATAGTAACACCTGTAGCCAAGGACAAGTCATTGGGGAACTATAAAGTAATGAATAAATAACAGCAATGCACATGGCAATTTAGGATTAGATACATCAGTTCAAGTAAAGGCAGTGGGAGTCAAGTACCACACTATGGAAATAACCTTCTGATTATTTCAGTTTTCTCTGAAGTAGAAGGCAAAGTTATTAAATAAAAGAAAATATAAAAGGAGGTGTTAGATATTTGAGGAGAAGAGATAAGATATGATTTAGTCATCTAGGACATTGGGAATGTGACTGGACAAGATACATTAAGAGTCCACATGAGCTTTGTGGTCTGTCTTTATGGTGCTTTTCTCCAGTGAGCGTCACTTGAATGTTTCAGCTAGAGCTGTGTGTGCAGAGTTTGTGTTGAGTTAGGTTTAACCAAGGTTGTGAATTTTCTGAGTTAATATGAATAAGAAAACAGAGCACAAGGCAATTGAAAATATATATATTCAAGGGAGTGATTATATTGATTTACTATGAAACTTAAACTGGATAAGAGAGGAAGAGAGAACATCAAAGGCACAGAAATAAGTCAAAGAAGAGATGATCAATACATTAGAAATTTCACTGGAGTTAAATGAATGTTAGGTAGAGCTCAGAGAGAGAGATGTGCTGTACCAGTCAAGGTTCTTGAGAAAAGCAGGAACAGAACCAATCAGAGGGGTGTGTGTGTGTGCATATTTACATATATCTACATCTATAAACACTTGACCCTTGAACAACATGGGTTTGAACCACACAGGTGCACTTCTATGTGGCTTTTTAAAGATAAATATAGTACAGTACTATAAATGCATTTTCTCTTCCTTATGATTTTTAATAACATTTTCTTTTTCATAACTTACTTCATTATAAGAAAACAGTATATAATATATATACAAAATATGTGTGAATTGACTGTTATTAGTAAAGTTGCTGGTCAGTCACTATTGGCTCTTAGTTAATTTGGAGGGAGTTAAAAGTTCTTTTGGATTTTTGTCTGTGGGATAAAGTCACTGTCCCTAACCTCTGCATTGTTCGAAGGTCAACTGTATATCTAGATCAGCTAGATCTATCCATATGTGTCTATAAATATCTATAGATCAATCAATCTATATCTGTCTATATATTTAGATATGTTACAGTTAAATAAGTATACACTTGATAGATGAGAGAGATTTATTTCAAAGAATTGGATTATGTTATTAATTTCTGAGGCTCACAAGTCTGAAATTCATAAGGCAGCCTGGCAGAGTGAAAACTTCTTGGGCAAGAGATGATACTGACGCCTTGAAGCAGAAATTCTTCTTCTTTAGGAAAACCACCATTTTTCCTTTAAGACTTATCAACTGACTGAATGAAATCCACCTTAATTAGCAAGATTATCTGTTACTTAAAGTCAGCTGATGGTGGATGTTAACCAGAAGTTTCACAGCAACACCTAGATTAGTGTTTGGAATAACAGGTTACTATAGCCTAGCCAAGCTGATACATAAAACTATCACATGCATGAGCTTAGAACCATGCCAGGGTCAGAATTATTGCTGATAATTTTAGAGTATGACGGCAGATAGTGGTCAAGCTGGGACTGGGGACAAGATCATCAATCACCAAAGAAGATCATTTTAAGAAACCACGTTTTGAAAGGGCAAGTGAGTGTGGAAATTCTCAATAATTATTACAAGAGTAGTATCGGAGAGTCTGATACTGAGTCAGAAGCCCCAAATCATCTATATGTGAGGGGAGTAACCCAGGGGCTATAGAATATCCCAATTTGAGAACATTTATGAACATGTAATAATTGGATGTTCCAAGCTGGGGGCCAGTTCCAGTAACTTACCTCAGATCTGCGATATCTAGAAAATATGATTTGCACTCAATCACCTATTCTGATTTCAAACTTCCTGTCTAATTACTGATCTCCCACTTGGCAGATGTCAAAGACCCAATTCCCAGGCTACTGCAAGTCAGGGATAGGACTCTAGTCCTTTCTGAAATTGGCCAAAGATCATGAAGTAAGGTCTCAATCTTGATGGAATCCGAGGAGCTAATTTCCAGCACAAAGCAGTGATATTAGCCCAAGAAAAAGACACAAGACGTTCTTACTAAAACTAGGAACAACATTCAGAAATGAACTTGTGCTCATGCCCCTTCAAAATTTCCATATCTTACTATTAGGCAGTAGCATACCAGGAAATGTTCACACCAGAAGTAAGACTTAATATAAAGAGTAGCATTCATTTTCACACCCTACCTGGGTACTGGTTGATTGATTGCCAACCATTCAACACTTCTCAGGTTTGTTCACCTGTCTCCATCTTGTAAATGTTGTTCTAATATAAATCACAACTATTTCTTGGATATATAGTACTCCTCCCATGGGTCTTCAAATCTACTTTATACTGACTTACTTGAAAAGCACAAGGGGTACTGTGTTACTCCTCTGCTTAAAGTCTATCACTATTATTTTTGTTTTTAGCATTAAGTCCTATATTGCCTCTGAACAAAATCCTGCTGAACAAAATTGTGGAAGTAAAGATGATACAATCTGAGGAGTTTATAGAGAAAGAAAATGACATTTAAATCAAAAAGGCATTATTAAGATACAGTTGGGACCATGCATATTTGGAAATGAAGGAAAAGAAGTCAGAAATTAGAAAGATAAACAGACAGTATGAGTCATGTTTGAAAAGGCCTCTTAGTGATGGCAGGGCATGAATAACATTTGGAATCCTGGAAGAATTTACAGTATTAGGAGGTGGGTCATATACATGGTAAATATTGTAATGTGCTAATATTGCAAAAACTGAAGCAGGTGATTAATGACAAAATTTTATTTTTATTTCCTACATTCTTGAATCGCCTACTTGTAATTATTTGTCATGTTTAAATTAAACATAAACAATGGAAACTATAATGTTTATTATTATTATTATTATACTACATAATTTTCAATTCCCATTTCATATCATAAATATGATAGAGTCTCTCAGAAATGTGACCCAATTCTGTAAGTACATCACTCAGTAGACAAACATTATTTATCTTTTCTTGAGATCTATGTCCATATTAAACTGACTTCCTACAAATTATCATACAGTGGTCAAAACTGTCCTTGGAAAATTAAATGTTATAGATAATATTATATAGATAATAGATAATATTAGACATTTAATTTGGGAAAGACAATCATCTCAAAGAATTGTCCCAAAATACCTTTATATTATTTACACTGGACCTTATGGCTGACTCAGTCTTCTAGAAATTAAAACCAGGAACACATTCTTTGCTCAGGGATAATTTTTTTTTCCAACCAAACTTATGTTTCCTCAGGTATAAAGTTTATTTCAGTTAGTTATCATTTCAAAGTTCTGTGTAAGTAGTTTCTAATGAGAAAAGGTAGCATTGGGTTCAAAGGTATTAGTGGTCGTCTCTTCAGCTAATCTTCCCATGAGTTTAGTTACTCCACCAAATCCTTGAATCAAATAAGTTGGGATTGTAACTGCGCTACATCCTTTGATTTTCAGGCCTGAGGGAAGTGATAGAAGAAACAAAATAAAACAAAACAAAAATCAAAAGATGCTAAAATAACATAAGGACATCACACATTATCTATCAGAAAGGATATGGATGTAAAGAAGAAGAAATGGAAGAAAAGTCTTTGCCATGAAATGTATACACATACTTCCCTATTTTAGACAAATTTGAAAA
The DNA here is from genome assembly GCF_964662115.1 of Mustela nivalis. Lineage (NCBI taxonomy): Eukaryota > Metazoa > Chordata > Mammalia > Carnivora > Mustelidae > Mustela > Mustela nivalis. Next base: position 156,806,822 of record NC_139022.1, on the reverse strand, counting down.
TAAAGTAGTTAGAGAATTAATGACTGAAAATGTATTATTATTCTGGCCATGTCAAAAGCAAGAGGATGATTTTAAAATTCTACATATTACTCAGTTTCTCAATTTTTTTAATTGGGTAATTAAATGGAAATACAATCAGAAAAATGGAGTAACATTTAGAATTTTAAATTCATCATTTTACCTTGTGCAAGGCTACAGTGATACCTCTCTATCGCACCCACACACACATACAGACACACACACACATAATCATATTCTTGATTATTGATATATGTACAAGTAACTCTAGAAAATATTTAAAAGACAAACCTACTTACTCTTTATAAAAGTACCTTTATATTTTCTAAGTATTAGAAAATCCATTAAAAGCAGCCAAAATTATCTGGAATTCCTAAGGGGGAGAATTTTAAGAACACCAGAAAGTTTTTGTTTTATTACTGTAAATTTTCCTAAATTGGCTAAAAACATTTCATTACTAATTGTTTCTATAATATACGTAACAAAACATTTTGCTTTCAAAAGTCAACGTCAGGTCCAAGACTTTTATCCCAGTCAACTATATCAAAATCTAATATTCATGTGCTTCATGTAGAGATGTTTATCTAACCCCTGGAGTCAGCTCAATTAATTCTTAGTGTGAGTTAATTTCTGTTTATTGTCATTTTCTCCCCTACAGTTATGACTGATTTAGGCCAGTTTATTTTGAATAGATAATTTGATTTCTTTTATAATTCAATAAACACATACAAAAAATAATTAAATGAAAATTTTCCATTGAAAATAATACTTCTCATAAGCATTTAATGTATTAGCCCTAGCACCAAGACCTTAAACCTAGTCTATCAATCATCTGAGCTTTTTAAAGAAGTTATGCTTTATGTCAATTATATTTCAATAAAAATAAATTAAAGTTTTTTAAAAATGAAATAAAGAAGTTATGCTTCCACTCATTTTACAAATGAATTTGTTTTATTGAAGTAGCTAAAAATGATTGCTTCTATGCTAGAATTGATGCATTTCACTGAAAATTATATTCAATGTACCCAGAACCCATTATATTTCCCAATATTTCTGAACTTTTAATTTTTCTTTAGCACAAAGCATCTTTTTTAATGTTCATATATGTATGTTACAAAAATATTATCACATCTTTAAGAAAATCTCATTCCAGGTCTTAAATACTAACATTATCTTTGCTATCTGAGACATAATAAATTTAAAACACAAAGACTTAAAATAAATCTTCTCTACCTTATTTATTATGTAGACAAAATTTTCAAGGACCTTATGTTTTGGTCCAAACATATATCTACCAGTTAGTAAAACTACCCACTGAGATAATTATGTGTCAATTACCAGAATATAAATACATGAGATCTTAAAATATGCTTCTTTATAAGTGTTTCCATTTTCAAAACCACAGCTGAATATAAATTCTTTGGATTTTAAGGGCTTTTTTTTTTTTAAGAGTAATTACCTAGAACAATGTATCAGGTGATTTGCCTATGATTAATTCCCTATACTTTGTGACTAATCTTCTTACAGGTAGTATATATAATAGAACACGGACGTCCACAGTATATTTTCCATTTTTTTTCATTTGCAAATGGTTGCTTTCCTATCAAGATACTGACATATTTTAACATTTTTATTTCGTTTTAAGGTATTAGGAGCCTGAAATGTTAGGCCTGTACTTGTATATTTTTAACTCCTTTAAAAACCTGAATTAAACTGTACAATGATGCTGTGCTAATCCACATTTGATGTTTACCCAGGACCTCACCAAACTAAATAAGTCTAATTCAAATGGTACCTATATGATACTTTCAGAAACAGTAGAAGCTATGTATTGCCTCATCAGCCCTCCATAATTAGTCATTACAACAAATGGTTTACAAATCCTCTACTCAGAGGACTAAAGGGACATATGCATTACAAGCTTATTAACAGAGTATACTGCAGGCAACAAACAAAATAGGAAACATGAAATGCCAAGCCTGGAACCTTGTCTTCTTTCAGTATTTAAAGATTTCAGTTCCACCAAATACAACTCTTAAAGTTATGCAATATTTCACTTTTAGATCCATGATTCCTGTCAATAATCTAATACCTAATAATTTAATATTTACAAATCTTATGAGAGCTCCTCGGTTTTCTAGTAATGTCTCTTTTTTACTGATGGAGTAGAATCTAAGTATATCAGTATGACCCAAAGAAACCAAAGACTGAATCCTGATGTCTTTTAAAATAATTTTTTATAAGCATAATTTTGAAAATGTTAAGCTAAAGTATTAAAGAGGGTTTCAAGAAAGGATTCATGTTAGTGATTTTTCTATTTTTGTGATTTATGTACATGACACCATAGTGATTAAGAATGAAAAGAAATAAGCATTAAATAAGCAAATATGTATAAAACCCAGAATTACATTTGTTAGGAAGTTTAACCCAAGAGACCCTAGAATCAATCGACAAAATCAATTTTTTCCTTGAAGACTAGAGTCAATATTCCCTATTCTAAAATCAGTGCCTAGGAATCAAAGGCTGAAAAAAGGGGAATTGGAAAACTGTCATGATACAATTCTGAGATTTACAATTGCAAAAGAGGAGGCCTGAATCAGAAAGAAGAGAGTAAAAGTTACAAAAATTAAAATGATACAAAAGGTAGCTTTCAGAAAAAAATCAAGGAACTGTGTAAGAACTTTTGAGAAGGAATACTAAAATAAAGCATAAGTGGAAGGAAGGGGAAACATTAATTTCCATTAGAGGCAATTCTCAACTAAGCAATCAAAGAAACCAGAAAATAAAACAAAAAATCATTTTAAAAGGTAATTTGAATTTCCAGGTTTTTTTGACTTTCCAGTCTCAAATACTTAAGGCTATTTTTTTTTAATTTTACTGTTTTTATTTTTATTTCCTATACAGTTAACATACAGTGTTATATTAGTTTAAGGTATACAATATAGTGATCCAACAATTCTTTACATTGTTCAGTGCTCACCAGAAGTATACTTTCCATCACCTGTTTCACCCTTCCCTCCACCCATCTCCCCTCTCATAACCACCAATTAGTTCTGTTAGAAATCTGTTTTTTGGTTTGTCTTTTATTTGTCTCCTTTATTTGTTTTGTTTCTTAAATTCTACATACGAATGGGATATTATGGCATTTTGCTTTCTCTGACTGACTTATTTCACTTAGCATTAAACTGATTAGCTCCATCCATGTTGGTGCAAATGGCAAGATTTCACTCTTTTTTTTTAAATGGGTGAATAATATTCATACATACACATCCCACATCTTTTTTATCCATTCATCTATCAATGGACACTTAGATTGTTTCCATGTCGGGGGCAGCTATGTACATAGCAGACAACATGGCACTTGCGCCTGGGGCTAAACAGAGGACCTGCGCACCACCTGAAAGATGATTGGCTATGCCCAGAACAGGTAGCCCAAGGACACTGCGTGCTTTTTATCATGCTAAGCGTTGATCAGGCTTCCTTTCACATGTACAGTCCGCTGATGGGAGGAGAGGGGATATAAATAGGGGTAAAGATCCGGGTAAGGGGAGAACAATAAAGATTCGCAAGCTTGTCATTCAGTGTCTCCAGGTCGTTCTTGCTGGTGAGAGCGACATTTCCATAATTTAGCTATTGTAGATAATGCTGCTAAAAAACATAGGAGTGAATATGTCTTTTTGAATTAGTGTTTTTATATGATTTGGGTAAATACCCAGTAATGGAATTACTGAAATACAGGGCAGTTCTATTTTTCACTTTCTGAGGAACCTCGATATGTTTTCCACAGTGACTGTACTAGTTTGCATTCCCACCAACAGTGCATGAGGATTCCTTTTTCTCCATTTCCTAGTCAACACTTGCTTCTTGTGTTTTTGATTTTAGCCATTCTGACAGGTGTGGGTGATATCTTATTGTAGTTTTCTCTGCATTTCTGTGATGATGAGTGATTTTAAGCATTTTTTTGATATGTCTGTTGGCAACTTGGATGTCTTCTTTGGAGAAATGTCTGTTCTTTTCTTCTGCCCATTTAATGTGATTATTTGGGGAAATTTTTGTTGTTGACTTGTATAAGTTCTTTATATATCTTGGATACTAACCTTTTATCGGATATGTCATTTGCAAATATCTTCTCCCATTCTGTCAGCTGCCTTTTAGTTTTATTATTTCCTTCACTCTGCAGAAGCTGTTTATTTTTTATGTAGTCCCAATTGTTTATTTTTGGTTTTGCCTCCTTTCCCTCAGAGGAGATATATAAAAATATGTTGTTATAGCCCATGTGAGATAGCACACTCCCTGTGCATCCTTCAAGGTTTTTTTTTTTTTTAATGGTTTTAGGTATTTCACTTGGGTTTTTAATTCATTTTGAGTATATTTTTGTACATGCTAAAAGAAAATTGTCCAGTTTCATTTTTTCACATGTTGCTGTCCAGTTTTCCCAACACTGTTTATTGAAGAGGCTTTTTCCCATTACATATTCTTGCCTCTTTTTTTAAAGATTAAAGGACCCTCTAACTGTAGGATTCTGGGCTTTCTATCCTGTTCTTGGTCTAAGTGTCTATTTTTGTGCTAGTACCATACTGTTTTGATTGTTATAAATTCGTAGTATAACTCAAAGTCTGAAATTGTGATACTTCCAGCTTTGTTTTTAAGCTGTGTTGGCTATTCAAGGTTTTTTTGTGGTTCCATACATATTTTAAGATTATTTTTGTAGTTCTGTGAAAAATGCTATTGGTATTTTGAAAGGGATTGCATTAAATCTGTACATTGCTTTGGGTAATATGGACATTTTAACAATATTTTTTTCTTCCAATCCAGGAGCATGGAATATCTTTCCATATGTGTAGTCTTCAATTTCTTTCATCAGTGTCTTATAGTTTACAGAGTACAGGTGGTCTTTTACTTCCTGGTTAAGTTTATTTCTGGGTATTTTATTATTTTGGTGCAATCATAAATGAGATTTCTTAATTTCTCTTTCAGTTGTTTCATTATTAGGGTATAGAAATGCAACAGATTTCTGTACATTGATTTTGTATCTTGTGACTCTACTGAATTCATTTATCAGTTCTAGCATTTTTTTTTTTGTGGAATCTTTAGGGTTTTCTATGTAGACTATCATGTCATCTGTATAGCAAATGTTTACTTCTTCCTTATGATCTTCCAAATGATCATGTGTTTTTTATCCCTTTTCTTATTGACACGATGTATCAGGTTGATTTATTTGCAAATATTGAACCAACCTTGCATCACAGGAATAAATCCCACTTGATTGTGTTCAATAATTTTTTAATTGAATTTCCAGGTTTACCTCCAACATGTAAAGAGGTTAGAAGTTTTCACTCTTGTTATTTTGACATGGAAAAAAACCAGAAAAACTAAAAACCACACTTTTTTTCTTGGATATATCAAAGAAATAGTTTTGTGGGGCAAACTGCCACTCTGAGATATGGTGTGATGTTAAACTGAGAAAGCCAAAATTTCCCTATCTGGAGCAGAAAGTGCTAACACCATGGAGTAGTAGGAACACATAAATGGTAATTTTGACAAACTCCTGGAGAATAAATGGAGAATAGTATGTAAGTGAGAGACATTCAGGGGTGAAGACTTGGAGGAGCCTCTACATTTTCACTGTAATGCCAGGAAACACATTAGGATTTCATGGGAAAGACAAGAAAGAGTCCCTTGCATCCATGATGGAGCAAACAAAGAATAATCCTTTGAAATGCACCCAGAGACTTCTCTATTTAAAAAAAAAAAAAAAAAAAAAAAAAAAAAAAAAAGCCTTCTCTCCAGGGAAAAAGACTTTACCATTTACTGATCCCAGTGCTATTAGAGAAGGGCATTTCTTCTATGCTAGCCCTCTGTAACCTTTCTATCCTATCAAAAGGAGAGGGAAAAAGAAGCTATACAAAAAGAAACACTGGTGAAAGTAACAGACAATAAACTTAGAACAACTATAAGACTGTGACTTAATTAGAAAATTAAAGAACACTTGCTCTCCACATTTTACCATAGTATCAACAGGGCTACAGTATAATAAAAGTAGATTATAGATTAAAGAGATTCAAGAAAAAAACTTTTTCTGGAGAGAAGAGTGGAGAAAAAACAAGAACAGTACAGGTAATTGGAACTTTCTGTTTCTACACCTACAGCAAACATTAAAAAAAACCCATAGCCATGTTAACAGAAATCCTCAAGTAATTGTGTACTTATATCAGTTCTAATTATCTAATACATGTCTGGATACCTAAAAGACAAGATAAAACAGTCCGAAGAGTCAAAGCAAGCATCAGAACCAAACTCAAATATGACTCAAATTTTGGAATTCTCAAACAGGAATTTAAAATAATTATAAATAATATATTAAGAATGCTAATGGAAAAAGTAGACAACATGCAAAAAAGGAATGGGAATAAAGGCAAAAAAGATGAAAAGTCCAGGAAACAATCAAAAGGAAATCCTAGATCAAAAGCCATATAACAGAAAGGAAGTATGACTTTGATCATCTCACCAGTAGATTGGACATGGCTGAGGAAAGAGTCCGTGATATTGAAAATATGTCAATAGAAACTGCATATTGTCTCAAAATAAATTTTTTTAAACAAGAAGAAAATATCAAAGTTCCAAGAAGAAATAAAAGAACACAGCAGAAGACATATTTAAATAATGGCAGAGTATTTATAAAAATTAATGGTAGACACCAAACCACAGATCCAGGAAGCTCAGAGAGCGCCAAGCAGGATAAATACCAAAAAACAGGTGCAACATGTAGAAATATTTATGGAAATGTATAAATATATGGGTTACTATACATACATATATACCCTTGCTAGAGCCTAGAGCACACTACAGAAGTAACAAAAACAAAACAAAACAAAACAAAAAACCCAGTGCCCAAATCTTTATTTCCAGTACCTTTCTACAAAAAATAAACCAGGACTCCCTGGCGAAGTGATAGATTCTTGCACTGGTGCAGGAATATATACAATAAGCCTGAAACAAACCTAATTTCAAAAATTTAAAAAAAAAAAATGCTCCTCTTCCCAAAATAATACCCATAATGATATACTAATTTGAATAAATGAATAAAGAAATCAATGAGGCAGAATAGAAAGATCTCATATTTATATGAATTATAATTTATTTAGATACTGCTTGCTTATGAAGCATAAATTTTCATTCCTCAAGTAAAGACTACACATAGTGACTTTCTTCCAGGGTAGGGTATAGAAAGGGAAAATTTAAAAATAGCAACTTTATAGTACAGAAATCTGAAAAACACTATGTCAAGCTATGTGATCAAGATTAACATTGACAATGATAGGGGTGCCTGGGTGGCTCAGTGGGTTAAGCCGCTGCTTTCGGATCAGGTCATGATCTCAGGGTCCTGGAATCGAGTCCCGCATCGGGCTCTCTGCTCGGCAGGGAGCCTGCTTCCCTCTCTCTCTCTCTCTGCCTGCCTCTCCATCTACTTGTGATTTCTCTCTGTCAAATAAATAAATAACATCTTTAAAAAAAAAAAACATTGACAATGATAAATCATATGTATATAAAGTATCATTGACATGATGTGATAAGAACGGCACTCCACCTGTGTAGTGTTCCTTCCCATTTAATTATGAGAAAAACATCAGACAAAATACCAACTGAGGGGCATTCTACAAAATACCTAACTAGTGATCTTCAAAACTGTCAAGGTGAATAAAAATAAGAAAAGTCTGAGAAAATGTCATAGCCAAGAAGAACCTAAGGACACATAGCAAATAAATGTAATGTGATATTTTGGAATGGATCAGGGAACAAAAAGTGGTCAATAGAGGAAAACTGAGGAAATCTGTAGAACATACAGATGGTAGTTAATTAAAATGCATCAATATGTATTCATTAATTGTGATAAGCGTATGATACTAATGTACGTTGTTAATAAGGGAAATGGGGCATGCTGTATATAGGACTTCCACTACTATCTTTGCAATAATTCTCTAAATCTAAACTTTTCTAAATGAAAAGGTTATTTTTTAAAAATTATAGAAAAAAAACTAAAGACAGTTTAACTCTTTCCCAATTCTTACATGGTTAAATCCTAGCTCTGAAAGCAACAAGATCACTTTTGTATTCTTAAACCCCACTCTTCCAGTCCCCCACTTTCATTGCCTTTTTTTTTTTTTTTCCTTTTACTTTGTCCGTCTGGTCCTTCCTTCACTCTTATGTATTCTTTTCCACAGATCTGTGGTACAATTCTATTACAGGTGACCTGATTTTCAATGTGCTGTCAAAACAGCCAGTGCAGACAGATTAGTATTAGATTCTCATTCTGAAAGAACTGCAGTGTGGTGTCCTGGGATTGAATTGGAGGCAATCACCAAAGCCTTTGGGTGAACAAGAGAAAAAAGGAAAGAAAAGAAAAAAAAAATCTGTTTTCTGAAGGTACAAAGAAGGCAGCCTGAATCCTATGACTTTAGAAACTAGAGAAAAATAATCCTAACAATCTAGAGGAAATTTTAACTCTAGAGAAAGCACTAATTAGAAAGCACTAATTTTAATACCAGAAAAATTTTAATAATCATAGAATTGACTTGCTTTGAGAAAATGAGCAATGTTATTTGTTTTGAATATTGCCAATCATAAAAACTTTAAAAATGTTAGTTCACATTTGTCCTCTGTAATTAAAAGCACTCTTCAATAGTTGCAAACATCAAACACTTCATAAGGTTCTAATTTATTTCTATGCATCCACTTCTTCCATAAAATAGCAACAGAAATACAGTGAACCAATAGGCCAGCATTAATCTTTGAATACCAGGGGAAAAAAAAATTCAGATATGAGGAATCTAGATATTTAGGACAGCAGAGGGAGCTGCCCTGGGAAAGGAGCCAACTCTAATTTCCATGGCTGACCAACAGTGGGTAATGAGGATTCAGAGGGCAAACAGCAAGTCACAAACCAGATAACAGAAGTGCTTCCAGGTACATGGGTGACTTCTTCTTACTCTGTGCAAAAGACCTGCAGATTTGAAAACTGTATTTCACTGTATTTTTAATTAACAGTTAAATGAAATATCTATTCTTCATTTATATTATGACAACATAAACATTAGAAGACCCACTGTGTGTATTTTTAATTTAAAAAAAGGCAAAAAGAAAGAAAAAAGGTAAAAAAATATGTCTTATTACAATTATATCCTTTTTTCCTCCTTTTTACCTATTTTGGATTGAAAAGAGATATGTATAAACAGGTTTGGCATCTTTATTTACATAATTATTTTTTAATGTGTGTCTGTGCATCTCTAGTTATTTTCATTTATAGATCAATTACCTTTTCTTGGTAGAAAGTGGACACCTAATTGTTTTTACTTAAAATTGCTTAAGTAAAATTTTCAAAACATAATTTGAAACATACACTCAAAAATCCTGCTAGTGAGTGAAATTCTGAAATGGCTTTATTGCATGAAAGGTAATTCAAGTTTTAAGAAAAGATGCTATTATTTTTCCATTTTTTTATATAAAATTCCAAGAGAAATGTATATTTTATTATAATCTTAGGTAGTGATTATCCTCATTGGCCAAGAATTATTAGTTCTTCTCTTCTTATTTTCTCTGCTATGCTTACCCCAGGACCTACCCCCAAAAGAACACTGACCTAGGCTTTTGTTTTGTTCTTTCTTAATATGGGACTACGAGGATATTTCTATTTATTAAATGAATGTTTGCCATTATGTGTGCATCAATCCTCCATTTTACTTCTTTTCCTCAGATGTTCTCTTCTGATGTATTCTTCCTCTACCATTCACTATTTCAATTATTTTTTAAATGATCTATTTAATTATTATCCTAACCCAATTTGAAAATTCTATGAAATTTTCAATATTCAATTAACTTACATAGTGCTAATAAAATTCTCCATTAACAGAGCAATTTTTCTCTTTTAAAAATTTTAAGTTTATTTTTGTCTTTTTTCCTTTCTCTTTGTCATATTTGTTCCTTTTAAATCTTGCTTCTGTAAATGGAAATGCAGTAAACTAAGGATAACCAAAGACAAAACTTCTATCAACATTTCTATTTTTTTCTACTCCAGTAAGATTCATACTTTATGTTGCCAGACTCTGTCTACTTAGTAACCAAGAAAGTTGCAGCTACTTTTCAAAGGAAAAGAACCTGTCTTCATAAGATTACTCAACTAGTGCTAGGAATGTGCAAAACATTTAAAAAAAAAAAGAGTTTGATTAATTCTAATCGAATTTATTGCTATTTAACCCATTTGGAAATGTTTAACACTTTAAAACAAGCCATGTCAGGCTACTATTTTACCTAAATCGTTCAGTCAATTTTTAGTTCAATTAATTCAACTCTAACTTTGGAAGCTTTATATAGACACTAACAGAGAAAATTTCTTTATTGTTCATAATATTATTGTTATTCTCTCACTCCACTTACAACAGAATCTTGCTTACAGAGATTTATGTGGGCTGTGTATTTTGTAAACATATGTAGCTGTAATCATGGCCAACTCTTGCTGTGAACACCACTAGAATTGGGAATTTTAGTGATCTCATCATAAATCCTTCTAACTGTTAAACATTCAATGATAGCAATAAAAACAAAACCTTATTCATAAGGAAAGTCTAATGAGCTCTATATACAAATGTGCATTTAGAACTACAATGCATAGTTCTAAATACAAACTTATTCAGAATTATTTTTTTCCAAAATTTATAGATGCTCCCATATAGATTTCAAGATCTTAAAGACACTTATTCATTAGTCATTCTATAGAAACTGTAATATTATTTCATGAAAGAAATGAAAGATCTTGAATGAAATGTTTCTTCTTGATTCATATTTTACTGTTTTAAAGTAGTATTAACCATTTTTCCCCACATTTAGTTAAGTTGAAACACTTCACATCACTTCACTTATCCAAAATTAAGCCTTATACCTCATGAGAAATATGTCCATATAATTTATCATTCATTCTAATATCTAAAAGTAATTTAAAATATGTAATAATTTAGGTGCCTCGTTAGCGCAGAGGTAGCACGTCAGTCTCATAAAATATGTAATAATTTATATATTTTTTCACAGATAGATTATTTTGTCTTTAAAGTATTTAAAATAATTTTTAAATAATTTAAATAATTATTTCATCAAATATTTTTCTAAGACAAAACTCATCAAAGACATTATATATACTCAGGATTCTTTTGATCATTTCCCCAAAACTTAACTAGGGCAAAATTGTAGATCTTCTCAATTTCATTTAAGTCTGATACAAAGAATAAACACAACCTATCAAAACAAGTACCTTCTAAATGCAATTATATAAATCCAGAATTCTCATTCTTTAATTTACCTGGTTCGTATATTGATTTCATAAAAATACATTTCAGTCTTCTATTTCAAGGTTTATTTCTCAAAACAATTGCAATTTTCCCTAGTGACTTTAAAAAAATACTTTAGAAAAGAAAAAATATATACATAGTCAAAATTTCAAGAACTCATAATGTAGGATTCTTAGGTTGATTTAGGAAGTAGTTTATCTGAGTTTTAAATTTTAAAAAATCTGATTAATGATGCTTAGCAAAGAGAAAACACTCAAACTGCTTTCAAAGTATTTTGTGTGTTTTCCACTTCAGTCTTGTTATATAAATGCTGTAGGTCATTAATATGCATGTTAAAGCTTCTATATTTTCACAGTTTTAAAAAATTATCTGTATTTTTAGGGAAGTTTGAGATTAAGAATAATGGAAATGAGTGCAAAGAGGTCCAATATATGCCTTACCTAGTTTTGCCCATTATGTCTTATATCACTATAGTATGTTAGAATTAGTAATAAATGTTCATACGTTATGATTAACTGAAATCCATATTTTTTTTCAGTTTCTTAGATTTTCTTTGGTGTCCTTTTTCTGTACCAGGATCCCATTCAAGATGCTGCAAAACTTTTAGCTTTCATGTCTCTTTAAGCTCCTCTTGGACTTTTACATTTTCTCAGACTTTCCTTGTCTTGGATGACCTGGATGGTTAGTACTGATCAGGTATTTTGTAGGTTATATTTCAATTGGGATTTGTCTGGTGTTTTCTCATGATAAATATGTGACTATATATTTCTGGAAGTAAGCTTATCACCAAATCCAAGTTCAATTAGTTTTTCTTTTTTCTTTTTTTTAAGATTTTATTTATTTGACAGAGAGAAAGAGAGAGAGAGCATGTGCAAGCTAGGGGAAAGGCAAAGGGAGAGAAGAAGACTCCCCCTGAGCAGGGAGACTTACCTAACGGGCTTGATCACATGAACCTAGGATTGTGCCCTGAGCTGAAGGCAGACACTGAACTGACTGAGCCACCCAGGCACCCCTTACTTAGTTTTTCTTATATCCTTTCTTCAAAAGGTTTTATATTAGGGGTTTTATATTAGGTGTGTATGATCCATTTTGAGTTATTTTTTTCTAAAAAAAAGTAAGATATATGTTTATCAATTTATGTATTAATGCATAAAGTGTGCATAAGAATGTTCAATTATTCTAGCACCATTCATTGGAAAAAAAAAAAAAAACTATCCTTTTTCCACTGAATTACCTTAGCTCTTTTGTCAAAGATCCTTTGGCTATACTTGTGGTTGTCTGTTTCTGGGCTCTCTAGTCTCTTAACTGATCTATATCTATTTTTTGCCAATATGTTGCTGCCTTGATCACTGTAGCTTTTTAATAAATCTGGAAAATTGCTTGTGTGAGCCCTCCAGATTCTTCTTTACTATTGTTTAAGATATTCTAGGTAACTTGTCTTTTCATATAAAACTTAAGAGTCAGATTGGCACCACCTAAAAAATAACTTCCTGGGATTCTGATTGTGATTGCATTAAATCTATAAATTAAGTTGTGAAGAACTGACATCTTAACAATACTAAGCCTTTCAATTTATGATGTCCATTTATTAACATCGTCTTTGAGGTCTTTCATCAGATTTTTATTGTTCTTTACATACGATATCTGTATATATTTTGATATATTTATACCAAAGAATTTTATTTTATTGGGTGGTATGGTAAGTGATTTATTTTTTTAACTTTCACATTCTAATTGTACACTACTGGCATATAAAAAAGCAATTGACTTTAGTATATCACTTCATTTTGATGTAGTGAAGAATTGATTCAATGCTATGTAGGAGAGGTATTGAGGCAACAGCCACAAACTAAAACTGTCCTAGGTAAACCAGGAGAAATACCTTTATCTTATTTTTGTTTATTCTATTTGAAAGCAAACTACTTTTAATTCTGGGCATTTCTTACACAAAATGGTTCCTCTTAACACCCTATTGTTCTTCCTCTCTTTACAATTGTGAGTAAATTTAAAGTACAGCTAGGAACAGGACAAACCTGCCAAAATACTGCAAGAAAAGATGTTGCTGACCACGGTCAGGAAATACTCAAAGTCCGTGACATAGTATGCTCTTAAGAGACTTCTACACCAAGTCTGCTGACCTCAGAAGGACCATTAGGCTATCACAATCCCTGTTGAATTGTGCTTAGGGCTAGGAGATATTTGGGAGTTCTTCATTTACTTCTGTTTCAACATGGCACTTAAGATTCTTTTACTCTTCAAGTATTGTTCATTTTTTTGTTTTTCAGAAGGGAAACAGATGACAAAAATGGACTTACTAGGAAATGACTGATTTGATTATATTATATACATGTTATAGGATGTTACTTTGCTATTAAATCCAGTAACTTTTATCTCGATAGTAATAGCTAACATTTATTGAGCATTTAGTATGTGTTAGATAATGTTTGAATTATTTTTCATGAACTAAATAATCCTTTTAATAATTCCCATAGGTAAATATTGTTATCAATATCATACCTGAGGGGTAGAAGTGTTAAGTTACATTTTCATGATGACATGGCCCAATGAGGGTGAAGACAGACTTGAACCCAGGGTGACTGGCTCCAAAGCAAGTGCTCTTTACTAATACCATCCCTGTTCAAATATGTCTTGATCTGAAGTGGGAGCCATGGTATATATAGGTAGGATGGGTATTATATAGTATTTAAAAACTATATTACAAAGTAAAGAAATCAATAGCGTGAGAACTTATTTACTACCTGTCTGACCTTGGTAATTCTTAACCATTCTACACTTTATGAGATCTTTTGTTTTATTAAGTAAAAATAATAATTTTGTCCTGTATACCTAATCAAATGAAATCTCATGGATAAAAGTACTCTGTCCATCACTTTGTAATGAATTTTTATTATTAAGAATATTATTGTTGATGTTACTATATAAATGTTAAACATACATAAAAGAAATTATATAAATTCTAAGAATAAATAAATAAAGTATAGCCTTCTGAATGAAATACTTCAGTCTAAGAGCTATAGGACCTGAAATAAGTAGAATGAGACACTCTTTCCATACCTCCCCATCTTTACTCCTATGCCATCTTTGTGATAAGTAAGAATATGATTTTATCAATGGAACCTAAGTTCCATCAAGTTTTGGGTCATTCCAGTTATCTCTTGCTGTTGTAGAAACCATTCTCAAACTGTGTCCAAATACAGCAATTTAATACTATTTGTCATGGTTCTGGACATTGTCAGACTCAGCAGGACGGTTATTGCTCAGAATCTCCCAAATGGTAGCAGTCAGGTGGTAGCTGAGACTGAAGTCAACTGGAGTCTTCTCTATTTTTATATCTAGTACCTAGCCTGGTTAGTCATCCCTCTCTCAAGGTAATTAGTTGGACATCTCCCTGAATAGTCATCCCAGAGCAATCAGACTCACGTTGCAGTTTGCCTCATCCAGGGTGAGCATTTCAAGAGACAAAGACAGAACATGCAAGGCCTCAGAAGTTATCTCAGTGTCATATCAGATAACTTCTGTTGGCTTACAAAGAATCATAAAGCCCACACAAATCCAAGTTGAGAGACCTACTCAAGTTGAGGGATCCCAAGAGTACTGGGAAGAATGGTTTATTGGGTAGCCATTGTCAGGTGAATTTGTTTAAAACAAGTTTGTTTCAATGGGTATGTCTTGATTATAGTTTTAGGTTGTGCTAATCTGATCCTTACCTAAAACTGCTATGATTTTCCATCATTATGCTATTAAAATCTGCTTCTCCCTTAGTCATTTATGTTGTCTTTCTTTCCTCCTCCTCCTTCTTTTATTTTTGTTGTTTTTGTCTGTTCATCACTATCCATTGTTTAACTGTAAATGCCTACATTTAATTCATCTTCCTAGACTGAAGATAAAATCTTTTTAAATGCTGAGTTTGTTATCCAGAATATCTTTTATATTTTCAAGTCCATGCCTGAGCAAATTTAGTGAGGATGTTACCAAAGTTTGTCTCTAATTTATAAAGGTATAATAAAGAAAACACTTGGGGGGAACTCACAGGACACGTCAAAATGACATGAACTTGAGCTTGGTTGATTGTTCTTTGGCTATACTCGTTTGTCAGTTTGCCATGCTGTGTATACTTCTTTCTGCATTTTACACAACAGGCTATCATGTGAGTATGTGAGTATCTGTCAAACAGTTTGCTGAAAATTCATTTTCACTCTGTAGCACTTCTCTGAGCTTATAGTCTCATAACCATATCAAAAAAGACAATTGAACTAGCCTAGTGTGACTTGTTTAATGAGCTTATATTAGTTCCTCATCATCACCACTCTCCTTTATAGGTGTTCCAACACTGTTCTTTTATTAATAGACTCTGGAAATTATTCAAACCTGGCATCAAGATCTCTGGTTTGCAGACTATGCCTTCTATTTGGCCTCAAAACTTATAAATGCCTTTGACTGTCTCATTTTTCCCATACTTCTCTACTAATTTTTAGTGGTGATGATTCTGCATTTTAACTGCCATATCTTTTAGTGCTTCAGAATTTAATTCAGACAGTGCAGAATATAAAAATAATGTAATTGCTCTATTACAATTCCCCCTCTTTGTTTGGATTTGAATTTCATCCTCCCAATAGCAAGTGCTAAATTTTCTATTCCAGCGTGACTCTTTTCTTTAACAAAAGAAAAAGAGGGACAACAGGAGTGGAGGAAATTGTTTTTTCCTCAGTGTCATCATTAGCATTATAACATATTTCTCAAGGAGTAAGTTGACAGCTTTCTGGCTCTTCTTCCTCTGAGCATAACTGAAATCATCTTTCTTATCCTTTGTTAGTTTTCTTTTTCCCCATAAATGCTGGTTCATTATTTGGGATGTGACTGATTCTTAATTATATTCTTTTCAGGATTCATACAAAAAATTCAATTTGAGTATAGCATAGAGTTCTTTGTAGAATCACATCAACCTCCTTGGGTATTTGCCTACCACTTAAACCTTGCTTTTTTCCATCAAGCAGTCAAGGTGACTATATTTCAATACCTTCCAAAATTCTTCTTCATTGGAATCATTTGTAATTGTGCTGTCAGAAATAATTTTCTCAAAATCTTCCAGTGTTATTCTAGCACCTTCTCATTTAGAGACTTAGCAGGTTGATTTGCTTTCCTAAAATTTGGTGCTGCAATTTTGTTGTAACTTCGTGTTTGCTGATCATTCTCTGACAACATGCTCAAACTCCTCTAAAGTCATCAATTTAATGTGACCAAATACTTTTCCTCTTAATCCATACTTAGAGTCTCATGGAGAGTTTTTTGTTTGTTTGTTTTTATGACTCCTTGACAACAGAAAAAAACAACTTTGTTTTCTGCACATTTTTTTTTGTTTTCTACATATTATGTTTTCTACATATTTTGTTTTTCTACATATTTTCTACATATTTTTCCATCATACTATTACATATGGAAATGGACAACTGCAGCATTCCAGTATGAGTTGGGCCAGAAAGACAGTGGGAATATGAAATTCCCTATGGAAAAGAACTTCATGCAGGCTATATTTTGTTCACTTCCAGAAGAATAGATGGCCAGATGTATCGATCTACATAGTTAATTATATGGCTGCATCATCAGGGACACAGAACAAGGTTGGACCCAAGAGATCCTGCAAGAAGTGTATGATTGGACACTGAAAATGTGCCTTCAGGGTAAGGATGTAATTTCTCTATCATCTTTAGGGCTTGCTCATAAATTTCATGAAAAAACAATGAGACCATGGTAAAAGTGATGGAAGTTAGGCATTTGCTCATTTATGGTCTTCTTTTCCCAAGGCTGTCACCTGCCAACAACAGAACCCCAAACTGAGTTTCTAATATGATATATATATATTTTTTTTTTACTGAGGAAAAAAGCCAGTGACCTGATAAGTAGGCAAATTTTATTGAACTCCTTCCATTATGGAAGGACAGAGATTTGTCTTACTCAATTTGCCTCATCTACTTTTGATACTTTTTGGACTACCATGCTTGAACCTTTTGCATGCCTTACTAATCATCGTGGTATTCACTATTGTCTATTGGCTCAGTAATATTGTGTGAGAAACACAATGATTTAAGACAATTTTTCATTCTCTCATCAGTTTGGGGTCAGCTAATGGAGACTGAGCTTAGTTGGACTTGGATTCAACCGTGTGTGGGTCCAGCTCTGCATTACATGTCTCTCACGGTCCTTAGATCAAACCTCCTAAGGTTATAAAAATGCAAGTTTTGCATATACAACAGAGGTCAAACTTAATTCAGAGTAAAATATGTGAGGCAATGGGTGCATATTCACAGGTCTTATCATGTACATCCACATTCTGGACCAGCTGAAATCTACAACAAAAAATGGATACATGTAATGATCATTAATAATACTAAAATCATTAAAAGAAAAGGTGATATGCAAGTTATAATAAAACTATCAGGTTAACTCCACTGATCAATCCTCTGCTTAAAACTAATAATCATATTTTTCTGTGCTTTTTAATATAATAGGAAATACATAGCATCCTCGATGAAGTAGTAATTTTGTTTGTAGTATTTTTGCCCAATTTTTGAATGTAAATGTAATAATACCTCTACATCTATCCACCAGTTCATAGGAAAGAAAAGATATAGGACCAAGTCAAATGATGCCATAAGAAAAAACATTAGTTGAAATCAGAATATGGAAAATGCAGTAGGAAAAGTGATCTGGTTTCCTCATGAAATAAGAGGTATTTAGAGGGGGTGTGCAGGGGGAGAGGCAGAGAGATAATCTCTAATGCTTAAATATATATTGAAGATGAATACTGTTATGCTGAAAATAAATAAAAAATTAATTTTAAAAAATACATATTGAAGATCCCTGTATATATTTAATCAATAAGGATTATGTATACCTGCAGGAATATTATCTTCTCTATGTTGATCTGAAATTTCACTACTGTCATACACAAGATACCACATACATTTGTATTCATTCGGTTTTCCCAGTTATTCTTGTTTATTTTTGTATCCTTTTGTGTTTGTTTCATTTTTTGTCTGTTTTTCAATCAGCTGGTTGAGGCCCAGAAAAAAACCTCTTTGTTCTTTTATAGGAGCTGCATTAAATTTGCTTAGTAACTCAGAAAGAAACTAACTTTTTTTTTTTTTATAAAACTAACATTTTTTTATGAGGACCATTAATTCTTCTTGTTCAAGAACATTGGCTATCTTTCCATTTGACAAAATTTATTTCATTTTTTTAGGGGCATTTAACATCTTTCATGATTAACTCTTATACTCAGGTTGTTTGTTTTTAGGTATTTTGCATTTCATTTGCTATAGTAAATGTCTCATTTCCATTATATCATCTAACTGTTTGTTAGTATATATATCAGATTTTCTCAACCCTGGCATTATTGCTATTTTGTCCTGGATATTTCTTGGGGAGGTAGGAGCTGTCCTATGCATTGTAGGAGGTTTAGCAATAGCATTTCTGCATCCATTCACCAGAAGTCAATAGCACCTTTCACCCAACTCCTACCCTATGATACTTAAAAATCAATCCAACCATTGTCAGATATTCCCCTGAGAAAGGGGAGGCAAATTGTACCCCATAGTAAATCACCAGTATATATGAAGATGATGGATTTTTGCATGTTAATTTTATATCCTGCTACCTTATTAAATCACCTCATAAGTTATCCTTTTTTATCACTGTTACTAATGGGTTTTTCAACTGCAAATAAAGTTAATTCTTATGTCTCTAATTGTTCTACCTTGTTTGAGTTAATGTTAAAAAAGAAATGAGAACATGAAGAGTTTCTTTCCTCCTGACTAGAATATTTTTATCCTTTTTCATTAAGGAAGATGCTGTTTTATATATATATACATATATATGATATAAGTAACAAATATTCATTTACAGACTTGTAATTGACTGTTTATTTTCTCAGTTTAAGAGAAGACTCTTCAGTTGCTGCAGTAAAGTACAATTTCCCTGATCTATGGTGTTTTTCTTTATTGTTCCTCACCTTCTGCTTCTTTCATTCTACCTTGTTTTATTATACTCCATCACCATTCACCTCTTTATTCTATCATGAGACCCATGAGGGACATCTTCCCATCCAAAATAACTTCTCCAAGAAATAGCATCATTCGAAGACTGCAATCTCATTTGCAGCTTCCTTGCTAAACACCAACAGTCGGTGCTTTGATCATTGGGTCACAGACATGTTTTCAGTATTTCCACTCATGGAAGAGTCATATTCTTCTGAGAATAAACTTTTCACTGATATTTTTATTTTCACCTCTAGGGTTCTAGTGTACTATTCTCTCTTCCTTGTTTTAGTCTGACGTACATGTCTAATGTAAGCCCTATACCCAACTTTGTAAGTCTCAGTTATGTATTCCGTCATCTACATGTAAATAAAAGCGGTCACTGTCTCCTAGAAACATGAAATCATTATTATGGATAATTTTATGTTCTCTCCTTTCTGACATGTATGCATTTAAGAAAGATTAATAGATTACAGTTCAGGCCAACGTTATTATCTTTGGAAAATCTAGAAAAAATTTTATTTTTAAATGTAATAAAAACAATGTTAATAAAGTAAATATATAAATAAACTAAGTACATAAGTACTCCACCAAAATCATAATATACATCCACCAAATGACCACAAGGGAAGACACTAAACACAGATTATACCAAACAATCTAGTTAACAGTTTGTCATACTCAAATATCAGTTCTAAAATATTTATAAAACCAGAACAATGCTAACATTAACCAACTCAGTGTTGGTTAATTTTGGATCATAATGTGACTTCCAGGCAAATATGAATTCAAGATTAACATTTAAAATGATAAAAAAGAGATCCCACAAAGAACATAAGCACTGTAAATACTTCTTTACCAAATAAAAAGGCACCAAATTTATAAAGCAAAAATAGAGGGAAGTACAAAGGAAATTCACATAAAGTCTATAATAGGAAAATTTAATTGACTGCCATAAATTCAGATAAGAAACACTGCTTCCAAATAATGTAATGTATTATTCTAGCAAAACTATAGATCAGTCTTTAAACCCTGGTGACAGAGATTAAATAGTTTTGGATGACATTAAATATTTACAAAAATTGGAAGCAAACTCAATAAATCTCTTTATGTAGAAATATTAGATCCACTGGTACTTGTCATTATGCTGATCTAGCAAAATCTGTTGGCATCTTCCCCAAGACTAACCCCAGAGAAATTAAAGACTGAAACACCAATTGAGGGGAAATCTTTGGGGGAAAATATGTCTTTTGAACAGGTCTGCCTTAGTGACAGTGGCTCTAGCTTATGGCAAGAGGTGGGTAAGCACCACTCTAACAAGATAAAAAAAAAGACTCTTTGACATCACTTCTCATATCTAATGCAACATCGCCTTTGAACTGGCAGTGCCTGATGGCATACCTACAGCAAATCAAACCCTGGGGTAGGTATACTTGGGGATAAAATAAAAACTGGAGAGATGTCAAAGGTTAAGCTTCTAATTATAAGATGAATAGGTTCTAGGGGTCTAATGTACAGCATGGTGATTTTAATAAATAACACTGTCTTATATGCTTAAAAGTTGCTAAGAGAGATCTTAAATGCTCTCAACACAAAAATCAAAAGGTAACATGAGAAACAATGGGATGTTATGCAGCTGTTAGCGAAGCTATGATGGTAATCATTTTGCAGCATACAAGTGTATCAAAACAACACCCTGTATACCTCAAACTTATACAATGTTATATGTCAATTCTATTTCAATAATGTCGGAATTTTTCTGAAATTAAAAAACAAACAAACAAACAAACAAAACAAAACTAGTAGGGTTAGTTGTTAGAAATAAAAAACGTGTAAGAACTGACCAGCCAGTGAAATCTGCTTTCCAAACACTAGCTTTCTGAATACCTAAGGTTGGTGATATATAACCCAAGGAGTCCTTCCTCTCAAATCTGTTTCTTTTTAGAGGTAAAAAGGAATGCCTTGAAGTGACAAACTGTTTTCCTGATTTTAAAATGGATTAACTGTACTGTTCTCAAATCTATACATTTCCATGGAGGATTCATTCTTAGTTTGAGTTCACTGGAGCTGGCTCAGATAGAGGTCTGATGTTAGCACTTTTCTTCATACATAACTGGAACTGTTGCCAATGTCTTCAATAGCACTACAAACTCACCAACTAAAATAATCTGAATCTGAACAGTTCAGCTATTTCAAAAATAAAGTCATGCCATCAGAGGCATACTATTAGCATATTAGAATAGGTGGATCAAGGATATAAAATAATTTATTAAATATTATGAGACAATATGAGCAAAATGAAAAAAAAAAACAAAAGCGAAAGAAATAAGAAAAAAATTTAGTTGCCAGAAATATAGTAGTTGAAACTAAGAATATAACACATGATGTTGAAAGACATTTTATCCTGAGATGATGCTTGTAACTCAGCCACAGCCAGTGATGACTCAGCAGTAAGTTAAAACCAATGGTTTTATGCAAACATCTAGACTACTGGTGTCCCAGAAAAGAATATTTTGTACAACAGCAAGATTATAACACAAATAGTAAATTTCAGGTCTTTTTAAATTTCTTGAGTCATCCCCTTTACTTTCCCTTTTAGAAACAAAAGGGAGAATAGTCAAAGTTTGACTTCCTCCTTTCCAGTTCAGATGCTTTTTATTTCTTCTTATTGTCTGATGGCTAAGGCTAGGACTTCTGTTTTAAAACCAATGGTGAGAGTAGACATTCCTGTCTTGTTCCTGACACTTGAGGAAGAGCTCTCAGTATTTTCCCACCAAGGAGGATATTGGCTATGGGTCTTTCACATATGGTCTGCATGATGTTGAGGTATGTTCCCTCTACCCCTACTTTGTTGAGGGATTTTACCAAGAATAGATGCTATACTTTGCCAAATGCTTTTTCTGCATCTATTGAGAGGATAATATAGTTCTTTTCTTCTATAGTATCTTTTCCTCTATTAATGTGGTATATCACACTGATTTGTAGAATATTGACCCAGCCTTGCAGCCCAGGAATAAATCCCACTTGATTGTGGTGGATGATTCTTTTAATGTACTGTTGGATTTTATTTGCTAGTATTTCGTTGAGAATTTCTGCATCCGTCTTCATCAGGGATATTGGCCTGTAATTCTTTTTCAGTAGGGTTTTTGTCTGTTTTGGGAGTCAAGGTATGCTAGCCCCACAGCCACTCTAGAAAACAATATGGAGATTCCTCAAAAAGTTAAAAATAGAACTATCTTACACAATCCAGCAATTGCGTTACTATTTACCCAAAGCATACAAGAGTACCAATTTGAAAGGACACATGCACCCCAATATTTATAGCCACATTATCAATGATAGCCAAATTATGGAAAGAGCCCAAATGTCCATAAACTGACAAACAGATAAAGAAAATATGGTGTATATGTACAAAGGACTATCACTCAGCTATCAAAAAGAATGAAATCTTGCCATTTGCAATGATGTGGATGGGGCCAAAGTATATTATGCTAAGCAAAATAAGTCAGTCAGAAAAAGACAAATCCCAAATGATTTTACTTATATGTGCAAATTAAGAAAACGGGTGAACATAAGAGAGAGAAAGAGAGAGACAAACCATAAAGCAGATTCTTAACTATAGAGAATACACTAAAGGTTGCTGAAAGGGGGATGTGGGCTAAATGAATGATGGGTATTAAGAAGGGCACTTGTTGGGGGGCGCCTGGGTGGCTCAGTGGGTTAAGCATCTGCCTTCAGCTCAGGTCATGATCTCAGAGTCCTGGGATCGAGCCCCATATCGGGAACTCTGCTCAGCGGGGGCCTGCTTCCTCCTCTCTCTCTGCCTGCTTGTGATCTTTCTCTGTCAAATAAACAAATAAAATCTTTAAAAAAAAAAAAAAAGAAGGGCACTTGTTGGGATGAGCACTGGGTTTTATACATAGGTGATGAATCACTAAATTCTACTCCTGAAACTAGTATTACACTATATGTTAACGAGAATTTAAATAAAAACTTAAATAAAAAATACGGAAGTGTAATAAACATATTTGTAAAAGTCTTTGGGGGGAGAAGAAAATAAAGGGGAGAAACAAAAACTTTCCAGAAGAAAAGTTTGTAATGTTCTCTTGGAACATAAAGTTTCATACAAAAATGCCAGGTCCACATAGTCTTTTCTATGTGATAGCAGGATTTGGGAAGACTACAGGCAGTTTATTAACCATCATCTTCCAAACTGCTTCAGTAACCAGATTTACATGTACTCCTTGCATAGGTCAGAGTGCTTGAGGTACTCACTTTTTGGGCTGAAAAGTATAGTAAATTATAGAATGAATACATCTGAGAGATGAATTAGTACACTGGCAAAGAACATTGAGAAATTCACTCAACTAAAGAAGAAAAGGATAAATGCAATCAAAATAAGAATGACCAGAAACAGTAACCATCAGGTAACAGAAATCCCAGAAAGAAAGAAAACTACAAATGAAAAGGAGCAATATTAAAAAAAAAAAAAAAATAGACATGGGGCACCTGGGTGGCTCAGTGGGTTAAAGCCTCTGCCTTCAGCTCAGGTCATGATCCCAGGGTCCTGGGATCGAGCCCTGCATCGGGCTCTCTGCTCAGCAGGGAGCCTGCTTCCCCCTCTCTCTCTGCCTGCCTCTCTGCCTACTTGTGATCTCTGTCTGTCAAATAAATAAATAAAAATCTAAAAAAAATAGACAAATTCAACATGTTACTAAATTAGACTAAGAGTACCCATAGAAAACGAGGGAAACTATAAGAAAAAGCCTATAATTTATATTAAAATTTGAGCATCTGAGAGACAAAAAGATAATTCTAAAAGCTTTTAAAGAGGAGGAACAGATTGTACACAGAATGATAATGTATTTTTTCACAGTAACGCTGGTTGCAGAAGAAAAAAAAACACTATTTTCAAAGTAGGGAAGGAAAAGATCTTTGAATGAGAATTATATAACCAGCTAACTGTAATTCAAATATAAGATCATGATGAAAATGTTTTCAGAAATAACAGAATATAAGCTTCAGAAGTTTTTTCATACAAACACTTTAGTGGAAAAGAATTTTGAATGAACTACTTAAAACTAATTCAGGGGAAAAATACACTTTAAAATGATCAAATGCTTTAAGAAACCAATTTTGTCTTTAAAAATAATAACAAAGCAACACAAAAAATAGAAGTGCAAATAAAATATATCCATAATACTCAAGAGCTTAAATTTTAGATAACCATCAAAATGGTGGCAAAGGAAAAATTGAAGCTTGTATATTAAAGAAATAGACTATTTGAATATTAATAGAAGAAATAGAAGCCACGCAGACATACACACACATTTATATACATATGTAAATATATAAGTATACATTTATGTATTTATATTTGTTACCTTCTAAACACAAAGCCAAGATGTTTTCTCCAAGGAAGCTTTATCAAACTTTCACAAGATCATCTCACTTTTTTTTTTTTACGGCCTTCCAGAAAGTACAAAAGAGACAATATGCCCCAATTCACTATATGAATTTCAGCCTAGCTCTGAAAATAAAACCAAAAAAATATGTTATATCCATGTGAGAAGTTGCATATTGTGGAATGAAACACTGAGAAAAGCCATGGAAAGTAGAGAGATTTCAGGAGATTAGCTGAACCCTGTATCGCCTATGGTAGTAGTCTGGATGAGGTCCTGCTCGGAGGTGGGTGTGACTACGAACAGGTATAAGCCCAGAAAAAGCTAATAGTTGTGCAATTATCATAAAATGGGTGGGGTCTCCAGGACCATTAGCTAAGAACAGAGTCTCAGTAGAAAAAGCATAGAGGGACGCCGGGGTGTCTCAGTAGGTTACGCCTCTGTCTCGGCGCAGGTCATGATCTTAGGGTCCTGGGATGGAGCCCCACATCTCTCTGCTCAGTGGAGAGCCTGCTTCCCCCTCAATCTGCCTACTTGTGATCTCTCTGTCAAATGAATGAATAAAATCTTTAAAAAAAAAAAAAAAAGCATAGAAAATGAAGTTTGTCTCTTGTCCTCTAGACCAAACCCTCCCCAGAAGATAAAAGAGCCTTAAAAGAAACAAAAGGAAAGGCCGAACAGCCAAGAAACACAACTTCACTCACTCTCCCAAGAGGAATTTTTGAGCAAAGGTTAGAAGTGAAATTAGAGGGAAAAATCTATGTAGAACTATTTATAAAATACATATATCTTCAACTAGTAGAATTAGGTTCTTAATGACTAAATTAGACAAAAATAGATTTCCCTTATTGACAAAATTAACTAAAATATAAGGGAAACTGGCCAAAATATTACATGGCAAGGGAAAGAAGTTCCAACCTTAGCATGATGTTTTCTTTAATTATTTATGCTTAGCATTACAACTTCTATGGTAGAGAGAAACTATGGATTCACATTAACAATTTGGATAGGCTTTTTCTTTTATTCGTAGCAAAAATTATTGATATATTCATTTTAGTTTTTTTTTCATTTTCTTTACCAAAATGTAATATTAATTTTCAACTTCATAAAACATATCTGTGTTTTTACATTAGTTTAATCTCAATGATTACTGGTGAAATAAAATGAACAAATAAATGAATAAAATCTCAGCAATCTAACATAGCAACAGCTTATTTTATCCTTAGGAAATATTTATAGTAACCTCATTTGGGGTAAATTATTGAAGCTTTTATTTAAATGAAAATAGTGGGAAAAAATTCAGTATCACTTAAATTGATCCAATCTTTTAATTTCTATAAATGTGTGTTTTAGATAAATGAAAACATGAGAACTGTTAATTTGATGAATGTTAGTTTGGTTAAAAGTTTCTAATCATTAAGGCCGTTTTCTAAAGACTCAAGAAATAGGTATCTGATCCATTAATTTAATTTATCTTAATGATGCTAATTGCCATATAAGCAATTCTCTTAATGGGATCAGTATCTGTCTTGTAAAGACAGGAAACAAAATTGAATTGGTTTTCTACAATCTGACATGGAATTCATTCAATTAACCCCAGATTATTGAGCATTTATTATGTGTAAGACCCAATGCAGAATCTACAAAAGAGGAAGGTATTTCTAAGTAGTTTATATGGAAACAGATTGTTAAAACAACTGTAAAAAATAAATGCTTTAAGATTGCAGAGTAGATAGGTATTGCTATGGAGTAGAGGGTTAGGAAATTTCAGAAAATGATGGAAAGTGTTTAAAATGTGGAGATTTTATATATACTTATACATATATTTCCAATACGAGGAATATCAGATTCTCAGAGTTCACTTTCAGAAGGAATTATAAAATGTTGACTTTACATTTTAAATATGTAAATATAATAAATCTTTAGATTTCTTTAAGCATACAATTAATAAGATTAATTTCACTCTTGCTCATTTGAGGGCAAATTCTATGCTTAATAATAAAAAGAAAGAAACTGCTAGATACCATTTGTTCCCTAGACCTCCCCTCAAGGGGAATTTTTCCATGATCAAATCAAGGCTGGGTTTGGAAGGAGAAATATGCATCAGTGATGGGTGATATTTCAGTTAATGTAACTGAAGGGAGCAAACAACGCAGAGGTTCATTGTATTGAGAGTGTACTTTAGGGAACACAGTCAAAGATAAAGTAAGAAAAGAAATTCAGATTTACATTTTGGTAAGCCTTGAATAATAGCTTTAATTTGTTCTGACTACAAATATTGTTTTGAAGAAAGTATTGCAGTAATGAAAATAGTATTCTAAGATGAATAACGTGGAATTGGGCAGTATAATGGACATTCGTCATTTGACATGGACGAAATTAACATTTATTGAATTTCGTTGTCCCAAGTTTAATGTTAGGTGTTTTTCCCATATGTTTACTTTTCCATTCAATAAATATTCATGGCCCCATAGCTACCAGGCACCAGGCTCAGAATTAGTGATACAATGGTGAGCCAAACAGGTGGGTTACTCACCCTTACAGAGTTTAGAGACCAGTGAGAAGAGACAGGGGATTACCAAATAATAAAAATAATTTTTTGATTGTTCTAAGTGTTCTGAAAAACCATTAACTGGTTACATGGTAGAGTTGTGGTCAGCTAGAATTCAGACTTAATGTGTAGTGGCTAGACGCTTCCTCCTGGAAGGTAACATCTCAACTAGGTATCAGAAGACAGGGCTTGCTGGGAGTCCTTGAGAAAAGCAGTTGAAGACAGAGAGTTGTGCGGGCTAATGGAGGCTGTGAGGAAGGGGAGGAGAAAGCAGTACGATACCTGTTACCACCCAGATACATTACTGGTAAGAACATGGAATCAATTCAAATGGTTGTCTAACTTAACATAGCTAGTTCACTTGACTAAATCCAAACCTAGCTATTTTTGACAACAAAGATTTATATTAATAAATGCATAGTAACTAAGGATATCATTTAGTTGCTCATAATTTACTGTACAATGATGTTGAGCTCACAGTGATACACACTGGGTTGATGTTATCCTTTAGGAGTTGTTTTCTTGTTCTCGTTTGCAGTTTTTCTCTAAATAAGAGCTGGAGAATTTCTTACCTAGCATGGCTATGTTCTGATAGAATCTGTATTTTCAGTATTAGCTTATACTATGAAATGTATCATACCTACAAAACAGTATAAAACGGTGAATGTGTGTGTGTTTGTGTGTAATATATCTGTGTGGTTTAATAAAAAGTGGTAGAATCACCACTCACTCAATACCGAGCTTAAGAGAGAACATTAAAATCATGTTTATAATTAGCTGTTTACATGTACACTCCCAGTAGTCTAGGTTCATAAAAGACAGAGAAGGCTCATTAGTCCTCTTTATAATCCCTGCTTTTCAAACAGGTATGACACATCATTTGTGTTCAGTAAATACCCCTTGATTATAATGTAAACATAGATAATGTGGTATATAAGATATTTCTTTATAAAATTTTTAGGTTTTCATTCAGGTTTGTTCTCTTCTGCTCAAGTATCTATGTAAAAATAACTCTCTGCTGCAATACAGCAATAGAGTATTTGTGAAAATCTATCTGGAGTTCCCTTTGCTTTAGAAGCCAAGCATAAACTTATTTATATACCACAAGTTTTAAGATTTTATAATTAGAATTGCTATTCTTTTCTTTGTCATTTACACATTCAATGATGTCTTTGAGTTCTTTGTGCAAAGATCATAATAAAATATCCGGAGGTGTTTATGCATGTCATAAGAAGTCAATGTATGCGAAGGATTGTACAGTAATATGAGTTACCTATACACTTCAGGAAAAATAACCCAAGATTAGAAATAACAGGTAGATATTTTGGGTCCGGCTCCACAGATGTCATTTGATCTTTGTAAAATTACTAACTGGTCTTTAATTAGTCTTTATTCCTTCATCATTTCATTATTTGTCCTCTACAATAATTGTGTTACTTTACAATACATATTATTTGTGAATGTGCTTTTTTACACTTGTCTGCGTAGTTTCTTTAGAAGATAGGCTCCAATATCAGAGAAGCAGCTAGAGACCTTATATCTAAGGTAGGATTATGGTTCCATTTTAATGTTTGTATTCACTGATAAAAAACATCATCCATACAACAGGAAGATAAGATGGCTGACAGTACTAAGCTGCCTTCACTAAAGAATGCTGATGGCTGCATTTTCGGCAACCTGGGGCAAGCTTCATGATTAAAAAGAAAGAAAAAAAGCACTCCTATCTTTCCACAGGCAGTTTTAAAGATATCCTTTGGAATAAATTTAATGGTATATCATCATAACACTTTACAATATAACTTAAGAGCTACCAAGATCTCTTTTTGTTGAAAATTCATCTGTGAGTTAATTCCTCATGCTTAATAGCTAAAAGCTATTCCTAACTAAAAGGCTGGTAATGCAGAGAGAGTCATTGTGTTATACGTATAAATCCATCACTTTGGAAAATTATCTCAAAATCCATGAATGTACATATATGGACTTTGGCAGCAAAACATTACATAAATATTCAACACATTATGCTAGATATTTATGTTTATAAATATACATTTCATATTTAATGAAATGAGTAGAAATACCAAGGGCTCTATTAACATCTTCATTCCATCTAATAAAAAAAAACAAAACACAAATGTGCTACAGTAATTAACTGACTTACATTAATCTTATTTTTTGAGACTAAGGCTAGAAAATAATGCTTATATTTAGATACAACTGCAACATATGAAGGAGGCTGAACAACTGCTATAGGAAACAACATTCCAAGAGAAAACTAGAATTCAAGGAAGCAGTCTACTGGCTGAAGTTTAGTAATCTTGTCAAGGAAATGACCAAAGCAGGTAGGGGCCATTTTGTAGCAACAATACCTTCCTTCTGATCTACTGACTCACTCCTCTGGCATAAAGCAGTATCTGGGCCTGTGATTCTCTCTCCTTTCCCCCTGGATCTTTCCTGATTTTCTCTTGTTGGGGTTAAAGCAGAGCATGAAATCAGCCATAAATACCTGGCTTGTAACACAGAGGCTGCTGAGGGCAGGACAGGTTTCAGAGAAGGGCATAGGCTTGCTGGACCACAGAGAGTTGCCTTCCCCAAAACTTTCTCAGCCCAAGCAGTGCCTCCCCGCCAACTCTGACTTAAGAGATGTATGCATTGCCCCTTAGGCTATGTTTAGCAGAACACTTAAATTAGCATACACATCTTTCCCTTAAACAGATCCTCCTAGCTTCAGTAAGACCCCTGGTCACACAACAGGATAAGGATTACTCTGAAGGACCCTTAAAAGTGAAAGCAAAGAAGAGCAAAGGGTCTTCATCTCTGAGTGTTGACCCCTTTGCCTTCTCAATTTCACAACAAAGTTTGGAGTAATCTTTTATCCGTTGGTGCAGGCATTGAAGGCTGTCCCCAACATTCTCTGACTCCTGGACTAGGTAACCAAGAGACATTTGTCAACACCAAGAAATTAACAAAAGTACATACATTACTATTAACTACAGACTTTATTCAGATGTTAAGAGCTTCCCCCCCCTCAACTATTTTGTGCTCCAAAAGACAATCCAGGACACCACCTTAC
Source organism: Mustela nivalis (assembly GCF_964662115.1). NCBI lineage: Eukaryota > Metazoa > Chordata > Mammalia > Carnivora > Mustelidae > Mustela > Mustela nivalis. Next base: position 156,776,391 of record NC_139022.1, on the reverse strand, counting down.
ATTCAGTCATCATGCACCTTAGTCTCCCATCTCCAAGTTTCTTAGACTTTTGTTTTCTTCTTTTATTTTTATGTGACCTTGACAGTTTTGAAAAGTCCCAGTCATGTATTTCTTTTTTTTTTTTTCTTTTGAGATTTTATTTATTTATTTGACAGAGAGGGATCACAAGTAGGCAGAGAGGCAGGCAGAGGAAGAGAGAGGAAAGCAGGCTCCCTGCTGAGCAGAGAGCCAGATGTGGGCCTCAATCCTAGGACCCTGAGATCATGACCTGAGCTGAAGACAGAGGCTTAACCCACTGAGCCACCCAGATGCCCCCAAGTCATGCATTTCTTTACATGTATGTCTCTAAAACAATCCTCAGTTTAGATTCAACTGACTTTTTTTTTCCATGATGAGATTAGAGTTATGGCTTTTCAAGAACACCAGAGACCTAAAACCCCTTATCCTCATGTCATATAAGGGGTATATGATATCAATACAACTTATTACTTGGTTAAGGTATCCTGTCAGGTGTCCCCACTTTAGTTACTATTTTTCTTTTCTATAGCCTAGTATTTTAAAAAATTGCTTTTAAAAAAGTGTTCTGAATTTAATTGTTTTAAACACTTTTTTCTTTCATGATTGAACAGGATACTTTTTAACTTTTTCAGAATTAGATGTCCGTTTTCAATAAATATATTAAAATGTTGGTTGAAATGAAAATAAATTAAAAATCAAAGCATAAAAAATTTCCATAAAGTAATCACATATCTGATTAATGTTAATTGGGAGAAAGAAACCATACAAGGACACTGGGTGATAGAAGGGAAGGAAGAAGAGAAAAAAAGAGGGAAGGGAAAAAAAGGAAAAAAGGAAGGGAGGAAAATAAATGAGAAAAAAAAGTCTCTTCCCAGTTTATAATAATGTACCCAATGGTCAACATGTATTATTATTTATTCAATCAATCATTTTGTAGACATTTACTTATGACCTATTCTTTAATAGATATATAGATAGTAAAATCAACATTATATAATTTGCATGCCCTCGAAAAATTCATATGCTAAGAAATTTGTCTGTAAACATCATCAAAAGCATCCTGGAAAATGGTCAAATGACTCTCATTTTTCTTCTCTCCACATTGCACACACACACACACACACATTGTACCCCACACATAATGCACACATCCATATACAATGACATAATACAGATGTCCCTGAAAAGGTGAGGTCAGAATCTATGTAGTGACAATTATGGTTCATCACTCAAATCCCCACTTTAAGGAACAAAGTGCTCATTATCCCAGCAGCCTTTGAAAATATTTCCTGCTGACCCCAGGTACTGCCTTTCCTCTGGCAGGGAAGTTACTACTGCCCCTTAAGGGCAGTCTACAGTCAATGATCACATAAAGCCAGGATAACCACTCGCTAACAATGTTCCATGAGGGGCTCTAAAGGAATCTCACTTTCCAGTGTAATAAAGAATGGCCTGATGCATTGGGTACCAACATGATGAGAAGCTCAATGGTAGCTTGTATTCATTGGCTGTGGTTTTTGGTGAGTGATACTATTATAAAACTGCTCTGTTCACACTAGTGATGATGGAGTCCCAAGTAAAAGAGGCTAGGTGCCAGGTTCATTGTTTCAAGGAAAAATCTAGGCAGAATTGTGTTAATGAATGGCAAACTTAGAATGGAAGCTAGTGGAGTCTGATCAGCAGAGAATAATGGAGAGGCTTAAGAGAGCATGGGACTCTAGGAAGATTTAGATGGGCAGCTAAAAAGGATATTGCTCAATCAATACACTCAAAAAAAATCAGAGGGAAAAAATGATCAAAAGTGATACTGTTGCTAATTCCTGACTCACAGCCCAGATCTCCCCCAGAAGTTGCCGTCGGTCAAAGGGAACTACCTCAATTTCTCCTTAGGAACAGCTTCCATCCAATGACTAGCGGAAACTTGGAGCAAAGCCTGATCTCTTGCTTCCTCCTTCTTCCCCTCACTCCTTTATAGGTGTCTTTGGGAGGACTCCCCCAAAACCACCAGCCTGTAAATCTCCACCTCAGCTTCGGTCTGTAGGACCTGTGACTTCAGACCCTCTGTCTTTGCATTGTAGAATAAGAAATGCTGTCAGAGACAGGGTCATCCTGGGAGTGACCACTATTTCTGTTACAACACATACAAGTATGCCCTGCAATTCCCTGCAATTAACTCCATAATTTTTTTAAAGATTTATTTATTTATTTTAGAGAGAGAGAGAAAGAAAGCATGAGCAGGAAGGGTAGAGGGAGAGGGAGAGAATCTCAAGCAGACTTCATGCTGCATGCAGAGCCCATCATGGGCTTGATCTCAAGATCTTGAGATCACGACCTCAGCCAAAACCAGGAGTTGGACACATAACTGACAATGCCACTCAATCACCTCTACTCCATATTGTAATCACATTCTCTTTGAGATTATCAATCCTAATTCTATTTTATTGGTAACTGTGTTTTGTGGAATACATTTTTTAATTAAAAACAATTAATCTTATAATTCATTACCATCAACTCCATTCACTATGCTTTAACTTGATCACTACTACCTAGGCCAGAACATTCTCATCATCCCAAACCAGAAACTGTACCCATTGAGCAGTCGCTGTCCATTCCCCACTACCCCAGCTCCCCAAAACCACTAATCTGCCACCTGTCTCTGTTCATTTACCTAGTCTGGAATTTTCATACAAGTTGGAATCATACAATCTTTCACTTAGCATAAAGTTTTCAAGACTAATCCACATTGAAGCTCATTATTAATACCTCATTCCTTTCAGTACTGAATAATATCCTATTGTATGAATACGTCACATTTTGTTTACTCATTCATCTGCTGATGGACATTTCGGTTGTTTCCACATTTTTTTCTTTTTTTTTTTTTTTAAGATTTTATTTATTTATTTGACAGAGATCACAAGTAGCAGAGAGGCAGGCAGAGAGAGAGGAGGAAGCAAGCTTCCCACCCAGAAGAGAGCCTGATGCGGGACTCGATCCCAGGACCCTGGGATCATGACTGGAGCCGAAGGCAGAGGCTTTAACCCACTGAGCCACCCAGGTACCCCTGTTTCTTTTTTAAATAAAAAATCATATGTTTATATATATTAAGATATACAAATGATGTTATATATATATGTGTATATATGAATATATGTATAGTAAAATGATTATTACAGTCAAGTTGATTAACATATCCATTTCTTCATAATGTTACCATTTTTTCCTTTTGCCATAAGTTAAAAAAGGAGGACAAGTCCTTACTTTAGGTTTCCCCATTGAGTTTTGGATAGGAACAAATACTCTGGGGCAAAGTGATCATCAGAAGACTCTACCCACAGAATAAATATTTTACTATTGTATTTCCTTCATTGTTGTTTTTCAGAAATCTCCTCCTTCACTGGCAGCTTCAGGACATGGGGCTAAAGGACTTGGCTCACTGTCAAAAATGAGCACTTTCAAGTTGCTATTGTCCTAAGGTGTTAAAAAGAAACTTATTTTTAAACAATCTAAATCTTTTAAGCATTTTCTGACCCAGTAGGTATGGATTTCAAAATCAATTCCTTTTAGAGAATATACTTTACAAATAAATAAAACATTTTCATATGACCCCTTTTAACTCATCATGTTGCAACCTAGGAATGAATTATTATTTGAAAACATCACTTCTGTCGTTGTGTTTCAGGCCTGCTAAACTTCAGTTTTCTATTTGGATTTTCATCTGTCTGCAGTCTTTACAGTAGCATTTTCTTCATACTAACTTCCTAACGTTTTTCCCCAATATTCATTTTTCTTATATTTTAAACCATGTGTTCTGATTCTTTTGATGTTACAAGAAATAAAGGTTACATGTGAGAGGATCACTGAAGTTTTATAATGCAGACTCCAGCAAAACAGAAACCGAGATTAGGAGAGGTAAGCACACATACACACAGAGTCGCTTGAGGCCAATAAATTATGACCACAACTGCAGCCAGTATCATTTAAGTACTCTTTAGTTTCTGATGATAAAGCACTAGCTTATCACCATGCTGACAAGTGCAACCCCCTGTGGCCCTCAGCTTCTGTCTTTTCTATTTGTTACCTAGTCAGCCACATGGAATTTAACAGCACACACAGTAGAGTATCTTTCTAAGTAGATCTCAATAAAAGACATGGAACAAAGCTAGTAAGATCTTATGTCTTGTCGGGCAAAGAAATTTCTTCCATCTAAGTGCCACGTCCCTGTTGCACAGAGGAAAAACAGACATGGAATTATTATATTGTCAGTGACTGTACTGGTTCTCTGTTGTAATAGAAGAGAAAGAAGGAATTCTTTGAATTTGAATATTGAAAAGTAAAAGACTCCATATTTCACTTACAATTTCAGAATGATTATATGGTTTTGTTTTCTGGTTGTCACTTCTACTTGGGAGAAAAAGTCTTCAGGTCTAAGGGATAAGAGACATTTTTCTGCAAGGATTGTTCTTAAGTTAAAAAAATGGGTTTTGAAATTAAATAGAGGTATATTCCGTCTTGATTATTGATTCTGTTCATAAAGATCAATAAAATATGTAAGCTGTGAATATACCTATCACTCTGAGTCAAAAAATCAGCTCAAACATCTACCTCTATTTGGAATGCTTTAATTATCAAAGGGACAAAGTATTTTTTAAATAGATGTAAAATATTTTCTTTTTTATAGAAATGTAATGTCTCAATGGCATAAGAGTTATTACCATGGTGATATAGGACACATGTCATATAACAATCTTAAGTAAATGTTATATTCTTGCTAAAGGTGTATTGGAACCTCACACTAATTCTAAATTTCTCTCCATTATTTATAAAAGTAAGTACCACATCATGAAATTTTTACTTTAACAATGACTTTTTAATCATATCCTTTCATACATTTCATCATTATCCCAAAAACAGATTTCACTACATAAGAGATCCTTTTCCTTGCACTGTCAGCAGCTTTTTTTTTAGCTCTTGCCGTTGGCATCATGCAAGAGAAATTGAGATTAAACGTGAAATGTATAGATTTTGATGTGCCTGCATGAAACTAGATTTTAAATTTATTAAATAGAATGTATCACTAGTTTAGAATATTAGTCTAAAAATTTTTTAAGGTAAAATAATAAAATAATAAATAAAACACTATCTTTCTGGGGGCTAAGGCAGAAATAGCAGAGAAAAAGTAAAAATATGGGTGGTTAAATGCTATTATATTCACCTGAAATGATTTTTTTTACCAAGTGATCTTAGTAATATTTTCTTCAGTTTCCCTTTTCCTCTCTGATCATTTCTCTCAAATTATATGATTTATTCTTATTTGAGTATTAGCCCATTTTCTTTCTCTTCTTTTTTTTTCCTTTCCTGCAGAAGAATATCCAAGAATCAGCATGGAGGCTATTCTTCATACACAGTAAGTAAATTTGTTCAGAAAGAGGAGACTGGCAGAAAGTAACCAGTTTTTATTATCTCTATTACATGTTCAAGATCCTGTTGAAAACTTCCTCACATAAAACTGGGTAATCAACCTACATAAAGGTTGTCTTAAAACTTTTTTCATTGATGAGTCTTTAGAGCATCTGGCGGGAAGTTCTAAACTTTTCCCCAAGGGACCATGTACTCAAAAGCCAATACACACAAAATAATTTACACCTAATTCCAGTGGGTTCAAAGAACTTATAAACCCATCCATAGATCCCATTAATTAAGGCCAAGCAAATCCTAGTTAATATAAAAAATACCTGTGACTCTCAACAAATAGGAATTTAACTTTAGAGTTTTGTTTTTGTTGTTTGAGGAGAGAGCAACCTGATCAAATGATCTACAGCATTATGTTAGTTCTAGAGTTTTATTAAATAACATCCATCGTTTAATAAAAAATACTCAGAAGTACAGGAAGATGAAACATTACTTATAACATTCAGTAAGAACAAACAATACAAACTGACCTAGAGAAAGAAGCAGATCTTGTAGTTACCAGTCACAAACTTTAAAATAATTGATTTACCGTCAAGAAATTAAAATACAAGATAAGAATATTGATAATGAATAGTAAAATGGACATATAAATATTTTTATTCTTAGGTGAAAGATGAGATAGAAGCAATAATTTAGAAGCCATCAAGCTACAGATCCAAGACATCAAGACACACTAAAATCTTCAAGAAGCATAATAAGAAAGAAAGAAAGAAAGCAAGCAAGCCAGCAATCAAGAAAGCTAGCACTCATTTTGGTACATCATGATAAAATTGCTAAAGACCAGACAAAGGAAAATCCTGAAATAATCCACTTGGTATGTATGGAGGGATTATTATTGTCAAAAATAAATCATGCTAATGGAAACTAACTTCTCAAAAATAAAAATGAAAATACACAAAATGTAAAAGACAAAGGAATGACATCTCAGTGATTTTTTTCAAAGTGATTTTAAAAGTACTAGAATCTTTTCAAAGTGATTTTTAGAGCTACTAGAATCTAGAATGCTATATTCAGGGGAAATTCTCTTTGAAACTGAAAAATAAAATAAATATATTGTCAGGCCAACAAGTTAAATAATAGCTGTGTTGCCACGAATAAAAAGAAAGTAGCATCAAATTGAAGCAAAAAGATGGGAAGTAATTTAAAAGAAAAAGATGGAAAAGTTAAATATGCATGCAAATATAAGGAAAAGGTACTGTTAAGATGTATTATGAGATTAAAAATTCAATATATATATATATATATATATATATGTATTTTTTACTACACAAGGGAACTCAAAGCAGAAGGGATTAAATGGAACAAAAAGAAGAGATAAAATTATTAATTTATAATAAACCTTAATAGTCAAGAACAGATCCAATCTTTAATCTGGAAACAACTAAAATAATGCTAAAAGACTACAGAAGCAACAAACTAAAAGCAAGAGAATTTGAATTCTGAAAACATAATCAAAATGTCAAGAAGGGAACAAAAAAAAAAGAAAGAAAGAAAGAACATAAGAACATTAAGTGGGATGACTAGATAACAAATAAATGATTATATACATAAATAGAAATATCTTTATGATTATACTAAATATTATTCGACAAAATACACAAGTTTAAATATAAGTGAGTGCTACGCCATTTTTATCATGAGAATAGAAAAATATTTAAAATTAAAAATATATGTGATACACTACATAAACTTTAGCCCAAAGAAAGCCTATATACCTTTGATATATTAAACAAAATATTAAACTTTAAGAAAATTATCAAAATTCTAATAGCATTTTTCAAAAAAATAGAATAAAGAATTCAAAATTTGTACAGAAACACAAAAAAAACCCTGAATAGCCAAAGAAAACTTGAGAAAGATCAAAGCTGGAGACCTCACACTCCCTGATTTCAAACTATATTACAAAGCTATAGGAATTAAAACAGCATAGTACTGGCCCCAAAACAGACATACAGATCAATGGAACACAACAGAGAACTCAGAAATAAGACCACACATAAATAGTCAATCAACTTATGACAAAAAAAGCAAGAATATACAATGGGAATAGGACAGTCTCTTCAATAATGGTATTGGGAAAACCAGACAGCCACATGCAAAACAATGATACTTGACTACTTAGAGTATACACAAACACTAACACAATGGATTAAAAACTTGACTGTAAGTCTTGAAAACCAAAAACCTCCTAGAAGGAAACATAAGCAGAAGCTATCTGACACAGGTCTTGGTGATATTTTTTTTTAAGTGACATCAAAACCAAAAATAAATCAATAAAGCAAAAATAAATGAGGAATATCATGCTAATAAACTGCACAGCAAAAGAAACCACCAACAGGGGCACTTGGGTGGCTCAGTACTTAATGCGTCTGCCTTCAGCTCAGGTCATGATCCCAAGGTCCAGGGATCAAGCCCCACATCAGGCTCCCTGGTCAGCAGGGGGCCTTCTTCTCCCTCTCCCATTCCCTCTGCTGTGTTCCTTCTCTAGCTGTGTCTCTTCCTGTCAAATAAATAAATAAATATTTGAAAAAAGAAAGAAAGAAAGAAAGAAAGAAACCATCAACAAAATGAAAAGGTAACCTACTGAATGAGAGAAAATATTTGCAAATCTTATCTCTGATAAGGGGATAATATCCAAATTATACAAGGAACCCATACAACTCAAAAGCAAAGAAACAATGTAATTTTTAAAAAATGAAATCTGAATAGACGTTTTTCCAAAGAAGACATATAGATCACCATCAGATATATGAAAAGGCTAACTGGAATTAAAATAAAAACTTTTTAAAAAAAGATGCTTCATATCACTAATCATCAGGAAATGCAAATCAAAACCACAATGAGATATCACCTCATGCATGTTAGACTAGCTATTATAAAAGAGACAAGAAATAACAAGCATTTGGTGAGAATGTGGAGAAAAGTGAACTGTTGTGCACTGTTCGTAGGAATCCAAATTGGGACAGCTACTCTGGAAAAATGTAGGGAGTTTCTGAAAAAAGATAAAAAATAAATACCAATCAATTTCACTCACATGTGAAATTTAAGAAGCAGACAGATAAACATGGGCAAAGGGAAAAAAAAGAGGAGGCAAACCATAAGAGACTCTTAACTATAAAAAACAAACTGAGGACTGCTGGAGAAGTGAGTGGGAGATGGGCTAAATGGGTGATGGATATTAAGGAGGGTATTTGTTATGACGAGCACTGTGTATTATATATGAATCATGAATCACTAAATTCTACTTTTGAAACCAATTTTACACTATATGTTAACTAACTAGAATTTAAATAAAAGTTTGAAACAAAAAATAATTAAAAATAAAACTACAATATGATTCAGCAAATCCACTTCTGAGCCTTTAGCCAAAGAAAATGAAACACTAATTCAACAAGATATACGCACCCCCATGTTAATTACAGTATTATTCACAATAGCCAAGATATAAAAACAAACTCAGTATTGATGAGGAATAGATAAAGAAATTCTAAATATGCTTGTATGTATTCCTCATACATATATAAACAATATCTTTATACGCACACAAATATACATATTTGTGTGCGTATAAAGATATTGTTTATATACAATATTTATATACATTATTGTTTATACACAATATATATGTGTATGTGTGTATAAAGATATTGTTTATACATAATATTTATACACAATATTGTGTATAAATATATATATTTGTGTGTGTATAAAGATATTGTTTATGTATGAGAAATACATACAAGCTTATTTACACACACACACACACACACACACACACACAAAGGAATATTATTCTGACACAAAAAAGAATGAAATCTTGCCATTTGTGACAACATGAATTGACCTGGAGAGCATTATGGGAAATGAAATATTTCAGACAGAGAAAGACAAATACCATATGATTGCTCTTATATTTATAATGTAAAACAAAACAAAACAAAAACCAAGCTTATAGATACAGAGAATGGTTTGGTGGTTTCTGGAGGCTGGTGGGGTGGGGGCAGGGTAGAAGAAATGGGTGAAAAGGATCAAAAGATTTTTTTTAAAAAAGGGAGAGAGACAAAGAAAAATGTGTCTTATTTGAAATCTGAGAGGCAGAATTAAGAACAGTCAGCATTATTCTAAAAACAAAACTTTATTTTAATAGAAGCAGACCATGTTTAAATATCTTAATCACTTAGCACATTAATCCTACTAGTTATCATTCACTTTCAAATACAGGTTACAATAAACTTTGTCATATTTGCATAACATTCTACCCTCTTTCTAAAAAAAGAAAAAAAAAAAAACAAGAACAAAAGTGTGTTAGTGGTATAGAGGATATAAATAAAATCAGCAACCAGGAAGGATTTGATTTGAAGGGGACATAGCTCTAGACTAAGTAACATGATTTTCAGCAATGTGATGTAATATATATATACATATATATATATATGTATATGTATATATAATTTTAGAATGCCAAAGAATTTGCATGTATAGGATGTTTTATGATCTCTTTTACATGGATGAACTTAACCTAAAAATCAGATTGTAGTCTCTTTCAATTCTAACAGCCAAATGTCTGTAACAGATGCAAACAGAAAGGAAGAACAGTAATGAAAACAAATAGTCCAAATGTGGTTTTGGTTAGAAACCTGCTTTAACATTATAAACCATGAGCATGAGTCTGGTACAGAAAATAACACACAGAATTGCTTTAATGCTTACATTATGATCCCTGTATTTTTTATATTTTCTAAATAAAAATTGGGAGGGGGAGAAGATTATTAAAGAACATGGCTTATGCTAAAAGTGGCAGTTCTCTGCGACGATCAAATTAGTTTCATTTAGGTAATAACAAATTATATAAAGGGAAAATTAACAGGACCAAAAGTTTAGATAGATCTGTAATCAGAACAAAAATGTTTTAATATATTTTCAGCAAATGATAGAATAAGAAAACCAGAAAAAAAACACAAGTATTTAAAAGAAGTAAACAGCGTGGATAGCAAACTTGTACTGATTGGTGTTTGCAGAGCACTACACCCAAAACCAAATATTTTATTTTTTTTAGCAGGAATTGGAAAATGAGCAAAATTAGCTATATGTTGGGCAGTAAGGCAAGTCTAAGGAATTTCAAATGATTTAAATAAGAGAATGTTCTCCAAAATGATGAAACATCAATGAACTGGACATCAATGTTTTAAAGCAAAATAAAAATAGCAAATCAAACCAAGAAAAGTTGAAATATAATAGGTATGACTAAACGGGCACCTGAATGGCTCAGCTGGTTAAGCATCTGATTTTTGATATTGGTTTAGGTCATGATCTCTTAGGTTCATGAGATCAAGCAACAAGTTCTGAGATTGAGCCCCAGGAACCCAGTTCAGAGCCTACTAAAGATTCTCTCTCTCCTCGGCCCCTTCCCCCCCACTTGTATGAGTGCTCTTTCTCTCTCTGGTGGAAAAAAAAAAGAGAGAGAGAGAGAGAGAGAAAGAAGAAAAAGAAAATAAAAAAAGATATGAGGGATCAACATGAAAAGTCAGTGTTTTATAAATGAACTAAATGATTAAAATTATTTGACAAAATTGAATTAAAAAGCAGATGTAGGTGTCAATATCCAATATCAAAAATGATAAAAGAGACATTACCAAAACTCCTACAAAAATAGAAAAATTGCTTGAAAAATTAAATTTTAACTAATCTAAATATTAGGTTAAGTTTCTAGGAAAGCACAATTCATTAAGAGTGACAAAAATTAAATTTAAAAACTTGAATAAATATATTTTCATTTAAACTAGATTTGTATTTTAAAACTAATCAAAATTTTTAAGAAATCTTTGAATTCTATCAGACATTTGGAGAAGATACTACACCAATTTTTCAAAAAATCTCTTCCAGAGCAGAGAAAAAGAGAGAGTTCTACCATTTTACAACATTAATTTAACCTTGATCAAGAATGTGACAAAGACATTAAAAAAGAAGAAAATTTACACCAATCTCTATCATAAAACAGATGCAAATGCCAAACAAAACAGTTTAACTAAACAATTAATGCATTATGAACAAGTGAATGTCCCAGGAAGACAGAGTAAGAAGAATGTCTTCCCAAAGACAATCACGCCCTAATCCCCAGAACCCGTGAATATGCTACTTTGTATAGCAAAAAAGACTTGGCAAATGTAAAAAACGGAAAGATTCTGGACAATCAGGAGATATCCAGGTGCGACCAATGTAATCACAAGAGTCCATATAAGACAGAGAGGCAAGAGGATCAGCATCCATAGTAGGAGATATGATCACAACAGGTGGGAGGGACTATGTTGCTTTATAAGGCAATAGGGACTTTGCAGATATGATTATGGTTAAGAATCCTGCAATGGGGCGCTTTTACTGAAATACCTCCACCTCAGTGCATCTAATCGCATAGATCCATTAAAGCAGAGAATAGGCTGGGTCAGGTGTGAGGTGGGAGGAACTTGACTTGCCATTGATGGCTTTATGAAAATAGAAGAAAGCATCCAGGAAACAAGGAATGTGTGTAGTCTCCAGAGGTGGTGAACAGCTATTCACCATCAGACAGTTCACGAGAAAACAGGAATCTCGGTTCTACAACCACAAGGAACTGAATTTTGCCAACAATCCAAAAGTACAAGGAAACATCCTCCTCTAAACCGTTCAGAATGGAATGCAGCCCTACCAACACCTTTATTAGCCCATTGAGTACTGTAATAGATTTCTGACCTATAGAATAATAAAATAATAAATTTGTATTGTTTCAGGCACCAAATCTGGCCGCAATAGAAAAGTAATGCAGGGAGTATAAGTGATTTAACATCCAATAGTTTTAACAGTGTGATTCAAGACACACACACAAACAAAAACAAAGGAGAGAGAAAAAGAGAAAAGGATAACACTAACAGAATCCTGCTTCCTTGAATCTGGGTTGATATTGTGAATGTTGTGGCCAGTAGAACATGGCAGAAGTGACAATGGGACAGTTTCTTGAATAGGCATCAAGGAGCTTTGCACACTTCCACTCTTTCTTTTGGATTCTTGCTTTCACCCTGAGTAAATACCTGGGCTAGTCCACTGGATGATGAGAGATGGTAATTAGCAATGCTGAGAAAATACATGACCAGCTGACATACAATTTATCCTAAGCCGAGTAAGAAAGCCCAAACAGTTTTAAACAGTCACTTACCTGACCCTTAGCTGACAGCTAATATATGTCTGAAGCAAAGAAGACCAGAAGGAAAGTGCAAATTGTCCACAGAATTGTGAGCAACAATTTCAATCAGTTGTTTTAAGCCACTCAATTCAGAATTCTTTGACATTCAACAGTATTGTGACAATGGATAACTGATAGAAAAGACCAAAGGCTTGTAGAGGAAATACGAAACAAATCTAGTCTCTGGTAGATAGTGATTTATATTCAATGACTTTTACATAAGTAACTTATATACATATGCTTAATTTGACAACTTAGTTAATATAGTTATAAATATATTAATATTATAGTTATTGAGCTATTCTCAAAATAATCCTATGTATAGATAAAATGTACTGACCACTGAATTTGGGCCCAAGTAAGAACTGACTCTTCCTGACAGAGTCAGACAAATTTGTTTTATTAAATGATTATAAGGGAAAGGAGAATGAACCAAGTATTAAATGAACAGTGAGGAAGAGATGACTACATTCAAAAAATCGATAAACTGTTTATGTTAAAAGGGAAAAAATAATACAGTAACCCCTTCTTAACTTCAGGGGACACATTCCAAGACTGACAGTGAATGCCTAAAACCATGGGTAGTACTGAACCTTCCATATATGAAGCTTCTTCCTATCCATCCATCCATACATACCTATGAGAAAGTCTAACTTGTAAATTAGGCATAGTAAAAGATCAACAGCAGGGGCGCCTGGGTGGCTCAGTGGATTAAAGCCTCTGCCTTCGGCTCAGGTCATGATCCCAAGGTCCTGGGATCGAGCCAGGCATCGGGCTCTCTGCTCGGCAGGGAGCCTGCTTCCTCCTCTCTCTGACTGCCTCTCTGCCTACTTGTGATCTCTGCTTGTCAAATAAATAAATAAAATTAAAAAAAAAAAAGATCAACAGCAATAATAATAAAACAGAACAATTATAACATATATAGTCATTAAAATTACATGATGCGGTCTCTCTCAAAGTATCATATTGTGCTGTACTCACCCATTTTCTTGTGATGATGTGAGATGATACAATGCCTACAGGATGAGATGAAGTGAGGTGAATGACGGAGGCCTAGTGACAGCCGTAGGCTACTCCAATCCTCTGCTTCAAGACCACAGCTGACAGTGGGTAACTGTCACTTACAACCATAAGTGAAATCATGGATAAGGAAAGACTACCATCTAATTTAGCTCAGATTGTATTTGGGGGTGCAAAGACGAAGAACGAGTTTAAGAAGTCTGCCTGTATGTTCTGTTTGCTAAAATCTGACAAACTCAGCTTCCTGGAACTGCTCAATACCCATTGTTCTTTGTGCTTCTCCACTGCTACATTTATCTTGAAGAAAGTAGGGCCAGGGAAAATAAGTACTCCCTACCTATCCATCTTGATAACTTCTTAATGCTTCTCTATGCCTGCAGCATTGTACATTAATGTTTTGAGCAAAATCTATAGGTCAATCAATCTCCTGTTTGAACCAAAGTGCCAATCTGTCATGTACGGTAACGCACCCTCTTTTCTAACCAAATTTTTGGGCTCTGAATTTATTTTTTCAGATGATTCTGTCAATGTGCTGCATGATAAAAAGCAAGTCATCTGTCAGCCATACTTGCACACAACCTGATAAGCATCCCCATAAACTACGACTTGATAGATGGCCACATTAATGGAAATATATCTTCATTATAAATCTCTGGACCATAGATTCTTTTAAAAAAAATCCTAATATTACGTTATCCGTAAAAGGAAAATAAATTACAAAGTTTTTCATGTTCTAAACAAACATAGGTAATATTTCTTGCCCCTGTTTCACAAGAATATCACATTTTTTGAAGTACCTATATAATTAGAAAAAATCATCAAGTATCATTATTTAAAATTATAAATAGCCAGAGGAATGTGTATTTACATGAACAGTTTTGTTAGTAATACAACCTAGGGGAAGTTACTTAAACTCTCTGAGTATCAATTTCTTCTCCTAGAATATATAATAACACTTGCTAAGGCCAGTAGAAAGCCCTAGATAAACATTTGTTCTCTTTCATGCATCAGATATTATACACAGCACTTGGGAGACACTGGATCAATTAATTTACATTTAATGACACACTTATTTAAATTAGGTAACAAACTATATGAAAACATCTTAGCAGGATATTAATTCAGGCAGCTACATGAAAATTGCCAGACCTCATTTCATTCCATCTTCCATTCCATCTTTTGGTATATCTGATTTTACTGACATCCATGTCAACACTATACTCAAAAGATCCCAAGCCATCCCAGTTCCTACTAGGTGAGATTTTTCCGATTGGATTACTTTCGCCTTCTATCAAACTCATCAGTACCCCTTTGTAGGGTTCCTGAGAAAAGAAACTATATCACACAAATCAAAAGTACATGCCACATGGCCAAACAGAGAAGAGTTTAATATAAGAAACTTAGTAATTTATCTTCGTAGCCCTGTAATTGTTCTGCTCAAATAAGAATGAAATATCACCACCAAAGTTGATATAACTTTTGGCTGCCTTACAACTTTTAGATGGATACTTAGATCTCATGGTCCAATATATTGACCTGAAATATTAAATCTGTCAAAACACACTAACTGAACTCAACTGAATTGATATGCTCCTTTAGTTCATACTACACAGCATAACAGTAAACTTTATCATTCACTGTTTTATAGTACTGCAAGTCCCTTAATCCTCACCCCATATTTAATCTTTCAATTTTTTTTTTTAGGAAAAAAAATGATAGGAAAGAAAAGCTATTTGTAGTAATTTTTTATCTCAAATCACATCAATATCTGAAAGCAGATTTCCATGAATTAGTAATATTTATGGCGTTTCTGTGAGACAATTTGTGCAAAACTGTGTTGACTTGCTGCGGAAGTTGCTATTAAAAAACACAGCAGGACATGTCTACTTTAATAGCCTCAAATCCAGTGACGGAGCTCTGGGTAGGCCTCACCATGACCTATCATATCTGCCCGAAGAGAAATAAGAGGAGTCAGAATAAATATCACCTCGTGGTAAATTTCTTCCACATGCATTATGAAATAAGGTTGGGTCAAGATCTGCTCAGATGTATAAAACAAAGAGACAAGAGCACCTAAACCAAGAACTAAAACAATGTGCTTAATACATAAATACTATGAAATAATCCTAGAGTGGTCTGCAGGCAGAGTGTAAATGTTCTAAAAGTTTTGCTTTATTGCTAGTATTAAAAATGAGTACTACTCTACAGAAAAGTGTTAACTCTAATTTGTCCAGACTATAATAATATCTAGTTTCTGAATGTGTCCACACTGAGTTGCAGACTCCTTAAAGGAACATCCCAGTGCTTATATAGCATTATAGTGGTTCTCGGTAAGTCAAATGTTTCCAGCTTATTAGTACTGGACTTGGTCAATGTGAACTTAAATAACCCAATACGATGTTTCCTTGAGCAAGAAAATGACTCTCTCACACACACACAAAGGTATGTACTATGCTATATATATCTTGTGCTTATTAGACTATTTCCCATTCATGGGAAAATCAATAAGTCTGTCTGCACCTTTCTTTATGAAAATATAGGCCATCATTTTCAATTACTCTTCTATGTGCTCACTAAATATAGAGGGAAGTCAAAAGTTTAGTTTAAATATCATTGGGGAAATAGTAAATATGGTATTATGTGCCTCCAAAGAATCATTGCAATGATCCAAAAAAAGGCATGGGGATAAGCAAAGTTTTTATTCTTTATTTCCACACTGCAGTTATCAACATGGATTCTTTTGTCTATCAACACTGACACTAAGCTCTCAAGATTGTATCGTTAGCATTATGATCTATGGGTCTTATAAATGCCCAGTGCTGTGGGTGAGTGCAAGCACTTTGAATTTCAACCTCATGTGTTTCCTTTATAGGTCTGTGGATATTGCCTCTGAGATCTAGTTATATTTCCCAGTATGTCAGCATTCAGTGTAAATTCACTCAGTAGTCAGCAGGTTGCAATTGTTGGGAGTAGGGTTCTAAGACCCACAGAGAGAAAGATGAAGTTTCCTATTCAAAGGGCCATGTGAGCAATAAGAAAGTCTTCTGCTTCCAGCTCAGGGTTATTGTCTTTGACCATCAAGCAGTGGGCCGTGGAAACTTCAAGCAGACAGCAGTAATGAAGCAACAAAACATCTCAAAGGGGATTTGCTTTGAGTTTCGTTGAATATGACCAGACAATGTGAAAACAGAGCAAACTGTCTTCCATCTTGCCATATGCCACAATATAATGTAGCAGCATTTACCAGACTAACATATATGTGCAGGTGTAATGGAAAAAGTCATATTTCATAATAGTAAATTTGTCTTCCTTTTTGGTTAGAACAAAATAAAATTTTCTCTATGTTTGTCTCTGTCTCTTTCTCATTCTCTATCTCACTCTTTTTTTTTTCTTCCCAAGCTGAATGTATGATAGCTTTTTTTAAAAAAGATATTGAACATAGGACATGAAAGCTCACTTGCTACTTTTACTGTTATTTTTATTTATAACATCAAAGAAAAATAAAATTAGCACCAATGATAGTAAAATCACCCATATCCCCTCTCCTAGTCCAAATTTCATTATATATTAACCTTCAAATGTAAGCAAATATATTTTATATAAATGTAATAATGGCAACTATAGAAAAAATCAGCACCTGCTTTTACCTGCCATGCAGTATAGACAATAAGTATTTATTTTATCCCCAAGTTCTATGTATTGCTAATATGATTTCAAAACCACAAGTGTGCTAATTTTATAACTATTGAATTCCAAAGGGTAAAAAAAGTCTCCTAAATGCCCAATATAAAGAAGATATGTCATCACGGCTACCATGAAAATGTGGAAGTTTCAACTCTAAAAGGGAAGTAATTGGATTCAAAGCTCTGCCCAAACACTCCCCAACAGAATTAAACTGGATAAGTGATTTAACTTCGTTGAGTCTTAGGTTCTTTATCTGTAAACTGAGGACAACATTATTTTTCATTTATGGCATTATTTATTTGCCATATAATGGTTATTTATTTCATGGAAAAATGCTGAGGAAATGTTATGTGTATGGCACTTAAGAAATAAACAGAATTCAAAATAGCTGTTGTGCATTATAATTAAAAACTGGTGTGATATTGAAGCAGTATGAAAAGAGATGCCTTGTTTCCTTACCCTCACCTGTAATGATACAGCACCACTGAAACTAATAATGATTAACCAAAATAGACTTGGCTAAGTAAATATTAAGTAAAGTGCCCTATTTTTATTTTCTGAGAGAGAGCACACACGGGGTGGGGGTGGGGGAAGACAGGAATGACAGGAAGAGGGAGAAAGAATCCTAAAAAGCCGTCTCCATGCCCAGAGCAGAGCCCAACACAAGGCTCGATCTCACAACTCACAACTCAATCTCTCACAACTCACAGCTCAATCACAACCTGAGCTAAAAATCAGGAGTTGGACACAACCGACTGAGCCACCCAGAAGCCCCTAAAGTGTCCTATTTTTAAAAGTGCAATAATCAAATAAAAGAGATTTTTTAATAAGTGATTTTGGAATTATTTGGTAAACAACTGAGAAAAGTAAATATGGCTTTTTAATTAATTTTGTTTCTTTTTGCATCTCTCCCTGTGGACTTCTTTCTATTTATGATATGTCATAGATTTGTCTCTTGTTTCCTAACATAATGTGCTTCTCTTCCACGGGCACCTTCTCTTTTTCTCTCTGATCCTTGAATTGTTTAACCTGTCAAAAAAATTAGTACTTTGCATTGGATCTTATGACACTAACATTTTTTATAAGCTTTACTTAGAATTACAAATTGTACAGTTCAGAGAGCTATTGGAAAGTGTAATCTAAAACAAATGATCGTTGAGGGGTGACATCAGCAGAACTGCAGAATAGGTTTTCTTTCCACAAAAACCAACTTCCCTGCAAAAATATCAGTTTACATAATCACTCACCAACAAGAGTGCCTCTGTGAAGTTCAGAAGTCAAGCAGAGAAGTCCCAGCTCGCCACTGAAGCACAAAAAAAAAAAAAAAAAAAAAAAGAGAGAAAGAAAGAAAATAAGCTGCATTGACAGTACGTGAGTCTCACTTTACCCACATCCCCTGTCCTCCAAGGGGGAAGTTCTGTGCCAACAGAACTTCTGAGCCTACAATGTCTCCTTCAGGAGAAAATGAGAGCCTATGAGTGAGACCTGCCTTCCTCAGCTGTGTGAGATGCTGCCAAAGAGGCCCATTTCTCCCCTCCCCGCTCCCTACACCCCCTCCCTCCCCAAGGCGGCAGGTGTGTTGCATGACTGGCTGGGTCAGGGAGGGGATGGGGCAGCAGTAGCCCAGGGCTTTCTGCAGGCATCAGAGGATAAGCAGACCCTATTAATCCCTTCAGGGACCTCATCAGGAAGCCCACCTATGAGCCTCTTGGTATGCCTCACCTACGGATCCCCCAACCGGCACATGGCACCCCAACACTTCTCACACCTCACCTGCCCACACCCTCACACAGTCGCTGGCTCTTTTTGTGCACTCCCAGATGACGAGTGTGCGTGTGCAGACAACACCTGAGCGCTCAAAGAAAGCCTGCCGGACTCTGCCAGAGTGGGAGAAAGCATACAAGCTTGAGCCTTCAGCAGCGCTCTGGGAGAAGTGAGTAGGAGACTGTCAGCATGTGGCCTAACTTTGCCTGGTTGAGAGAAAGCACACAGTCCTCCAACAAGCACCCCCATGAGGAAACAAGAAGTTCAGAGTGGGCCATATCCCTAGAAAACTTCTGGGAAAACTCCGGGATCTTAAGCAAGGCTGACAGAAGGTATTTCTCTCCCAAAGCCAGTTGGAAAAACTAAAGGAGGTGACTACTTATTCATATGTGAAGACCAAAGAAAGATTGCAAGGAATATAAAAAAACAAGGAAACAGGACACCATCAAGGGAACACAATAATTTCCCAGTAACAGACTCCAAAGAAATGGGCATCTGCAATTTGCCCAGTGAAGAATTCGAAATGGATGTCTTCGGTAAGCTCAGTAAACTCCAAGAAAACAAAGAGAATTCAATGAAATCATACAGATGAATACATAAAGATGATAGCATACTTATATATGTCATGCATATAGCAAAATATGACTCAGCCATGAGAGCGGGAAATCCTGCTATTTGCAGTAACATGAATGGAGCTGGAGGACATTAGGCTAAGGACAATTAGAGTAGTGGCTACCGGGACTGGGAAGATGTGGGAGATGGGGAGATTTCGGGGATCTAATATACACATAGTGACTACAGCATATAACACAGTGTTGTGTACTTGAAATTTGCTAAGCAAGTAGATCTTAAGCGTTCTCTCCACAGATGCACTAAATGGTAATTGTGTGAGATGGCAGATATGTTAATTCACCTCATTGTGGTCATCAATTCCAAAAGTATACACATGTACACTTTAAATATATTTTATTTGTAAATTATAGCTGATAAAGCTGAAAAAAACCCTAAAATATCATTAAATATACAATAAATAAATATACCCCAAATAATTTTATTTTTATAACTACTAGGTTTAAAATAAAATTATGATATATTTTTTTTATATTGGAATAAACTTTAATTTTAATAAAATTAAAACCTCTTGGAAACTTTTTTTCGTATTTCTATATCCAAGTTCACCTTATGAATTTATTGAAATACCATTTAGAAACATATCACTTCCACATTATTTCACTAAGTAAAATCGCTATCACAAGAGTTCTGTATATCACAAAGAAGTTGTTTAAAACTTGAAATATTCCTAGGTATCTTATGGTTTGGGGTGCATTTGTAAATGGGATTGACTCCTTAATTTCTCTTTCTTCTGTCTTGCTGTTGGTGTAGAGAAATGCAACTGATTTCTGTGCATTGATTTTATATCCTGACACTTTACTGAATTCCTGTATAAGTTCTAGCAGTTTGGGAGTGGAGTCTTTTGGGTTTTCCACATACAGTATCATATCATCTGCGAAGAGTGATAATTTGACTTCTTCTTTGCTGATTTGGATGCCTTTAATTTCCTTTTGTTGTCTGATTGCTGAGGCTAGGACCTCTAGTACTATGTTGAATAGCAGTGGTGATAATGGACATCCCTGCCGTGTTCCTGACCTTAGCGGAAAAGCTTTCAGTTTTTCTCCATTGAGAATGATATTTGCAGTGGGTTTTTCATAGATGGCTTTGATGATATTGAGGTATGTGCCCTCTATCCCTACACTTTGAAGAGTTTTGATCAAGAAGGGATGCTGTACTTTGTCAAATGCTTTTTCAGCATCTATTGATGGTTCTTGTTCTTTCTTTTATTGATGTGTTGTATCACATTGACTGATTTGCGGATGTTGAACCAACCTTGCAGCCCTGGAATAAATCCCACTTGGTCGTGGTGAATAATCCTTTTAATGTACTATTGAATCCTATTGGCTAGTATTTTCGCATCTGTGTTGAGTATTTTCGCATCTGTGTTCATCAAGGATATTGGTCTATAGCTCTCTTTTTTGATGGGATCCTTGTCTGGTTTTGGGATCAAGGTGATGCTGGCGTCATAAAATGAGTTTGGAAGTTTTCTTTCCATTTCTATTTTTGGAACAATTTCAGGAGAATAGGAATTAGTTCTTCTTTAAATGTTTGGTAGAATTCCCCCAGGAAGCCGTCTGGCCCTGGGCTTTTGTTTGTTTGGAGATTTTTAATGACTGTTTCAATCTCCTTACTGGTTATGAGTCTGTTCAGGCTTTCTATTTCTTCCTGGTTCAGTTGTGGTAGTTTATATGTTTCTAGAAATGCATCCATTTCTTCCAGACTGTCAAATTTATTGGTGTAGAGTTGCTCATAGTATGTTCTTATAATAGTTTGTATTTCTTTGGTGTTAGTTGTGATCTCTCCTCTTTCATTCATGATTTTATTTATTTGGGTCCTTTCTCTTTTCTTTTTGATAAGTCGGGCCAGGGGTTTATCAATTTTATTAATTCTTTCAAAGAACCAGCTCCTAGTTTCGTTGATTTGTTCTATTGTTTTCTTGGTTTCTATTTCATTGATTTCTGCTCTGATCTTTATGATTTCTCTTCTTCTGCTGGGCTTAGGGTTTCTTTCTTGTTCTTTCTCCAGCTCCTTTAGGTGTAGGGTTAGGTTGTGTACCTGAGACCTTTCTTGTTTCTTGAGAAAGGCTTGTACTGCTATATATTTTCCTCTCAGGACTGCCTTTGTTGTGTCCCACAGATTTTGAACCGTTGTATTTTCATTATCATTTGTTTCCATGATTTTTTTCAATTCTTCTTTAATTTCCCGGTTGACCCATTCATTAACCATAAGATACCTAGGAATAAACCTAACCAAAGAGGCACAGAATCTATACTCAGAAAACTATAAAGTACTCATGAAAGAAATTGAGGAAGACACAAAGGAATGGAAAAATGTTCCATGCTCCTGGATCGGAAGAATAAATATTGTGAAAATGTCTATGCTACCTAAAGCAATCTACACATTTAATGCAATTCCTATCAAAGTACCATCCATCTTTTTCAAAGAAATGGGACAAATAATTCTAAAATTTATATGGAACCAGAAAAGACCTCGAATAGCCAAAGGGATATTGAAAAAGAAAGCCAACATCAGTGGCATCACAATTCCGGACTTCAAGCTCTATTACAAAGCTGTCATCATCAAGACAGTATGGTACTGGCACAAAAACAGACACATAGATCAATGGAACAGAATAGAGAGCCCAGAAATAGACCCTCAACTCTACAGTCAACTAATTTTTGACAAAGCAGGAAAGAATGTCCAATGGAAAAAAGACAGCCTCTTCAATAAATGGTGCTGGGAAAATTGGACAGCCACATGCAGAAAAATGAAATTGGACCATTTCCTTACACCACACACAAAAATAGACTCAAAATGGATGAAGGACCTCAATGTGAGAAAAAAAATCCATCAAAATCCTTGAGGAGAACACAGGCAGCAACCTCTTCGACCTCAGCCACAGCAACATCTTCCTAGGAACAACACCAAAGGCAAGGGAAGCAAGGGAAAAAATGAACTATTGGGATTTCATCAAGATCAAAAGCTTTTGCACAGCAAAGGAAACAGTTAACAAAATCAAAAGACAACTGACAGAATGGGAGAAGATATTTGCAAACGACATATCAGATAAAGGACTAGTGTCCAGAATCTATAAAGAACTTAGCAAACTCAACACCCAAAGAACAAATAATCCAATCAAGAAATGGGCAGAGGACATGAACAGACATTTCTGCAAAGAAGACATCCAGATGGCCAACAGACACATGAAAAAGTGCTCCATATCATTCGGCATCAGGGAAATACAAATCAAAACCACAATGAGATATCACCTCACACCAGTCAGAATGGCTAAAATAAACAAGTCAGGAAATGACAAATGCTGGCGAGGATGCGGAGAAAGGGGAACCCTCCTACACTGTTGGTGGGAATGCAAGCTGGTGCAGCCACTCTGGAAAACAGCATGGAAGTTCCTCAAAATGTTGAAAATAGAACTGCCCTATGACCCAGCAATTGCACTATTGGGTATTTACCCTAAAGATACAAACGTAGTGATCCAAAGGGGCACATGCACCCGAATATTTATAGCAGCAATGTCCACAATAGCCAAACTATGGAAAGAACCTAGATGTCCATCAACAGATGAATGGATCAAGAAGATGTGGTATATATACACAATGGAATACTATGCAGCCATCAAAAGAAATGAAATCATGCCATTTGCGACAACATGGATGGAACTAGAGTGTATCATGCTTAGTGAAATAAGTCAAGCAGAGAAAGACAACTATCATATGATCTCCCTGATATGAGGAAGTGGTGATGCAACATGGGGGCTTAAGTGGGTAGGAGAAGAAGAAATGAAACAAGATGGGATTGGGAGGGAGACAAACCATAAGTGACTCTTAATCTCACAAAACAAACTGAGGGTTGCTGGGGGGAGGGGGTTTGGGAGAAGGGGGTGAGATTATGGACATTGGGGAGGGTATGTGCTTTGGTGAGTGCTGTGAAGTGTGTAAACCTGGTGATTCACAGTCCTGTACCCCTGGGGATAAAAATATATGTATATAAAAAATTAAAAATTAAAAAAAAAACTTGAAATAAAGGCGTTCAAAGCACTTATTTTTTTTTTAAGGGAAAAAATGAAACAAAATTTGAAAGACAAATATACACTGCAACAATCAACTATACATTCTTCTTGGTTTAAGAGATTATTATTTATTTTATATAGCAGACACTAAGGAGAGATGTTGGAATGTTAATATCAAGTATCTGAATACCTTGTTTTTCAGTTTTCTTGCATCTTTAGAGCAGTGTACATAAAAATAAATAGCATGATTTTAAGTAATGCAATAAAGAGTGACTCAGATATTTTATGTATCTAGAGGTTCTGTTCCTTTTTGAGCCATAAACAAAAATTTAATCTTCAAAAGCTCTCTTGTAGAAAATAATACTGTCTTAAGAAATCAAACAATAGATTTTAATACAATATTTGATTTGGCTTGGAATACATAATCCATGAGTTAAAAAATCAGGTCACAACTACAGGGATTCATACACATGGAAAGAAAGACATTTCATGTATCTATACATTAACTTAAATTAGCAAATACTCTTATTAGAGTTTTATCCAGAACCAATATTGAATATGGATTTAGGAATTGTGGGTCTGTAGCCTCAATTCTGTTTTTTAACTATGATAAAAATATAGTTTTAGTGCTCTGATACAAACTTCTTCTACCCAGGAACACTGAAACAGATCTTTTACAGAAGTCATATCCATCCTTCTGTGAATTTTGACAAAATAGGGTCTCTTCAAAGAACCAGATGGTGAATGAATGGTTCTATAATTACATTCAAAATTACGTGGACTTTCATATCACTATGAGCTCTAGCAAGAAAATAAGTAGCTGGTGGTATGGAGAATTACTTCAAATTGTGGACGTTAGGGCAAATCCAGAACTGGAAACTACATCACCTCACAGAGAGTTTAGCGATCTACTTATAATTCAATGTACTTTTTCTTTTTTTAATAAAACGAAAATATATTGTTATTATTAAAAAAATATGAAAGACACCCTTTCATGAAGATCCAAAGGAAATCACTTAGTATCCTTGATATAGGTATGCTGTAGCTTTGTCGTCACTCCTTCCCTTCCTTATTTCCACCTTCCGTCTTTCCTGCCTGCACGCCTTTGTCTCTGCCAACATCTCTCCTTCCCACCTTATAACTTTCCTGCTGTCTGTCTGCTTGTTACTTACCTATTGTCCTTCAGTCCCACATCTGCCCCTGCGTACCTTACTCTGCACTTTTGAGACTGGAATCTAGCTGGTGGCTTCCTACTGACTCCTGACAATAAGAAGCACTGGCAGGAGATCAAACAGCAAAAGGAGGAGAGAGGATACCATCTTCTGATTCTGAAATGTGAAGGTCACCATCAATACCAGTCTTTGCTGACATCATACTGTGGGAGGCAAAGAAGGAGGGAGTTGTATGTAGCCTTTTTTTTAAAGATTTTTTTTTTTTTAATTTATTTGACAGACAGAGATCACAGGTAGGGAGAGAGAGAGAGAGAGAGAGAGAGAGAGAAGGAAGCAGGTTCCCTGCTGGGCAGAGAGCCCGATATGGGGCTCGATCCCAGGACCCTGGGACCATGACCCGAGCCGAAGGCAGAGGTTTTAACCCACGGAGCCACCCAGGCGCCCCTGTATGTGGCCTTTTTGATGGTTCTATCTCATCACTGGATCCTATCAGTGGATCCAGAACCTACCATAAGGATGTCTCCAACAGCACAGTGACAGATGCAGCTCTGCAGACCCTGTGACAAGAGCATTAGCAGTTTCTCATCACTGGGCATCGCCCTTGCTTCCTATCAGTCTTTCCAGTCTCGTCCTTACCCATTCCATCCCTCTCCCTTCTCCTCTTCCATCCTTCTAGCACTTTGTCAACATTCTTCTGGAATAAATTATCTGACTTTTTAAGGTAATGTCTACCCTGATTTCTCTTTCCCTCACTGGGCTTTACTATCTTTCTACCATTTATCTATCTACTGTTAAAAATACGCTGAGACATATTTTAAAATATAAGAGTTTATTTAGGCAAACATTGATTTGAATTGAAGACGAACCATTCTAGCAGATAAAAAGGAGCTCCAAGGAGATGCATGAAATGAAAGAGCCAGAAGAGAATAGGAACAAGGAAGTTACAGTACACATAAAAGTTGATTATTGAAAAATTACTTTCCCTTCAAGGAATGGCAGGGATTTATCAGGCAGATTTACTAACTAGTGCTGATGAAGAGAATCCTGATTGACTGGTTTAAGAGTCCATTTCTAGGAGGGCAATCTTCTATAATTGAACATTGCACTGTTTCTAAGGTATTCTTATAAACAACACCACAATTGTATAGATAGTCTTTGCACATATACTTATTAATTGTTAATGTCCTAAAACAGGAATTATAAAAGGCATTTTTGAACACTTTTGGTATGTAATGACTTTTCCTACAAAGGGTTACATCAAACTTACTCCTCTTCCTGAATTAGAATTAGGAGGAATTCACTAATTCCTAGTGAATTAGGATACCTATTTCCCTCATACACACATCTCAAATGTTATTCTTTATTTTATTCTGACATTCCATTAGTAAAAAATGTGACTGTTTTGATCTCCTATGAGATATATGTCTGTCATTTCTTCTTTTTTTTAAAAAAAGGACCCATAATTATCATTGCTCATTAATTTACTGAAATGTCTCCTTTATTTCTCTTCTTTAAAATATTAAATTTCTTTCCAAAAGCACACACTAAACTTTATTTTCCATCAATGTTGATCTTTTTATTTATTTCTATTTTGTTTCTTTTTATTAAGTTTGATTTTTTAATCTAGAAAAATTACAATTGGTGAATATTAAAGTTATTTTAAGAATAATTTTAAACTACAAATTACATTTATCTTCTGTAAAAATAATTTTCTTCTCTGTTTATCAGGCTTAAAAGGCCTTTCCCAATATATGTGTACAAGGATCTGCAAATATTTTTTTCTTTTTTTTTCAGTGTTAAGGCATCATTGTCTCACTACCTTAGAATATGTGTGTTTTAATAGTTTAGCGATTATTGCAAAGAAAACAAACATCTCCCTATAGTTTTAGAAGACATACCTTTCTAACCTAGATATCACTTAAGGGGCTTGTCTGTGGGATTTAGATATAGTCAGTCATGAGTATCCCTTTCCTTGTATGGCTTTATAAGTCATATATTAATGACTTTGAGTTTCACACTAAGGATTATGAGAAATCATCAAGGTCTTTTGTTGGAAAGTAATTTAATTGGATTCACATATATATATCTGCACCTTGTGGGAATTTGGACTTGATGACCTCTGAGATTTTTTCTGAAACTACGTCCCATGATTCTGTGACTTAACATTTTAAAGGCAACCTTTCTAATATTCAGCTAGGGGAAATTAGCAACAAAGACTTCTTTGTATATATTCTGGTATAATCCTATGTTTGTAGGCAAAAAGCATAAGTCCTAAACATTTTATGAAATCCTTCCATTAGAATTTATTTTAATCTTATTAACATGTCTAAAATATAATAAGGTTTTGTCAGAAGCTTTGAGAGAATAATTTTAAGACCTAGTCTGTTAGGCATCTCGCACCACATGATAGAGAAACAGACCACATAATTTTGCTCAGTTTTTAGACCCTATGTGTGTGAATACTACATCTACCTTCATATTAGGTTGCACACAAAGAAAAATACACAATTGGTACATAGAACATTTGTACTTAAGAAAAATAAACTAAACTCTTCCCTCTTCTAGGTCTTGCTGTAGACAGTTTTTTGTTTGTTTATTTTCCCATTAATGGCATCTCATATCAAAGAGGTATTTTGGAACTCATATTCCAAAAATAACCGTACTCTCCATTATGTCACCC
This sequence comes from Mustela nivalis, assembly GCF_964662115.1. Classification (NCBI taxonomy): domain Eukaryota; kingdom Metazoa; phylum Chordata; class Mammalia; order Carnivora; family Mustelidae; genus Mustela; species Mustela nivalis. The sequence continues at coordinate 156,748,732 of NC_139022.1, read as the reverse complement.
TCTATCATATTACTCAGTTTTATTATGTTTGTGAAACTATTTTCTCTTTGAAGGTATTTGTTTATTATCTCCCCCCCACCCTTTGTCTGCATGTTAATGCCATGAGAGCACTGACCTCATCTGTTTGGTATCCTTCATATAGTCCCAATGCTACAGTAATTTGCTGACAAAAATAAACCATTAAACAAACGAAAGGCGACTGAATAAACAGTTAAGTAATAAGAATCATATCTGAAATCTAATTTTTGCTAATTATAACAAATTATGGGGCTTTGATCAAATCACTTAACCACAGGGGCCTTGGGCCCCCTACTTATTTAAAGGAAAAATTCTTTCACAGTATTAAGTGCTAGAATGAGTGTGAAAACATTTGGCAAACTGTAACAAATAAATTAAAATCTACGAGATCACTATTAGTATCTTGCTGAAGAAAAATCATTTATCATCAAGGGTATTTTACAGGTAACTTGAACTCAATTAAAAATGCAAGTACTCTAATCACTTATGAACAAAGCATGTAAGAAAGGTTAATTTAAATGCATTTTACCTCTCAAGTTTGACTGCTTCACAATGAAGTTGAACATCTCCATTGACAAAATAAATATAATTTTAAATTATCAAGCCTAAAATTTAAATTGGCACCTGGTGATAATGATATCATTGATATTTGTTATTCTCATTATTTAAAACCATCACATTTTGAAGAAATTAATTTTGCCAAATAAGTTTTTAATTTATACAAATCCTTAAAAATGGACTCAGTATATATGTTGCTTCCCCCTAAAGTCTCCTGTTTGCAAATCAAAAAATTTTTACTTAGAAGAAATTTTTTCTTGACTATACAATCTCCTTTCATACTTGAAACCTTAAGATGCATACACTACATCTGAAGAGAATATAGATGGTAAAATCCTCATGTCATTTTTTTATAATTATCACTCAAACCACATTTTAAGCATGATAAATTTTGAAGATATAAAAAGTGGGATTTGTGCTTAAATCTCAATATTTTCTAAGAAGCAATTTCATTCAATAAAAACACAAGGATAGTAATCCCAAGACCAAATGCCAGTTTCATGTATTAAAATGTGTATTATATATGCCTCAAATTCAGGTATATATGCATGAAGTAAGCATAGCTTGCCTCTAGAGCTACCAAAAATTGATAATTCCAGCATAAGCAATCTTATTTACTCAAATGAATACATCTAGGGGCCTTAATTTTCCATGTTTGTGCTGAAAGCAGTACTCTATGTGGATTTAACTGGCATAAGTTAATATTTTTATCTTTATTCAGCTGAGAAATCTAAAGAGAGTGTTGCCTAACAGTCATAAATCAATAGCAGAGAGGAGCCTGAGTCAACTACTCCTTGTCCTGTGGTCAGCTTGGTTTTGTTTCCTCTAATATATAGCAACAGAGGCCATGATACGGGATGGAAAGCATTCTGACTACATAAACAGACTGAGTCTGTGCTATGATCCTCCTCTTCCTAAGAGAGGCCATGAATTCCTACAGTCCTTTGACTGAGCCACCAAGTGTTAATTACTATAATATTTCTTGAGAGCCTACTGATACAAGATGACATTTTAAGCATTGAAGAAGATTCAAATTTAAATAAAATGCTCTCCTTGAATTAAAGTTACTTGTGATAAAATAAGTACAACCCATATGTCCTGTTGAACAAAATGTGTATGAAGGAGTTCAATAGGTTACAAAAAAAAAAAAAAAAAAAAAAAAAAAAAAAAAAAAAAAGAAAGAAAGAAAAGAAAATGAAAGAAAGAAAGAAAAGAAAAGAAAAAAAAGTACTAAGAATAAGAAAAAGGTCAGGTGAATTCTAAAGAAGGGGCCATATGCACTAAGAATGCCCTCTTCTCAAAATCTCTTTTATTCTTCTTATATTACTAATTCTACACCTAATAGTAATAGCAATGCTAGATCTTTACATGCTCTCTTGCCTAATCTATACACCAGTCTGAGAAAGTAAAAGATAGTAAGGCCATTTACCAATAATTGAACTCTCACTCAACATTGTTACAGTACTAATTAGGGTCACACTGCTGGTGTCAGGGTCAGAACTCTAACCCAGAACTGTGTGATTCCAAAGCAGAATCTTTCATCCACCTTGCTATAATGGTGTTCACACTTCATTTTGAAGGAAGAAGGGAAACTGTTTTGCAGGATTGGACAAAGGGCATTTGACCCTGAGGGAACACAGGGTACAAATGAAGGCACTGAGCTGTGAGCTTTCATGGTGTCATGAAAGGACAGATTATTTGAATGAGGCTGGAGGGGTTGTACCTGAGAAGAGTAATAGCAAATGAAACTGAAAAGACTTGGAACCAGGTCATAGAGCACCTTTCTGAGGAAGTAGAATTTTATTTTTTAAAAACTATGGTGTCATTATTTTTTTTTCAGCAGATGATAACATTATTTTATAAGCAATACGGTAAGGATAGTTCAATGTATGCATTTAAGAGGCATCAAATAAATGTCTAATAAATCAAATAATGAGATGGAGAAAAGGATCTATTACAGTCTTTAGGAAGATAGGAAGCAAGTTCGTAGACTATGGCAGTAGGAAGAGTTTTAGATTCATTAGATTAGGAGTAAGAAGAACTTGGTTTAAACCTACCTTAGCCATTAACTAACTTAGAGATACTCATTTTTTCCCCTCTGCAAAGCCTGAGAGTTCTCTTTTGAACTCATATAAATAGTAGGGAAATTAATAATCTCTAAATTTGTATGACTTTGATCTAGTAAAAGGAAAGGGTACATATTTCTTTTTAAATAAAATAATTGCAAACATAACTGTATCGGATCTTTGTTGTATACAGCATGTATTTGTCACAAAGGGCAAATGTCTTCTATGAGAGAGGCTGTAATATCATTAATGGAGATGATAAATATGAGTGAGGAATAGTTCCATGAATACAATGAGCTCAGGTTGGAGCCTAAGTGGCAGATTAAAGGAGACTCATTGAAAATGGCCTATGAACAGTCACACTGCAAAGCAGAAACACAGGCAAGTAAGTCAAACTGGTGCGATGGTCTAAGGAAGTTGAAGCATATTCAGAGGTGCTAGCTGAAGCTTCATGAGGAGGCTAATAAAATCCAGAGAAAGCCCTTGGAATGGAAGGAAGATACCTGTGGCACAAATACATTTAAAGAAAATGTATTAAAAAAAAAAACATATCAGTGGAGTGGACTGTGAAAACAAGGCAATTGTAGACAAGTAAGAAAGAGTGGCAAGTGCAGTAGAAGCAGATACGAGAAATATCTTCACAGAAATACAGAAAAAAAGATCATGCTAAATACAACCTCTGTACTATGGTGTCATGTGCAGTAGAAACATATTTCACAATGACATCCAAAAAGCAGGCAATAGTATTTTTTTAAGAAGAAGGTCATTATTGACCTTTAGTATAGTTTCATTTGGTGAAGAGCCTTAAGACCAAGAATAATGAGTTAAAGAGTTTTAGAGGAAAAACTGAACATGGTGCAAGTATTTCAATATTATTTGGAGATGTAGGAAAGAAGAAAATCTGTAAGTGTAAGCCAGATCAAAGAAAGACATTTTAAAACTAATGTAAGCTACTTAGAATACGACACTACATAGCAAGTCATTTTGCACATGTTGAGTATCTAAAATATATATTAAGTTGAACCAAATAATATTTTGTTGGAAAAAAAATATTTTGGAAGATACTGAAAATATGAAAAGTTAAGAATAAGTAATGGAGAAGGCCAAGAGGAGGGGAAAAGAGGAAGGATATCACCAAGAAAACTGTGCAAAAGGAAGTGGGACATAACACTATAAAAGGAGGAAAAGCAAAACAGATAAATATGCTCATTAATTTTAGGTGTGCAAGGATTGGGGAAACATAGAGGTAACATGAGGTCAAAGAATGTCTTCTCATAGGGATGCCTGGGTGGCTCAGTTGGTTAAGCAGCTGCCTTCGGCTCAGGTCATGATCCCAGTGTCCTGGGATTGAATCCCACATCGGGCTCCTTGTCCGGCAGGGTGCCTGCTTCTCCCTCTGCCTCTGCCTGCCATTCTGTCTGCCTGTGCTTGCTCTCTCCCCCCATCTCTCTCTCTGATAAATAAATGGAATCTTAAAAAAAAAAAAAAAAAGAATGTCTTCTCATATGGCCTATCTTTTATATATACATACAATTATATACATAGATAGTTGACCAAATTGGGCAGTGAGGATGAGAACATTGAGTGGCCAGGAAGTAAAGGTTTAGAAGTTTCTGAGAAAGATTGGACATTTATACACATCATGGAAAGCGGAGCCAAGTTTGGACAGCATAAAATTCTAATGCTTCAACACAGGGAGTCTTCACGTTATCTTGGCCCCCTTTAGCTAGGGTTGTAAAACCTAGGAAAATGAGAATACAAAAGGGGTAATACATGGTCAACATGTGATGAGTATTCAATTTCTTTCCCCTTGCTTCTGCAAGTATAATGCACATTCAAAGCATATAATGCTGAAGTAAATCAGAGATAAATGAAGTGGGCCATCCAGGAACCTAGGAGACCCGATTGCTGGAAGAGTTATCTGCATAATAGCGAAGTTTCCCAGAATGGAGACTGGGGTGGGGTTTCTAGCTTTACTGCAAGTAGATTTCTTGTTCAAATTGTAGATAGTTTGAACTTTAAGCTTTGCGACCATTGAAGGATTATTCTCGAAAGTGTGACCAGTGCCTATAAAGGGTTAGGATGCAAAAGCAGAGGAAACGAAGAGGGGACTGAGGTGGATAGGTACTCCCAGTGTTTGGGAGACAACACTTACTCGTTAGCAATACTTCTGGGTGTGGGACCCTGGGGAACAGGGTACATCAGAAAGGCAAAGATTATAATAGCTAAGTTTGACAGAAGCTGCAGAGTGACCTGATTTCAAGGACTACGTGAGCTTAGATCCTGAATCTTTCCACAGTAATTAGTAGAAATTGAAACTTTGAGGTCTTACCTTAATTTTCAGGTACCATATCAGTAAATACCACAAACATACTCTTTCCCTGTTTGGGGGGAGGGGGGATCTCATAACTTTATAGTCATATCTTGCACTAAAATTTCCCTAAAAAGAATATTTTTCATGTCTCACCCTTGGATGACATATATATAAGTTAAAGTTTGATGGATTATATGATATGATAATATCACTGAGAAAAACAAAGGGATTTAATTCATTAACTTATTAGTCCTTGGAAGACTACTCGAAGACACAGACAGAATAGACATTATTTATCCCAGAAAAAACAGGCACTGAGGAGATAGCTACCTATCTTTAAAACCAATTAAAAAAATAATGCTAAAGGCTATATTGTAGATGGTTTTATATTGTACCTGACATGGATCAGAAAAATAAAAAGAATCAAAAGAGGCAGATTCATGCTTTCCAGGCATGCCCCAGGAATGGAGGATTCTCTTTTTATGTTAATCCACTCCCTTTGAGCCAAAAGCTGACAGTGCACAGACAACAAAGGGCCTGCTAGGTTTGCTGTCCAAAAATACTCACCACAATTTGTCAGGCTTCACATTAAACATGGCTTTTTACACATCGCTGGCCTCTAAACATAAAAGATCCTGTTGGTTTCCCTAATTAAATACAGTGAGATCAAAGGTTCACCAATGTCTATCTGACTATCTCACGGTATTCCAGAACTGAAAGCAAATGAGAAGGGTAAGAAAAATGTGTCAGAAGTTCCAGGGATTTTGCTTTCTTTTGGCTTCTTTACCTTTTTAAAATAAATAAATAAAGCCAGGGCAGCCTATGAATGTTGCTCATATTTCTTTTGTTTGTGTTTTCTCTTAATCAGATAATTGTTTTGACAGCAAAGTTTAAAGAGACTAAAGCAAAGAATATAGAGAGACCAGCATCTCATTTTTGAAGAGAAGATGGCATTACACTACAGTCCAAAAATACCACAATGAATTTTTTTCTAAGTTGAAAAAGATCCTGCTGGAACAATACATTTTCATAAATTTATAACATTTTAGAGAGGAAGATGCTTTAAAATAAAATATGGCTGGCCTTGTGTGACTAAACTCCCACTTTCCTCATGAATCCATCCATAGATTATTCACAATGGAGGTATTGTTTACAGGAAATTCCAGTGTCAAAGAGATGATCTAATCTTGATTCCTTAGGGGTGAGTCAATATTGATTATTGTCATTAAGGGAACAATAAGTAATAGATTTGGAAAGGGTCTCCTCTTTGAGGAGCATTCTGTTTTGAAATATAAAGAACTTGAAAATAACTGTTAAAGCTTTAAAGAAGATACACTAAGATACACTCACAACCTCAATTTCTCTCTAAATGCATTTAATTACTCCAAGATTAATAAAGATAAAAATAAAATAGTTTTGACATTTTAAAAACACCTTTTATCCAACAGGTATTATACCCAATAGGATAACTTATGTATAACATGACCCTAAATTTCCTTAGAAGACTTTCATATGGGTTTTTTCATGTGCATATAAAAGACTAACCAAAATTTAAATTATAAATAATTATGAATGGAAAGTTACCAGGGAGAAAGTGTAAATGTCTATATACTTTTCTTAGTAACAAAAAATTGCTTTCTTCAATATGCTTTTTATTAAAATGTAATAAAAATCTCTTCTGAAAACCAGATGGTAGATGACATGATAAATTAAAGCCCCACATAAGTGCGAATAGAAAAAAAATAACTTGCTGCTGACATAAATGACATTTACAATATCACATATGTTTTTTCTAATGAATATAAGATGATCTTGATATTGCAAAAGACCTTTATTCCAGAAATGAAAGAGCTAGGAGGAAAAATGAGGCATCAACTTGCATTTCTATAGAAATAGAAAATGCTATCTATGACCTATATTCCGATTTGAAAAAGAATAGTTGAGTAGTAATAAAAAAATGACACAAGTAGAAAGAATATTAATTATTTTTTAATTAGAATCTTCCCTTATTCTTCATTCCTGTTTGTCAGACATAAAATAAAAAAATTATATCTAATATATTTAATATCTAAGTATATTCATTCTGGTCAAATATACTGCAAATTATTACATTAATACATGCATGATTATATTAAAACTCCACTTACCAGCATCATGAAAAGGTACCAGTAAGTCTTACAAGAGGCTATGAGGTTTGGGCTTAACACACACTTCATTTGAAGTATGTCTTCACTACATACCAGCTGTGTGACTATGGACATATTACTGAACTACTCTAATCTTTGATTTCTTTTTCTGTAATTGGGGATTTTATTAGTAATAGCGTCAAATAGTAGTTTAAATGGGTTGATGTGAACAACACAATATGGTCCTTGGAATATACTAAGTCCTTACTAAAGTATCAGTCATTATTATTATAGTTCATAGGTTATAATAAATGCAGACAAAAATATAAATTAAATACTTTTAATATTAAATGAAGGTCATTTGCTGTCTCAGTTTTAAGTCTCATCTCTTCAGCTGTAACATAACCTGCTTTGGCAGACTCTCTTCAACAGTTGCTATCTGTGCCTGGCTGTGAAAACACCATTGGTTGTGCATACTGAGCAGATCTCAGCTAACTCTGTAAACAAAATGTATAAAAATTTCAGGAATTGTTTCTTGTTAGAAATGGCCAATAAACTGCTTATTGCTTTGCAAATATTGAACCTGGGAAAATAATTCTGCATCTGCTAAAAACTTACAAAGAGTAGCTGATGGCCCATTAAATATATAAATATGAAGGGAACAAACAAGAATAATTGTGAGACCTTAAGAAATCTGGCCTTTGAGTATACTCATGGCAAGCTGAAAAATCATGAGATTCTGAAGAGAAAAAAAAAAAAAAGACATGAGGAATAAATGATATTCTTAGATAAATTTTAGGTATGTCTTAGCCAACTTCGACAAACAGACATGAAAATGAAAATATTTCAACAGAAAAGACTGTGTCATATGTCAAGATATTTCATGGTTGTCTAGCTCAAATATATATTTGATTAACCATATCTGAGGGGCAGTACCTTTTCTTACTTGGGCATATGGGCTATATCTGACTTTGGTGGTAGTTTGAGTGAAGGTTAAAACAGAATTTGCATACCAGCCAACTTAATCAATGAACATTGACATAAATTAATAAAGAAGAGCCCTTAATTCATCCTAAGCAACAGAGAGAATTTGAACCCAACACTTTTTACAAACTGATATCTAGTTACATTTAGCTGGTGCTTAATGAATAAAGCAGTAAGGGTTTAGTTTGGAGACTATTCTCACATGCTGTATCTAGTAAACAGTTTTTTTTTTTTCCTAGTTGAACACCATTTATGTCTTTTATTGTATATTAAAAACACATAAAAGACGCTGATTTATAAATTTGTATGGATGATGTATCAGTTAAAGCTCCCAGCAGGAAACAGATGGTCTTCGAAGTGTTTAAAATGAAGTGAGTTGCATAGCCTATATACAGAGGTGAAGGTGAAGTTAAGGACACCAAGAAGAGACAGAGAAACACCACAGATTTGCAATAGCTGGAAGCCAGGACCACCCTGAGCAGAAGGGACAAGAGAAGGTGCAGTATTTCTGAGAGTCCAGCCAGGACTAGATCTGTGGCAGAGAGACAGCCAAGGGGAGGTGTAAGCATGGAGGAAAAGAGGCACTGCCAGAACAGCCAAGTATAAACACCCAGTCTTTTCTGGCAGCTTTGCTCTTCTCCAAGTGCCTTCCCTTGGCTGGATCCAACATCAAGCCAGAAGACAAGGAAACCCACAAATGTTGAAACTCCCAGGGCACAGAATAGGGCAGAGAGATGCTGAGAATAACCAAGGAGGTCTGGGGGTAAAAAATGGAGATAATCAGAAAAATAAAAGCAAGATGAATAAAATGTGATTGGATTGCAAGCTTAACTTTTAAAGTGCCTGATAGTGATACTATAAAAGAGATGATAAAACTTTCTTTATGGTAACTGTTCCACTATATGCATGAAATTGTTTCATCCACCACATTTCAGCTTTAAGTATTTTTTAATTCATACAAATGCGTGCAATAAAATGCAATTACAGCTCAATTAAAGTTCCAGTGCAATTAAAGCACATTGAAAATAAATGGTACAAAACAAATCTTTAGAGTTGTTTTTGTTTGCATTTACTGGGATTTTGGCTCTTTTAAGTACCAATCTGTTATTAGAAATATATGGATAAACATAGATTTGCTATGTAGTTTATCCAATAAATAAATCATAATAAGCCATTTATCAGACTACTGCATTCAAATTATACATAACAATCTGGGATTTGAAATGACAAAGAGAAGGTTAAAAATAAACATTTGTGCATTCCAATTGAAGGATGCATGCACTGAAGGTTTGATAGCTTTTCAAAAACATGGCAAAAATTCAGGGAGCTGAAAAACTCTCAAAATGTTCAAAGATGTTCTGGACATCAAAATCAGTAAATGAATGTAGAAATACTAATGCTGAATAAAACATCTGCTTTCTTTTCCAGCTATAACAACAAAAGCTACATGCCCATGTATCTTCTAGGTTACCATGGGCTCGAATGTTTTTAGAGGTTAGAATCATGGCAGCCTACTGAGGAATAAACAAATATTACTGTGGTTCCTATTATATTAAGGAATTCAAAGTATCAGGGTAAGTGATGTTAGCACACAAAGAAGTCTACGTTATTGGATCCTATTTCTAATATGCTTATAATTTAAATGAGGAGATGAGACTTCAGGACATAAATATTCTGTAATACACACACAATGGTATAATATAAAAGTTGAATAAAGAACCATAAATTAAATTATGAATAATCAGGAAATAATTAAAAAAGAAGTGGCATTTGAATTGAAACTTGGCAGATATGTAATAATGTGCTAGGAAAAGGAAAACATAGAAAGAATGAAAAATAGGGCAAAAATAAAATTGGTTGAAGTACCTATATGTGCATATGTGTGTATATATCATTTAAGAGTCACTGAATAGGGGCACCTGGGTGGCTCAGTAGGTTAAGCCTCTGCCTTCAGCTCAGGTCATGATCTCAAAGTCCTGGGACCAAGCCCCACATTGGGCTCTCTACTCAGCAGGGAGCCTGCTTCTCTCTCTCTCTGCCTACCTCTCTGCCTACTTGTGATCTCTCTCTCTGTCAAATAAATAAATAAAATCTTAAAAAAAAAAAAGTCACTGAATAAACATGGTCTTTCTAGAATAGGGATTTTTAAAGGGAAGCAGTGTGTAGTATGTATAGATAAAGTTGCAAAAACAGGGTAAATCTAATTGATAGTAACCTTACAATGGGGATCATCCCAAAGGCATATTCTGGAGTTTATTTCACAGGCATTAGGGAGCCATTGAAACGATTTCTGTAGGAAATGGTCTGATAAAAGAGTTTTAAAATGAATTGGAATAGTTATAGAAAAGAAGCAGGGAATAGTATACTTCCAGAGGAATATGAGAGGCTAAAGTTAAAAATATTAACAGTAATGATATATAAGAGGGAAGATATCAGAAATATTTAGAGAAAATAAGGTAAACTTGCTGTTTGTTTAGAACCAGACAACAGTGAAGGGTGGAGAGTTAACTCCAAGATCTCAAGCCATAGGGATTAGAATAATGTCAGCCTTGGGAAAACCAAGATGGACAGCTGTCCATAAACAGAATATACTAGTGCCCTCAGGCCAAATGCAGCTCCTGTAGGAGTCTGCTCAGGGCAACTTTGGAAAGGAAACTTCTATTCATTCAAATATCTTCAGGCTGTGCAGTGACCCCAGGGAAATTTTTAATCTTCCTGAATTCAGTAGTCCCAACCTGATGCTCTAGGACAGCTTTAGAGAAGTTTCAGCCCCAAATTAAGAAAGTATTCCTTAGAATTGTGTCCATGCTTATATCCTATTACAAATAGAGTGTCCTATGATTCCCAGGGTCTGAGAAGTAGAACAGAAAGAGTGGTGGTGGTGGTGATGGTGACAGAGATGGTGTTAGCAGGAGGGGCAGGGGCGGTGGGTAATAGAGGAGGATGAACTCAGAACTCGCACAACTGTTTACAACCCAAACCTGAGTTGAAGTTTCAGATACTCCCTTCTTATTTTATCAGAAAGTTCAGAAAGTTTTCCAAAGTTCTAAGTTCTGGGAAGAAATATTTTGATCATATTAAACTGATTTGTAGCCAAATACTAAGTTTAATATAAAAACTTTCAACACTGGCATCAAAAATGTGAAAAAAATATATATATAGATATATATATAGATGTATGTATACTTATACACACACACACACACACACACATATATATATATATATATATATATATATATATATATATATATATATATATTTAAATTTCACTTGGTGTCTGGCTTCAGAGAAGTATCTCTAAAAAAATTGCAAGGCAACATATACAACCCAGTTAGAAGGAATCAAAGACATAAATCTAAGAAAAGGCACTGCAGTGTAGTTTCAGATGCTGAATCAGGAACTTTTTGTTCATGTAGTTGTTCTTACAGTGCTAATATTTTTTGTCATAAACTTAAGGAACATGTCACATTTCTCTGGATCCTTGCCTCTCCTCACAGGATTGTTTTAAGGGCAACATGAGAAAAGGAATGGGAACTGCTTTGAAGAATATAAAACCATATTCAATCATGATCCTCTCTACAGAGAGTATTGATAGTTCTTCTAGTCATCAATATTGGTAATACTTCCAACAAAATTAAATCAGTGTTCAGTGACGAAAACAGAGGTAAGGCTTAATAGTTCAAAAAAGGGTAGTTAATATAGAGAATAAGTTCCTAGCATCTTGAATCAGCTAAAAAGCCAAAAGGGACAACAGGAGGCAAACCAAAGTCATCAGCAAGTCTTAATAGATTCAACTCTATAAGAACAGAGGTGTGGAAGGAAGATCTGGTATTCCAGAACCTGGGCTCTAAGACTATGAGGCAGCTGCTCGGTTAGAAGGAAGAAGGATAAAGTGGTTTTTTGTTGGGAGTCAGCACACCTGAGGAAATGCAGCCACTCTTGAGGATGCTGCCTGAGGAAGAGAAGTTGGGGAGAAAAGTTCTGATTTCTCTATCCTTCCTGAAAGTGCCTCCTAATAATAGAAATTGCATAGAAGATTGTTGACAAAGAGCTCTGGAAAAGAATATTTCAGGGATCAACTCACTACAAAATACAAGGAAACCCACATGTAACATGGAGGGATGAGGAATGGAGCTGAAAACAAATTATCAGCAAATACAGGGAAAAAAAAAAAACACTTCAATGCTAATTACAAATTACTGTCTGGCCTAATAAAGAAACAAAAGCCTAAAATCAGTAAAGTGTTATATATATATATATATATATATATATATATATATATATATATAATTTCTTTTCAGCATAACAGAATTCATTGTTTATGTACCACACCCAGTGCTCCATGCCATACGTGCCCTCCATAATACCCACCACCTGGATCCCCCAACCTCACACCCCCGGCCCCTTCAAAACCCTCAGGTTGTTTTTCAGAGTCCATAGTCTCTCATGGTTCACCTCCCCTTCCAATTTCCCCACAACTGCCTTTTCCTCTCCATTTCCCCATGTCCTCCATGTTATTTGTTATGCTCCACAAATAAGTGAAACCATATAATACTTGACTCTCTCTATTTGACTTATTTCACTCAGCATACTCTCTTCTAGTCCCATCCATGTTGCTACAAAAGTTGGGTATTCATCCTTTCTGATGGAGGCATAATTAAAACCGGTAAAGTTATATTAACCTACCTTGTTTAAGTAGATTAAGGGACTGGACCATGACCAGAGCTTGCCAATACAACTTCCATATATAATTGAAACCCTTCTTCTTAGTTCATACAATAATTCTATAATATTTAGAAGAATTAATAATCTCAAATCTCTCCAATATTATCTACATTCCTATTTGATGGAGTGATGATTCAAATTTAAATATAACCATTGTCATAGATCTCATTAAAATTTTTAAATACGCTGACTGTAGTATGACCAAAATACATGGCAAAGCATTTTCAGCATACATGATGTAACCTTGCCTACTGCCATGATCTGCTATATACTGATGTGCACTCCCATATAAATACTGATGGTACTTTAAAGTACCAGCAACTCCCAATTACACACATTTCCAGAAAGTACCATCGTATATCTGAGCCTATTCTCATAGGTCCCACATTGTAATACCTTTTACCACATTGCTTAAGCTGCCCAAGTCATTCCAATACTTATCATCTTTTCCATGAGATCATTTCTGAAACCATCTTGATAAGTAAAATTGATCACCACTCATATGTGCCTCTACTAGCCCCTGTATATCTGCAATAACCATCATAATAGTAGTTGTGGGATATGCCATCAGAGGTTAAAATTAATTTTTTAAAAATTTTCTCTAGTTAAGAAAGACAGAAGCTGAGCTGTCTGCATTTTTTTTTAAAGATTCCATTTATTTATTTGTGAGAGAAAGTGAGAAATAACATGAGAGGGGAGAGGGTCCAAGGGAGAAGCAGGCTCCCCACCTAGCCAGAAGCCCAATGCAGAACTTGGTCCCAGGACTTGGGGATCATGACCTGAACCAAAGGCAGTTGCTCAACCAACTGAGACACCCATGTACCACAGAAGCTGAGCAGTCTTTAAAGTAACTCCTTTAGAAGAGTTACATAAAATACCTTTAGTCTCAAGAGGGAACTTCCATCATAAGAGCAATGTAGGATTACAGATTCAAGGGTAACCTCCCTTGGATGGTGAAAAATTAAACCAGATTCCAAGGAAAGAAACTGCTAGGGAGATGATGACATGACTACTGGGATTTACAGATGTTGAAACATTACTAAATTTGGGGCTAAAAATATTCTTGGTGTAAGCTGACCTTCTGATACTTTTGCATGGAAATTCACACATTGGTACTATGGTCTCCTCAGAAGACCAACTATGGTCATGGCAGAAGGCTGCAATGGGATGTGCTATGTTCTCACTGATGAATGACTGCACCACTGGCTAAAACATTAATTGGTGAGCAGTCACTGTGACACTAATCCAATATTTTCAGACTCTATGTGGATGATTTCAATATTGTGGCGGCAAGAATCAATACCAGAAGTGGGCAATTAAGACATTAACTGGGGGCGCCTGGTGGCTTAGTCAGTTAAGTGCCTGCCTTCAGCTCAGGTCATGATCTCAGGGGCCTGGGAGGGAGCCCGCCCCACCTTGGGCTCCTTGCTGCAGTGCTCTCCCTGCCCTCCACTCATCCTCTCACTCTCAAATAAATAAATAAATTCTTGGGGGGAAAAGAAGACTTTAATCGACCCTCTACTTCATTATTATGCTGTACTGACTTCCTTTTAAAGTTCTGTTAAGCAAGTTCAAGAGGAATTAAAGTAAATATAATTGGGGTTACCAAACTATTGCCTACCAATATGGCCATTATAGACTTGATCATGTAAGTGGGGAAAATTATTTAATTTTAGTAAATATATTCATAATTTTTCTTCTGCTAAAATTCATACTGTTAAGACTTATACTAATTAAATATTACTTAACTATAATGCATTGTCTACCCCTACTTCTCAACTCTACTTTTTTTTTTTTTTTTTTTTTTTTTTGAAAATAAGACATAGATTTTACTTACCTAGTGTCTCAAGTGTCCTCCCCAGTTTTTGGAATCTATTACAGAATCAGTAAGATTTTCATCAAAGAAATTATTAATAAATAAATGAGTCATTTCATTGATTTCATTTTTGTGACATGCATTTGAATTTAGAGAGGATAATTATACTAAAATTCTCTTTATATACATTAACTGGAAAAAAGAAGAAAAAGTCAAAGCATAAATAAAGACTATTATAAGGAGGTTCAGTGACAAATTATAAGGGAAGAGAGTTGAATTAGATAATGGAGCACAGCAACCTACTCTTCTACCATGTTAATAAGTAGTAGATAATAGGTAATTAATTTTTCTGGACTACAGAGTCAAGGTACATCACTCATTAACCAAGTCATTCATTTTCTAATACTGCTGAAATATGAATTGAGTAAATTTATGCATAGCAAGTTTGATATACCAATTTCAAACTCCAGGTATTGTGAACTTACAAGATTACCTCAGTTTTGCGTGCGTAAAGTTAAAGACTAAATAATAACACACGTCATAAAAGAAGGGACACAGGATACTGTTAAGTTTCTTTAAAATATACTAGATATTTTGGATCATCTATAGGCAAGTCTTCCCTTCAAACTTACTAGAGAACTGCCAAAACAGAGTAACTAAAATAAAAGGCAGGGAGAGAAAAGTGGACATGTGTTGACAAAGGGGCAAAGTTTGAAGAAAACAGTCTACTTAAGAACACGACCTGTTCTGAAGCCAGGGAACTGTACTTATTTTCAATAGAGCAAAGGGTTCATTAATGAGAAAAAGGAAGAGATGAGGTAGGAAAAGTAACATGACACAAGAGTCACTTATGTGAGAAGCTCAAGCCCTCAATTCTGCCAGGATAACTGGTCTTTAGGCTTTAAATAAAACTACTGGTATGGATGTAAAAGAAACCCGTTCTTTCCTCTGTATTTCTCCAGAGATTCAAAGAGAACTTATGCTTCCCATCCTAACACCTGACTCTAATTTTCTGCTTCTACTAACTACTTAATTTCAGCAAGTTCTATTCTTGCAGAATGTTTTTCCAAATTGTCCATTTTGGGGGGGCACATGCCAATCACTTACATAAAAATGAAAATGTAGGAGGCTTTTATTGAAGTGTTGGAGTAACAGGAAGAATAAATTTCAGAAAAGCATAAGAAAGGTCTTAAAATTATATATGAGTAATCCTTTTTAGTAATAGAGAGAGCTACTGAAATAAAATGAACCAAGAATTCAATGGCTCAAGTAAAACAGAGCTTCACTTCAACTGCATGTAGTAGTAGCAAGATGAGTAGAACAGGGATGGGGCAGTAGTTCTATTTGTTCAAAGGGTGGCTTTTAGTGTCCATTATTTCCCAGTCCATGAGAAAGGGGGAGGAAAAAAAGGCAAACGGTGCCTTCTTTACAAACAAGCCATAAGCAGCAAACTTCTGGTCGAAACCCATTGGTCCCACATTAGTCTCCTGGTGACATCTATTTGCAAGAGAGGCTGGGAAATGTAGCTATTACAAGGGCAGGCAGGTGCCTAACTAAAATTTGGGAGACTATTTCTAATAGAAGGAAGCACTGGCCTCTCTACACCCTGTTGTATAAAAAATAGTTTCCTGTATTTTGCTAGGATTCGCCTATTCTTGCTACCCCCAAGATCTTCTCATCCTTCCTACTTGCCTGAATAAGCTAAAATATTGTGTTACTGTGTTATGCAAAGCAATTTACTTAATTTTATCTCACTTCTGCCTTCTGGACAATGCCTTGAAGATTTACTGTTTTACAGCAAAAAAGCCCACCTTGGTATTTTTCTTAACACAGAGTATATGCCCAAGTGAATTATTTTGTTTCTCCCTTAGGAAGCAGAAATTCAGATGGTTAAGTTCTACAGAGTAATTTCTTTTTCTTTACTATCACAGATAAGAAAGCTAATGTGGAAGACTGAATGCAAACATAAGAAATTTGCACATTAGGCAGTAGATTAAATGGAGTCCTTAAAGATTTCCATCAAGGGAAAGAACTTCCTCCTTTAGAAGGAAAATGCGTCTAGCATTATATGCAAGTAGAATTGTAAGAGGAGGGGCAAAACCTGGATCCATTCAGAAATGCACCTGAGTTCATAATTGTTTATGATATCAAATACATCTTTATCAATATTTTAAAAATTATCATTCTCCAAATCCCTTATCAATCATGTTAGCTTTTTTTTTTATAATTTTTTATTTTTTATAAACATATATTTTTATCCCCAGGGGTACAATCAGGTTAGCTTTTGCCTGGTCTAAAAGTATTGACTAAACAAATAAATAAATAAATATTGCCTTTTGCGTCCCTATTGAGAAGTGCCTTATAAATAGAACCTCACAATATCATGTTACTGATGGCTGAACATAAGACATTTAGTTAATAAATATTGTGCCAGTAACTTTACAGATTGCTGGAGAAAACAAGTATAGCTATGGATGTAGCTCTCATTTCACTAGAGTTTACAACCTCTAGAAGAGGACAGAAGAAAGACAGGTAAAGAAACAATTATCACATAGGGTTGTAGATATCTTCTAAGAGGTTAGCAGTGGATACCATAGGCTCACCTAGAAAAGGCACCCTCAAAAGAACAGGGAGGTCTTCTCATAGAAGCTGACACCTTTGCTTTGTCCAGAGTACAGCAAAAAGATTAGTCCAAAGAGATGAGTGTCTAGACTAGAAAGAGTTTAGATACTGGTGACATTAAGAAGATTGTCTTGATCTGAATACTGTGCCAAGAGGACAATAAAGGAGATATGAGGCTGATGGCTTCTTAGGTTTTCTTGAAACTTCTTGAGTTTTCACATCACAGCAATAGAGAGCTATTGATGGATTTTAAACAATAAGTAACCTCAATAAAATTTTATTTTAGAAAGATCATATTGATTGGTATAGAATGCAGGGAACATGAAGACATAGTGACAAAATCAAGGCATGATCCTGTAGCAAGGTCATGGTTGCCTCCGCAAGATCCATATAGAGTAGCCATGCAGATTGGCTAAGACTCTCAATCCCATCACTAGATGCAACCCCTGTTAAAATTCTGATCTATATATACACATGTGCACAATTTTATATAATAACATACACACAGTTTTATAATATATAATTTGCATGTATTTATGTATATGTAAATTTTAAAAAATAAATCAGTAACAGAACTCAATCTTGAGAAACATCAACAGCCAAGAGAAAATTTTCAGACCTATGTCAGGTCACTCAAAATCTCCACACAAACTTCGCCTGCCTTTCCATCACACACCTAGTAGAAACCTCTTTGCATTTCACCCAATCCCTCATAATTTGACCAAAGAGATTTTTCTGATCTCTGTTCTTGCCACTTTTCACTCATAACTTGGATCAAGCAACTCAGGTGGCCACGACAGGGCAGACTTTCTATTTGACTCATGGTTAAATCTTTTTACCTAAAATACCATCTAACAACTAATGAGCACTCAACACACATTTGCTGAATAAATTCTGAATGCATATATGCAGTGTGAAGCAGCTATCTAATAATAAATGTTTATTTTGGTGTCACATTTGCTGGGGTAAGTTGGTTCAATAGCCTGGAGAAGACTCAGACAGAAGGAGATTTTCATCCACACTCTGAGCTACTAGCATTCCCTGAACATTCTAAAGGACAGTATCGATGCCACCCCATCTTAACATTGTTTAAACTGGCAAAACGAGAAAGAAAAATTGGGGGCAGAAACCGACCAACCCACAGTGGCATAAATGGAGCTTAAAAAGAGACATCCTACTAGTTAACAGCCACATTTACAAGGATTTTCATTCAGTGAATCAGTGAAAAAAGATATCAGGTATTGTTGTCCTTAAACTCATTTAAAACATCAGACTCTCTGGCTTGTTTCTGTAAAGTAGTCTAAATAAATATTACAAATCCACACCCTCGGGAAGGTACAATCAGTTCATCAGATTAGTCTTAGATGACAAATAGTTATCAATATGTATAATCGATATGTTGTATATAATTCATATGTTGTAGATCAGAGTTGTGGCACAGTGTATGGTGTAGCTGTTTAAGGGAGCAGAATAAACAAATTAAATATCACAGTGATTTGAACCTTTTCAACAGGTTCAGTTAAATGGAAGATGGAAGGGACAAGAGAGAGGGCAATGTTATAAAAGGCAGGTATGCCAGTTCACATTCAAACAAGTTTCGTGGGCGCCTGGGTGGCTCAGTGGGTTGGGCCACTGCCTTCTGATTGGGTCATGATTTCAGGGTCCTGGGATTGAGTCCTGCATGGGGCTCTCTGCTCAGCAGGGATCCTGCTCACTCTCTCTCTCTGCCTGCCTCTCTGTCTACTTGTGATTTCTTTCTGTCAAATAAATAAAATCTCTAAAAAAAAAAAAAAGTTTCCTAAAAAATGAGTTGGCCAGGCTGGCTTAAAACTTGAAAATACTGACTTTGTGACAACACATTTAAAATTTGGGGCACCTTGGTGGTGCAGTCATTGAAGTGTCTGACTGTTGGTTTTGGCTCAGGTCATGATCTCAGGGTAGTGAGATGGAGCCCCATATCGGGCTCCACACTCAGCACAGTCTGCTTGAAATTGTCTCAACTCCTTCTACCCCTCATGCTTGTGCTCTCTCTTTCTCTAAAATAAATAAATCTTCAAAAAAAATCTGAAATTTAACAGGGTCAGAATATGAAGGGTTTTAAATCAGGTCAGGATAAATGAATGAATAGTTCTGATTGATTGATTTATGCAGATTGGGAGCTGTAGAGATTTGTCATTATCTCATCTGTTTTAGCATTTGAATTAACCTACAACTCAAATTATATTTGATTTTCCCTAAGAATCTATGGTAATGAGCAGAATACAAAAAAGTAGAAAAAACAAAGGGCACCAATTATAAGATGCATTTTTAATATAAGAGGTGTAGATAGGGGAACTTCGATGGTTCAGTCAGGAGAGAAGGTGACTCTTGATCTCAGGGTCATGAGGTGTTCAAGCCCCATATTGGACTTAGACATTACTTTAAAAAATTATAATATATATATATATATATATATATATATATAAATTTTATTCATAAAATATAATTTATACATGTATATGTATAAAATTATGTGTATATATATATATATATATATATTTATCTCCAATATAAAGTTTACAGTTACAAAGTGAAATTTTACTTCTTGAGAATGCGATAAGTTTTTTTTGTTTTGTTTTGTTTTGTTTTTTTTCAGAAAGTTTACTGTCCAGGTTTTATGTAAGGAAATGTTGTAGGAAAATATATTCATTGTTTATTAACTATAAGAATCAAAATTCTATGGTCAGAGTGGAGTTTAAAGCTCTGATTTTTTTACTTCTGGTGATGGTTTTTTCTTAATCTTACTTTATTTAACTTAAAATTAAGATTCTATAACATTAGAACATATTAATAGACCTTTCTTCTCTTCCTTCCTTCCTTCTTTCTTTCCTCCCTCCCCCCTTTTTTTCCTCCCTCCCTTCCTCACTCTTTCTTTCTTTCTGATTGAATAAGAGAGGCATAGCTTCCCAATAAGTATACTACGGTATTTCACAGTGTATTACAAATTTGTTGGAAGATTTAAATTATTTTTTATATTCATTCAAAAATTTATGTTTGTAATTATAGTTGAACACTAGATATAGCTTTTTCTGAAAACTCCTGTATTTAAAAATTATTATTTGGGTCTTCAAAGCTTTATTTTTTAGTACCTACCATGAAAAAAAAAAATTTAACACTTATAACAATGAACATATCCCCTGATTAACACATTAATCATCCCAGGTAGTCTTATTACTTCAGTCAATTTTCTTTTGTAAACATCAGTGAAATTATTTTTATGTGAATATTTAAAATACTTAGCTTTGCTTTTGATTTCATGTGCTCTTATTTTTCACATTTTTATTATACCTGTAAGATTTTACAGATAATACCCACTAATAGAAAACAACTCAACAGCAGCAATACTATGTAGGACAGCTCTCTCTGACCTTCCCATTGGAGCATTTCAATCAGTAAGATTAGTACTTCAGTAATAGTCGATTTATCAAAAGTACAATTCAAAAGTACAAAAGCATCTCAGTGCATGGATGTTTTTATTGTACTAGATTAATCTACTGAGGTTAGGACCTGCACATAGTTAATAGCACTAGTTACAATCCTTGCAAAAAAAATGATAGAAAAAAAGATTATTTTTCCCACAAAGACATGGCAACACAAATCAATTCAAAATAAACTCTTAAAATATTCGGCATGATAGGTGAATACACAAGTTATCACAGAGACACTACCTTAGACTATTTCAGCAACCGTAATCTTATGTTCAAGTAATAGACTGTTTTGTTTATGGAGAGGCTACCTATATATAAAATTAAACCACAGATTTAATTATATTAAGTGGCATAAAGATAATACCATGTGCATTCTGAAAATACCAAACATCAGTAAAGATGTAGAGCAATAGGAATTCACAAACAGTGCTGGTAGGAGTAAAACTTTGGAAAACCATCATTATTTCCTAATGCTAAACAAATGCATCCAAAACCAAAAAAATTCACATAGGTATGCAAAAAGTCAAACCTATGTAAAACAAAAGACATGCACCCCAATGTTTATAGAAACATTACTCACAAGAAATAAAAACTAGAAACATCTCAGTGCATATTAACAGCAAAATGGATAAATTAACCATAGTATATTTATATAGTGGAATACTCTGTAATAGGAAATGATCAAAATATTATCACATAAAACAACATGCATAAATCTCTCCAGTGTCTTATTGGGTGAAGGAAAAAAAAAAAAGAAAAAGAAAACTCCCATGAATTATGTACCATATGATCCCATTAATACAAAATTCCAGAAGAGTCAATATAAAATATAATGTTAAAAGTCAGTACTGTTGATTTGTTTGGATTAGAGAGTTGGGATAGTGATAAAAAGAACAGGTGGACTGAGGGGAACACCCAGGGTGCTGGATATGTACCCCCCCTTGTACTAGATGGTGATTTCTCAGGCAGATTTCATTTGTAATTACATTTTGATAAAGTTTAGTGAAACATTCATTTATGAATAATATTTAGAAAATATTGTGATTGTTATGCTAGTGAAGAATTGTTACGATTAGTATAGCAAAATTTGTGTACACCCAGGCAAAATCTTTATTAGCATTTAAAAATATTTGGCATGCAAAACTGCAATGGATTTATACATTTAAATGATAAGGAAATTTCAAGTAAGAAAGTTCAATGATATATTTACATAATCAAGAAACTTCAATGAAGAAAGCTCAATAATACATTTATTAACCAGTAAAAAGAGAGGGTAGTAGATTTGAATAATAGCCACAAACTTAAAATCTAAGATGAAAACGTAGCTGTATCTGAATTTTTGTTAATGCTTAAAAAGGAGTTTCTGTCGGAGAAAATATCTGCAGTCTTTTGTTCCTGCTGCTTTAGTGAAATATTCTTTTCATCGACAGTGAGTATAAGAAATTAAAAGATAATTCTTAAGAAGTGTTGACTTCTTAAAATAAAATGATATTTTTATCATTCCAAAAATCACATTTACATTTTTTATGCTGGAAATATGGTAACATTCAATACTTTTGCTATAGAATCGCAAGCCGAGAAGCTGCTGGGAGTAATTTGGAAGGACCCTTTCAAAACATTTCTCCTAGAAATGTTGGAGTAGATGGAGGCATTACTCAGAAGGTTTTGCCAAAGGACTGTTTCATTATTAATTAAAGTAAGTAGCAGGTGCACCTACTTATGATAAAGGAGATGACCCAAGAACAACTGTATGGAAGAGATACACAGAGCAAAGTATGGGGGGGAGGCGGTTAGAGAGCATTGGACACCCATGCTGTAAGCACTTCAGTGTGGTCACCAAGTTGAAATTTCCCATAACTGTATTGTAATATTCATAAATGCTCACAGATATGTTATATTTTCTTATTAAAAATATTTGGAATTTTTTGCAAATGGAATGTCAATATTTTATAGAATTTATACTTTATAGAATTTTATTATTTATAGAAATATATAATATTTATTATGTTACACACACACATATTGTCAAACCCAAGATAAGAGTGCTTCAGGGCTCTTTCAGTTTACCACATAAACCTTACCATTTTTTAATCATGCCAGATGTGCATTTTGCAAAGCACTGGTATAAAGAGTTTAGCTGTAATTCCCTCCACATAGATGTAAACAGAGCCAACCCATGATAGATTTCAAATGAGTTTTTCTTGCTAGATCATTTTGCATTTTGTCATCTCCATCATTTTCCCAAATTCTCCAATCTCAAAATGATCTTAATTGTAAAATCTAGTTAAGTAGGATTATTCTTTTGTTCTCTGCTTTACTCCATTTCCTATAACACAGCTAGTCATTCAAAATGAATTTAAGTTGAATACATTTTTTAATGAGTATAAAAATGATTTGCCTGATTTGATCACAGTTTTCTCAAGCTACCAGTGTTAGGAACAGTTCAGAGAATAAATGAGAATTAGACATTCCCTGTATGCGAACCATAGGTAAGAGTAAGATGTACTATTTCAATATTCCTATTAGTACATTGAAGACATTTTCTTATTCCTAACCTGCGTTGACAGGTTTCCATGAACCTTATCAGTGTTCTATTTCCCTGTTTTCTCTCTCAATGCATTCAACATTGACATTATTTTGTAGTTGCTTCCCTTTCTAGTAGCTTTTAACAGGACTTCTTCTTTATGTCCTTTCAGATCCAAGAGTTATTTGAAAACTGGAGACTATAACATTATTGTAAGGGTTAAAAAGGAAATGAACTTTCTTCCTCATGCTCATATTCTCAGATACAAATTAGAGAAAATGCATGAATACAAGTAATCCAAATATACTAAAAGTCGATTCTTTGCTCTACTTTCTCTGGTTGTTTCAGCAGACAAAATATCTGATAGCATCAAGATTTATACCCTTTTCAGAAAGCTGATAGAATTAGTCATTGCTTTTCAAAAGTAATTATCAAGGACAGCTAAAATCCAGTCTCCTGCATCTTCGATCATGCCCAGAGCCTAAATCTCATGAAAGCTCTTTAAGTCAGAATGGGAAGTTTATGAGAATTTCCCTAACCAAAAGAAAAAAAAAAAGTCTTAGCCTGGGGATGATAAACAAAATGATTTTTTTTTGCAAGCAGTCTGAAAAATATGCTTCATGCAATTATGAAATGTAAAGATATTTCAAAGATTCAATTTACAGGCTTCTAATTTAACTTTAGAAAGTTCTGTAATTCATTATCAGTTTAAACTAAATTAAACTTCTAGTCTTAAAAATAAATATTTTTTGTCCTTCATACACATCCAGACTGTTCTGCCCTCACTGACCTCAGACCAAAAGACAAGTTCTCTTTCTATTAAATGGAACTGTGTTAAAAAAAAAAAAAAAGTCATTTAAAAATCAAAGTTAGATGAATAATAGTAAATGTTATCCTGTCATTTTTACTATTGAAACTTATGGCTACAAAAGGGTGCTTAGGGATATCCTGTTTTTAGGAAGTTTAATCAAGGTTGGCAGCCTGTATAGGAGTAGACATCCTAGAGGGGTGTAAAGGATCTCCTTCTTGATGGGTGGTTGCACATGAAAGATCTTTGGAAAACTAAGTTTTGTTTTCTCCTAAGTGAAAATAGCTCATGAGAATGTCTCTGAGTTGTTTAGAAGCCATGAATCTTGAAAAACCCCAAAGACAAGTTGTTATTTTATGTCCCCAAAACTTTACCATTTGTAATTTATGGATAAATAAGTTTTTTTTTTTAATTGACATTGACATTTAGAAAAGGTGAATTTAAAAATACCCAATAACTCTTGCACAACATATTAAGCCATGTTGTCTTTCAGTTCTCACGTTTGGTTTCAGTCCCATGTTATCTCTGTTAATGATCCTAATTTAAAAATGGCATACTTAGGATCAGATTATACCAAATAGAATTATATCATTCCAAGTCAATTTATTATCAACTTTCTTCCATAAAAAAGATTAATTTTGGGCAGGGGTTTTTATCGAGGATGTTTTACACACAACCCATTGTTTGTATAATGAATCCTAAGTGTGAAAATGGATCATATCATCCAGTTTTTCAATCATCAGTCAGGCAATGCATAAAGAACAAGAGAAAAGTGAAAATCCATTCTTGTTTAAAAGACCTTTGAATGAGATTCACTGAACTTTCTCACTGTCAGAAAATATTCTACTACTAGCTAACTCAAATCCGTCATGCTTAATATTAAGCCAAGTTTCCCTTGTTCTGCCTTCAATGTAAGAAAAATATTGATTACCATACTTCCACAAAGCTCTTTATATATTTTAAGATTTATTAAATCATTCCTTTTTCAATAGTTAAGTTCCTAGGTGTCTTTTGTTTTCTTTTTTTTATTGTTCTATACTTTATTCAAGACCTCTTTTTCCTTGAAACACATCTCTATTTTACATACCTTATTTTGGAATTTCACCTTTTAGCTGACAAAAATTCATAATACTATGGTAATGAGAAGATTTTTGGTGTAGGATTAATATTAACTACTCTAATAATCAACAAATGGTGCATAACATTTTATTGGATTGTATTTTAATTAATGAGCACTCCTAATGCCCTTTTCCTCTTGAAAAGGAATGAAGTTTTGTTAAGAAAAGGACTAAATACTCTCAAAGCTATTTTTGAAAACTTATCTTCTCTTTGGTAATATCTTTTTGTTTTTTTTTTTGGTTTTTCATATCTTACCATTGATATTATGTCCTCATCTTAGTCAAGGAGGCTTTGGTTATCACCTCCCTTGCTCACCATGTTATAGTCACAGCATTTTTACTAGTTTCAAACATTTTATATATTTGGATCTAAAAACTTATTTTGTGGATCCTTCTCCTACAATTTGGTTACCTGGGTGTTAGAGCTTAAAAAGAATAATTTTCTTTCTAAATGCAGAGGTGTCAATTATTTGTATTTAAGTGAGATAGAATGCCATAGTTTTAAGCTATTTTTCAATATAAAACTCTATTGAGTTGAATATTTAAAACAGTTGTTTACTTATCACATAATTAAGAACAATATCTAAAGTCAATGTGAACAAGTAATCGATTGTTTTCCAAAACTAAAGAACATTGTATATAAATATGTTAGTGTACACACTAATACACACACACACACATTCAGAGACTACTGGTTTCCCATATTCAGGGTCCCCTTTTCCTATAGTAACAAATACTTATTTCGTGTTGCAAAATACTCAGCTGACGTTGATATTTTCTGGTCTTCCTTGGTAGTCAGTGTACCACCTGACTATGTCACTTCCCAAACATATTTGGAAGAATAAATCTGTTAGATAATCACAGTTGGGACATACTCTTTGGCCCTTTCTTTCTGCTGCTTGCAATGGAATGGAATGGAATGGAATGGAATGGAGTCCCAACATCCATCCTGGACAAAAAGTAATCTCAAGCATGGAAACCAGTGCTATGTAAGTTAGAGGTAAAAGACAGAAGGTGCCTGAATTCCAGATGACCACAGAATCAGTAGAACACCGCAGGACTTCCTGCTTCTGTCTCTGTTGATGTGAGAGAAAACACAATCTTACATTTCAGCCATTTATGAAGCTTCGAGAAAAGAAACCAAAGAATCAGGGAACAAAAGTGGATGTTTCATTCCTTAGTTAAAGTTACAAAGTACAGTGGATACTGGGGTGCACTGCTCAGACTCTGCCTCAGCATTAAAGAACTTAATCCTCTCACCTCTGGGCCCCTACCCAGCAGGTAGTCTTCAACTGCTGCCAACTGCAAGAATGGCCCTTTGTCTAACAAGCCACCCTCCTGAAGGTCACACCCCTTTATTGGAAGCAACTGGCATCTAGTGACTAGTTAATGTGGGGGATAAGTCTGGGGTCCCAAGTCCCCACAGTCTGCAATGGTATTAAGCAAGTGTTAAAGATTAAAATATGCAGAATTGGCTTGCAATGGTGAGATCAGCTTAAGTGTTAAAAAACACATCTCTCACCTCTCATAAATGTACACATTATTTGGAGTTTGGTGGTAGAAATCAAAACAAATAAAAAGAGGAAGATCCCAATTATTATCTTAGAATTTTTTGGAATATTTTTCATCATGTGCATATAAGACTTTTATTTAAACAATTCACAGAAGTCAATTAAATTCAATGAATTTGGGGGCATGTTTTAAAACTGGTACACATTGGTATTCACTAAGAAAAAAAATTACATTTAAAACAAGTCTTAACCCTGGAGAAGGTCTTAAGGACATAAATAGTACTTTTTCCATCAAAGGGAAAAGTGTTTACAACTGAAAACAGTCTTTCTAGCTATTATTAGGAAATGATGCTTACTCATGCAGACAATTGAAATTTGAGAATTGACAGAGTTTAATGTTGTGGTCCTTGTGGTGCATTTCCACTCAAATATAAGTGCAAATAGCACTGTGATAAAAAAGGGCTTGTCTTCCCCGGACGTCAATGAACATTTCTCTGGTAGTCACTGTAGTTAGGATTTGATATATAGCTATGTATGGTGCCACCTAATCAAGTAAAGTTTTCCCTTGCCACAAAAGGTTTTGTGAATTTTACAGCAAAGTCATGAGCATGTTTTTTTTAAATGCAAAATGACATTTCTGTTCTTCTTGAGTGGGTACTGACATTTCCCCTTGAGCCTTCCTAAAGCTCCTTTCCTCATAAATATCCTAGCCCTCTTTAAATAGCGTTCAAAGTCATTTATTTTTTATTAAAAATCACTGCAATAAAATCAGTCTTTTTCTGAGGATGAAAATGATGCTAACCAAATGTGTATATTTCACACAAAAAAAGTGTTTGCAGACAGAAGGCCAAAGGTATTATCTAATTATTCACTTTGCTTTCACAAGCTTAAAATCTACTCTGTAAAGCCCTCTGTTGTTGAAGTAATACCCATCTTTACAGGTATAGTTTTTACCATGCTAGAAATTAGGCAATGTTGAAATATCTTATGTTGTCAAAGCATGTTTTCAGATCACCCAGTGATCTTATAACCACTCAAAGCACAAATCAATCACATGTAGATGATAACACCATTCTAAAAAGTGGAACACTCTCTTGTCAACAAGTAATTGGCTGACTAAATTAAATCAGCTTTATTTAAACTATTTTGTTTGTGTGAATAGAACATTTTGCAATTCACTGAAATTCCAACTCAAGTGTAGAATAAAACCTTGTTTTTTAAAAATTTGTCATACAATATAGCTTTATAAGTGTTCGTTTTTTTCTCTTTTGCTTTCTCTTTCTTCTTTCATACACATATATTTATATATGTATAGTTATATATGTACATATATGTGTATATATATGTAAATACGTAATACATGTGTATATATGTATATATATAGAGAGAGAGATTTGTTTTAAGAAATTGGCACATGTAATTGGTAGGGTGGGCAGTAGCCTGGACACCCAGGGAAAAGCTGATATTGTAACTTGAGTTTAAGGACAGTCTAGAAGCAAAATGCCTTTTCCTTCAGGGGACTGTAATCATTTCTTTTAAAGCCTTCCACTGAATGCGTGAGGCCCACCCACATTATGGAAAATAACCTGTTTACTCAGGCTACTAACTTTGATGTTAATCTCGATTAAAAATGATCTTCATGTAAACCTCTAGGTTGGATTTGACCAAGTGTCTGGGTACCACGGCCCCGCCAAGCTGATATATAAAATTAACTTCTCTTCCTCATCTTCCTCCTTCTGGCTTTAATTTTAATTTTCTCTATGAAATATTCTTCTGGTCAGTATTAATTGTTTTTGATAAAGTTTGCGGAAGTTTATCTATATTTTCTTTTATGGGCTAGTTCTTTTGTTTTCCTTCCATTTAATTATTAAATGAGTTGGCTTTTCTTAGGCCCTATATTTGCAGAAGATTTCTGTGGAAATGAAAGGATGGAGTAATGCAGAGCATAAACTTTCTCCTCCTCTGCTACCCTAGAAGCACACAGCATCTTTCGAATATGGTTTCTCTGTGTGAATCCCTGTGAAACCTGTCCATCCCTGCTTCCCATAACCAGTGCTTCTCCAATCAACCTTGTATTCTCTATTTCCCACAGCCTTTGTTAAAAATTAAACATAATAGATTTTGCATTTTAGAATGAATCTACTACCTTGAATTTCTATATTTACCATCACTGTCTCCCCCTCAAATTTTTGCATTCCTTTGTCTTTTGTTGAATGAAGTTCAGATGCCTGTGTAATAAATACTAATGATATATGGGACAATAAATTTTCTAATTATATGAACTTCTTGAAAGGACAGAGGAGGGCTTTACAGATAATCTTTCAGTAGATAGATGTTGAAAAGACAAGGGGATAGCCTTGGTGTGTCAATAAAAGTGATTATGCTGAACCAAGAAGTTCAGTATTCGGGGACTTATGGTAGACTCATCAGGTTTCCTACACTTGGGGTCATAACCAGTGTAAGAAACTGAGGGGTTCACACATCCAACTAGACTTTCTTTTCCTACCCATAAGTCATAGCTTCAGAGTCCAGGAACAAGAGACAACAGGTATATTTTTCATAATAATTTGAATAAAATGGACTGGAATGTCACCATTTAAGAAGATTGAACAGTTTTTGTTCACCCTAGCACTGGCTGAAACCATATCAACAAATGTTATCCAAAATGCCCTTTCAGGAATTTTTTTAAAAAGTTATGAATATATTTCTTCCTTTGATCCATGCAAGGGATGAAATGTGTATTGATAAACAGAAATATGTGGGCATATGCAGGTAGAATAAAATACTTTCCAAAAATTTGACATAAGTTCAGGACAAGACTTCTTTCACTTACATGTTTACAAATAATCAGATAGCTTTATTTGGAAATAGCTTCTTTTTCATGTTCTTACAGTTGTGCTAGTTGTATTAAAATTTAGAGAAATGTGGTATTTGCAATATTTTATTAAAATCTAATCTTGAGACATTCTCGACCTACTTTTAAAGTTAAAAGTTTTCATAGTTTATTAAAATTCAGCTTAAATTTTAGTGATTGCTGTCTTTACAGGAAACTTCTCTCATTTACTATTGGGCTGTCATATCCTAATTCATGTAGGTTAAAGAATTTTAGGGGTACCTGTGTCGTTCAGTCATTAAGCATCTGCCTTTGGCTCAGGTCATGATCCCAAGGTCCTGGGATTAAGACCCACATAAGGGGCGCCTGGGTGGCTCAGTGGGTTAAAGCCTCTGCCTTCGACTCAGGTCATGATCCCAGGGTCCTGGGATCGAGTCCCACATCGGGCTCTCTACTCAGCAGGGAGCCTGCTTCCTCCTCTCTCTCTGCCTGCCTCTGCCTACTTGTGATCTCTGCCTGTCAAATAAATAAATAAATAATCTTAAAAAAAAAAAAAAAAGACCCACATAAGGTTCCCCGCTCAGCAGAAAGCCTGCTTCTCCCTCTCCGACTCCCCTGTTTATATTCCCTTTCTTGCTGTGTCTCTTTCTGTCAAATAAATAAAAATCTTTAAAAAAAAAAAAGAATTTTAATAATAAAACCATTAAATCCTGTTGTTTTCATTTCAAGAAAATCAAAGCATACCTGAACAGCATAGATAATATGTAGTAATTCAGGGATATACTAACAAGAAGATCTATTCTAATTAAAATATATTGAGTATTAATGAACTTAATCCTATCTTAGAATCAAGTACCTTCTCCTTTACTCCTCTGTGACCCCCACCACACAAAAGCATTCAGCAGTTACACTTCAGATTACATTGGTTTCAGCTATAGATATTTGGAATTAAGGAACAATGCAGCATAAAACTGTGAAAAGGGCAATTCACTGAATTTATATAAGCCTGTCACTAACTAGTTGATCCTGATATTAACTAGTTGGTTGACTTTAGAATTTGTAAAGTTTATAAACTCCTCAAAGCCTCTATATTTCATTTTATTTACAATACAATCAATTTTCTTGAAACAAAACCAGCAAGATTTTCTGGTTACATTATTAAACAATAAACTTAGAATAACATTGTTAAAATATTAAGTTGAAATAAATTATTTATATCTATTATAATGATATAACGGATAGAAAATCATTCTTAAGTCTCTTCAAAGCCAGTATTTTCCATATACATGATGAGAGAGATAAAAATATTAATAAAGTAGACTTTCACCAACATTTGCATTTCCAAATATTATAAAGAGCAAACTAAGATATTTAAGATTAGGTGTGGGTATGGACAGGCTGTGGGTGTAGAGGGAATTAATTGGAATGTTAAGATTAGTACAGTGGAAACAGCCCATGCTCAGCCCAGGTCCTCTCAGATCCTTGTCTCTTTTCTATGTGACACTTGCCCAGGTTTATAGTGTGTTTGATTTTATAAGCAAGCCCTCAGCTGCAACTGTTCTTTGGGATACTGCCCTCCCGGTACTAGAGCAGATCTG
This sequence comes from Mustela nivalis, assembly GCF_964662115.1. Lineage (NCBI taxonomy): Eukaryota > Metazoa > Chordata > Mammalia > Carnivora > Mustelidae > Mustela > Mustela nivalis. The sequence goes on along the minus strand of NC_139022.1, from coordinate 156,717,641 downwards.
TGTATACAAGCAGAGAGAGCAGAGGTAACTCACAGTCATCTCTTAGTCAATAAATAGTGAATGCAGGTGTAAGCCCAGCTCTTGCTCCCAGGGCCAGGAAAAAAAAAAATGTCCAGTGTAATTTATGGCTGAATCTGGGGCATTGCCAAAAATTGCACCCTTTGTTGACTTGTTCCCCTTCCCTCTTCTCCGTCCTCCACTCATTTCCTGGTTTTGCTCAGAAGTGTTTCCTTAATTTATTACATGCAAATGAATCTTCACCTAAGGATCTTCCCCTGGGGAACCCATATTACCATGATACCTTTTAAAAGCAGAGCAAGCAAGACATGAAGTTTGAATGAAAATAAACACTTAAATACTATCTGTAGGGTTTTCTTTAGAAAACCATGTATATTTTTCATTTTTATCTTCATTAAAACCACCTAAATTATAGGGGCACCTGTATGGCTCAGTGGGTTAAGCCTCTGCCTTTGGCTCAAGTCATGATCTCAGTGTCCTGGGATCAAGTCCCACATCGGGCTCTCTGCTCAGCAGGGAGCCTGCTTCCCCCTCTCTCTCTGCCTACTTGTGATCTCTCTTTCTCTCTGTGTCAAATAAATAAATTCTTTAAAAAAAAAACCTAAATTATCAATTTTTTATAGAAGCAGATCATACTTCAAATAAAATTATGGAGGAAATGAAAGGCTTTGTGAAGAATTACTACATAATTTCAATATTAATAACAGTAAGGAAAGAGTAAGTAATAACAACAGAATATATAACTAAGAGTATTTTATAAAGTTATTTGTTTAAATACAATTATTAGAAAAATAAAACCTTGCAGAAAATAATGGAATGACACATTTAAAATTATGAATGAAAAACTTAAATATGAAGTCGAATAAGTGTAAAGGGATAAGAGAGAAACCATAAATAAGAGGAGAATGATTAGGGACACGTGGGTGGCTCAGTGGGTTAGGCCTCTGCCTTCAGCTCAGGTCATGGTCTCAGGGTCCTGGGATGGAGCCCCACATCCGGCTCTCTGCCCAGCAGGGAGCCTGCTTCCCTCTCGCTCTCTGCCTGCCTCTCTGCCTATTTGTGATCTCTCTCTCTCTGTCAAATAAATAAATAAATAAATAAATAGAATGATTAGAAGAATGAGGGGCACCTGGGTGACTCAGTCAGTTGAATGACAGCCTCTCATTTTCCACTTGGTCCTGAGATCAAGTCCTGCATTAACACAGAGTCCACTTGAATTTCTTTCCCTCTGTCCCTCCCCCAACTTTTGCATGTGCATGCTCTCTCTCTCCTTCTCAAATAAATAAATAAATCTTAAAAATATGCATGTTAGGAATGAAAAAATGTTACTACAGATCTTTTAGACATTAAAAAAATAATAAAAATAATATTAAAAATAAAAAGATAATAAAAATTCCCTTTTTGGGGAATGGTGGATTAAAAATCTATTGAATAATTGCCCTGCAGAAAACTTTTCTTAAATTAAACACAAAATCTATTAACATAAAGAAAAAAAATGATGAGTAGACTACATTAAAAGTATGAACTCCTGTTATTCAAAATCCCCATTATGGGAATGTAAAAGTCAACCACAGATTAGGAGAAGAGATTTGCAACATATATATTACATATATTCAAGAGACTTATATCCAGAATAATGAAGGAAGAAAAATCAGCTCAATTAAAACATGTAAAGGACTTAAGCAGGTGGTCCTTTGCTAACAAAGCGCCCAAGAACTGTGCAGCTAGTCTTTTTTTTTTTTCTAAGATTTTATTTATTTATTTGACAGGCAGAGATCACAAGTAGGCAGAGAGGGAGGCAGACTTCCTGCTGAGCAGAGAGCCGGACTCAGGGCTCAATCCCAGAACCCTGAGATCATGACCTGAGTCAAAGGCAGAGGCTTTAACCCACTGAGCCACCCAGGTGCCCCCTGGGCAGCTAGTCTTGAGGGAAGATCTGAGGAGCCCTTCACAACATCAGCAATTAATGCAATACTATGACAATGACAATGAACAATTTATCCCTCTGTGAAATATGGACAAACACTACAAACTTCATGTTAGGTGAAAAAACAACAAAATTGCTTAATTTTATTTATATAAATTCAAAACAGGAAAAGCTAAACTTGATTTTCACAGCCAAGTATATGGCTACCAAAGGCGAGTGGTAAGTGACTAGGAGGGGCCAAGCAATGTCTTGGGTGATGTTAACATCCTATTTATTGATCCACTGCATAGTACATGAGTGTGCTCGCTTTGTTAAAATCAATTTGACACTAACATTATGATTGGTTCTGTATGCATATTCTGTGCCAAGAGAATGCAAAGACAGAGTGACTGATAGTTATGTCCCCCAAATGCAGCAACAGTGTTTACAGAGTAGAAACAATAGGTAATGCAAGGAGAGAAAAACAGAAACCCACAAATCGCAGGGATTTTAAGACACCTCTCACAATTAACTGGACAAAATGTTGGTAAATGTACATTATATAAAAAACAGAATCAAAAGTATGTGATATCTATTTAACATATATATTTGAGCCATGATGAAAACAAACTTTTTCAAATCTTAGAGAACATTAATTCCTGTTCCCTAAACCACACACATAAAACACACTTCAACAGTTCCCAAAGAATCAAAGTAACAGAAACAGCCTTCACTGAGCAAAACAAAACAAAATCGACATTAATAACACCCAAAATAAAAAGGCCCTTTCACTGATAAATAAAAATAACCTTGAATCCAAGGAGAAAAACAAACCAAATTTATAAAGATTTTCTTGGAAATAAAGTGAAAATAAAATGTATCAAAATGTATATACTATAACCATGAAATGTAGGTAAGAAGTTCCTAGGCCTTTTACACATATATACATCCACATTCATCAAAACTTGTTGAATTTGGTCATAGTTTTTTCTTCCTAGAATTTTCTTCCTTTCATTTCTTCCTATTGGAATCATACCCTTCCTTTCAGATTCACCTAAAATTAATTCCTTCATCAAACATGCCTCTTTGTTCTTCTCCAAAACTAAACAGAAGATTGCCTTGTTCAACGAAGATATAAACAAATTTTATTTTATTTCAAAGTTTTGAGATGGCATAGGAATGTGTTTGTATATATTTATGAATATTATTGTTTTCTATTGTTCCTTGTATTCATCAACTTTTATTAAACATCAATTTGACCAAAGAGCTAGACCAACTGTTATAGATCTTTAACTAACTAGCTAACTAACTAACTAAATAAATAAATAAATCTTTGCTTTGTTAGTAGACGGTATTTAATAACTACTTTAAACTAAATTAAAATGTCTTAAAGTTATTTGTCCATTTGCCTAACTTTCATTTTCTTCATTAAATAGTTTCTTAAAGTTTTAATATACACAATTACAATTATGATTTCAGTTGTATTTTGCAGAAACCTCCACAGACTTAAAGTCAGTGGCATGCAACTCTGCACATTGTCATTCAAAGGAAATTTTCAGTTCTGAATCAGTATTTCTTAATTAGTCATTTTGAAAAAGCTTAATATTTTGATGGAACGTATCTTTCTCCCAGGGTCTCTATATGAACAATAATCATTGGTAGCAATTAAGACTGCCTAATCTTTGATGAGCATATTTTAGTTCACTTATGAGTTTCCCTCTTGCTTCTTTTATCTCTTAATAATAGACTGATAACTTTTAATGTTATATCCCTTCCCTTTTCATAGGAGAAGCTCAGGTCAGTTCAGGTTGAATTTTCCCAAGTGCTTTGATAATCAGAATAATGTTTCTGGTGTGTATATGAAAACTACCGGTATAAAATCTAATATGCTGGCATGCTGAAGAAATAAATGGTGGCAGGATTCCAGAAAGGATTAAATTCATTGAATAGCTGTTAATAAGGTTTTTACTCAGGGGTGATTCTTCTCTCTCATTTCCTCTCTTGGTGCTAGCAAGTCCAAAAACAGTTTTCCCTAATGAATTATTGAATCAGGCAAGATAAAATAATATAAATGAACATAGCAAAATTTCTATTAAATGATACAATCCTAAAGAGTTTTACAAACTCACTTATTATGTAAAATAACTTTAGATAGCTGAAGAACACAGAAACAGTAAGATGAATAAATATTTCTCTGTGACACAAGAATTATAAAGATATATTAGTTATATATAAATATGGTCTTAGCAAAGGTTCACTTTAAATATCTGGGGTAGCCTGCAACTGTAGAAGAAGGCAGAAAAAAAAGTGGTAACTTCATGTTGCCAAACACAAGGAGTCATTTTTACAATGAAGGGAGCTGATTTTCTTATTGTACACAAATTAGTCTTATGATTCATAAGTTAGATATTTATAAGAAACACATTTAAATTGAGATACTAGGTTTGATAGCTGTTTCCCACAGCTAAGAGGAAAAAATTACATTAATGTGCTTTCTTCCTTAAAAATTGAGGCACTCCCTCTTTGTTTCTCACTGTAAATATAAACTAGAGGGAAAAAAAAGTATATTTTCAGGTAAGAAAAGTGTCACTAAGACAAAAATAAAGACCTTAAGGTCATTAAGTTGGAAAAATAATTTTATGGACTCCTTTGTCTTTTCTATTACCAATATGTATAAAAATTGTCTCCTTCATAAGGTCCTAAGTTTTTCAAGTGCCAGCTATATGTTTTCAAATCATGTATACAGAAATATGCTAATATGCTGCTTACATACTTAACATACTTAACCTCAAAATGGGTATTTAGACATCACTTACACTAAGGAGGATGGGCTTTAAGGTTAGATGCACCAGTGTTTGAATTACTCTACTGACCTGCTGTGTTGTCTTGGAAAATTCAGGTTCACAGCTTTGAGCTTCAGTTTTGATATAAAAAATGGTGAAAAAAATAAAACAGCTATCTTGTAGTGTTAGTCTGAGAATAAAATAAGATAATAAATATAAGGGGCCTTGCAGAATGTCTAACATAATGCACACTAAACACAAAGTGTTGGTAGCAAAATAATACCATTAACACTAACATCATTATAAAATACAACACCTGTCACAATATCCCCTCTTGACTTTTCTGAAATTGCCTTTCATGATATCCTATGGTTCTTTTCTTAACATCTATGAACCCCAGTGTGCTGAGATTATAACCTGCAACAACAATCTAGAAGAGAGATAGCCTCCATTCAATGCATGAAGAATAAACTTGTTCTCTTCTTTGCAATAGTAAAATATATGGTTTTTGAAATTTCTGAAATTAGTTGTCTTTCAAAGTTCACTTACTAGAAAGAAATATAAATCCTCCATGAAAAAATCTTTAGGGAGAAGAAGCACGATGGCAGAGGAGTAGGAAGCTGAAATAGAATTAGGTCCCAGGAGTTCAGGTAGATAGTTATCAACACATTCTGAACACCTACATATGCAATAGGACATAGAAGAGAAGAACAGCCATTCTAGGAAGAGAAAATCAACCACTTTCTGGAAGGTAGGAGGAGCAGAGAAGTGAATCTGAAGCCTCGGGAAGAGAGACTGTGGGAGGAGAGGCCAGCTCCCAGCAAGTGGTAGAGCAGCAGAGCACAAAATTAGAACTTTTACCAGTCAGCTCCACAGAAGGATGTCTCTCCAGAGGCTAAGTGTGGGTGGAGCCCTCACAAGGACAGTGTGGTCTCAGGACCCACAGGGTCACAGAAAGACTGGAGGTGTCTGAGTGTGACAGAGCTGCCAGGTATCAGAGTGGGGAAGCTGGCTACAGAGATGGAGCTGAGAAGTGAGCTCTCAGATTGGGGATACCTTAACCCATGATCTGAGGCACCTTCGGGCCATTGCTCTTCGAGCAGGGATCCCACAAGTGGCAAACCCGGGGGGACTCACCTTCCCCCAATGGAAGGAGTGGCACAGGAGTGCACTGCAGGAATCTACTGGGTTTGGAGACTCCAAATGGGGCTGTGTGCCAGAGATAGAAAAAGTCAGTCACAGGCCGGGTGAACACAGAGTGCAGCCAGAGACCAGGAAGATGGGACAGATCGACTGATTTCTCTGAGGGCACACTGAGGAGTGGGGTTCCAAGCTCTTGGTTTCCTCTGGGCTGGATATTTGGAGGCCACTATTTTCATTCCAGTCCTCCAAAGCTCTACAAAAAGCGTTCAGGGAACAAAAGCTCCCAAGGGAAAACCCCAGCAGATTATTTAGCCTGGCCCCTGGCAAGGATGGTGCAATTCTGCCTCAGGCAAAGACATTTGAGAATCACTGCAACAGGTGCATCCCACAGAAGATCAGAAAAAATATCCAGCCAAGACAAAGTTAACCAAATAAATGAGAACTGTGGAACTCCAGAGCTAGGGGAAAACAACACATAGAATTCATGGCTTTTCCCCCATGACCCTTTAGTCTCGCAAAGTCAATTTTTTTTTAACTCGATTTTTTTCTAATTCTATTTTTTTAACTTTTCCTCTTTCAAGGTTTTTAAACTATTTTATCTTATTAACAAATTTAAAAAAAAAACTCAAAATATACCCTAAATCTAGCTCCAGCCTGACCATTCTCTCCTCTTTTTTTTTAATCTTTCCTACCAACATATCTTATCAATTCAATTCTTAGGAACTTTTTAAATTTTCATCTGTACACTTAGATTACATCCCTTCATCGTGTTTAACCTTTATTTTGTGTGTGTGTATATATCACACACACACAATTGTGTACATATATATTTATTTATATTTATATTTTGTGTGTGTGTGTGTGTGTATATATATATATATATACATATATATATATATATATATAAGATTTTCATTCTTTAATATTTTGGGAGCTAGTTTCTTCTACAAGATCAGAATACATACAAAGTCAAGTGGGTGGCTCTGTTCTATTCACCAGTCTAATATATATACATATATGTATATGTATATATATATTTTTTTTTTCATATTGTTTATTGTTAAATTTTCCCCCTTTCTTCTACTCCTGGTTTTGGGTCTCTTCTGATTTGGTTATACTATATATTTCTGAGGTCTTTGCCACCTTTTTAGTATTATACTCTATCATTCATATATTCATGTCTGGATAAAATGACAAGGCAGAAAAAAACCACCACAAAAAAAAAAAAAAAAAGAACAACAACAACAACAACAACAACACGAGGCAGTACTGATGGCTAGGGACCTAATCAATATGGACATAGGTAATATGCCAAAACTAGAGTTCAGAATAATGATTATCAAGGTGCTAGTTGGGCTTGAAAAAGGCATGAAAGAGATTAGAGAATCCCTTCTGGAGAAATAAAATCCCTTTGTGGACAAATAAAGAACTAAAATCTAACCAAGTTGAAGTCAAAAGGGCTATTAATGAGGTACAACAAAAAATGGAGGCTCTTACTGCTAGGATAAATGAGGCAGAAGAGAGAATTAGTGATATAGAAGACCAAATGATGGAGAATAAAGAAGCTGAGCAAAAGAGAGACAAACAACTACTGGACCATGAGGGGAGAATTCAAGAGATCAGTGATACCATAAGACATAAGATGAAACAATATTAAAATAATTGGGATTCCCAAAGAAGATGAAAGAGAAAGAGGGAAAAAAGGTATATTGGAACAAATTATAATAGAGAATTTCCCTAATATGGCAAAGGGAACAAGCATCAAAATTCACAGAGGCACAGAGGCACAGAGAATCCCCCTCAAAATAAAAAAATAAAAAAAGGCCCACACACCCTCATCTAATAGTAAAATGTAAAAGTCTCATTGACAAAGAGAAAATCCCAAAAGCTGCTCTGGACAAGAGGTCTGCAACATACAATGGGAGAAATATTAAAGTGACAGCAGACTTACCTACAGAGACCTGGAAGACCAGAAAGAACTGGCATGAACTATTCAGAGCACTAAATGAGAAAAATATGCAGCCAAGAATACTATACCCAGCTAGGATGTCATGGAAAATAGAAAGAGCAATAAAAAGCTTCCAGAACAAACAAAAATTAATAGAATTTGCAAACACCAAACCAACCCTACAGGAAATATTGAAAGGGGATCTCCAAGCAAGGAGAGATCCTAAAAATAATAGACCAGAAAGGAATAGAGACAATTTCCAGTAACAGTCACGTTACAGCCAATACAATGGCACTAAATTTATACCTTTCAATTGTTACCCTGAATGTAAAAGGGCTAAATGCCCCAATCAAAAGACACAGGGTATCAGAATGGATAAAAAAAAAAACAAGAACCATTTATATGCCATCTAAAATGTTAAAGACACTCATTTCAGACCCAAAGACACCTTCAGATTTAAAGTGAGTGGATGGAAAAAAATTTACCATGCTAATGGACATCAAAAGAAGCTGGGGTGGCAATCTTATATCAGATAAATTAGATTTTAAGCCAAAGACTATAATAAGAGATGAGGAAGGACACTATATCATAATCAAAGGGTCTGTCCAACAAGAAAATCTAACAATTTTAAATATCTATTTCCCTAACATAAGAGCAGCCAATTATATAAACCAATTAATAACAAAATCAAAGAAACACATCAACAATATTACAATAACAGTAGGGGTCTTTCACACCCCTCACTGAAATGGACAGATCATCCAAGAAAAGATCAACAAGGAAATAAAGGCCTTAAAGGACACACTGGACCAGATGGACATCACAGATATATTCAGAACATTCCATCCCAAAGCAACAGAATACACATTCTTCTCTAGTGCACATTGAATATTCTCCAGAGTAGATCACATCCTGGGTCACAAATCAGGTCTCAACCAGTACCAAAAGATTGGGATCATTCTCTGCATACTTCAAACCACAATGCTCTGAAGCTAGAACTCAATCACAAGAAGAAAATTGGAAAGAACTCAAATACATGGAAACTAAAGAGCATCCTACTAAAGAATGAATGGGTCAACCAGGAAGTTAAAGAAGAATTGAAAAAAATTTATGAAATCAGATGAAAATGAAAACACAACTGTTCAAAATATGTGGGACACAGCTATGGCAGTCCTGAGAGGAACCTGAGAGGAATATAGCAATACAAGTCTTTCTCAAGAAACAAGAAAGGTCTCAAGTATGTGACCTAATCCTACACCCAAAGGAGCTGGAGAAATAACACCAATGAAAGCCTAAACCCAGCAGGAGAAGAGAAATCATAAGGATCAGAGCAGAAATCAATGAAATAGGAACCAAAGGAACAGTAGAACAGATCAACGAAACTAGGAGCTGGTTCTATGAAAGAATTAATTAGATTGATAACCCCCTGGCCAGACTTACCAAAAAGAAAAGAGAAAGGGCCCAAATTAATAAAATCATGAATAAAAGAGGAGAGATCACAACCAACACCAAAGAAATACAAACAATTATAAAAACATACTATGAGCAACTATATGCCAGCTAATTTGACAATCTGGAAGAAATGGATACATTCCTAGAGATATATAAATGACCAAAACTGAACCAGGAAGAAACAGAAAACCTGAACAGACCCATAACCAGTAAGGAGATTGAAGCAGTCATCAAAAATCTCCCAACAAACAAGTGCCCCGGGCCAGATGGCTTTCCAGGGGAATTTTACCAAATATTTATCGAGAATTATTACTTATTCTCCTGAAACAGTTCAAAAAAATAGAAATGGAAGGAAAACTTTCAAAATTATATTACGAGGCCAGCATTACCTTGATCCCCAAACCAGACAGAAACCCCAAGAAAAAGGAGAATTTCAGACCAATATTCTTGATGAACACAGATGTGAAAATTCTCACCAAAATACTAACCAATAAGATCCAAAATTCCACCTTGGATCATAAAGTCCTCTACTTCCTGGGGTTGATTGTGAAACCAATAAAATCAATACACTAGTTACTCAGAGTCTTTCCCTCGCAAATTCTAAGAGACAGTTTGCTTCATGCCTGGTTGGTGTTTCCTGTCTTTCTCCTTAAAAAATTTGGCACCTTTGGTGACACAAACAGTTAATGAGATTATTACAACCTATTGTTTATTCATCAAAGCATAAGTTGCTTTTTGGTTTTGTCAGTAAAACAAAGGTGTTCATTGTTAGAAAAGTATTAAAAACACAAAATTAAGACACATGTAAATTTGCTCAATTAGTGTTACAACCTGATATAAATCACTTAATTGCTCCTGGAGATGGCAATTTTCTTATGTTTAAATCAAAATGTTTGGGACACCTGGGTGGGTCAGTCAGTTAAGAGTCTGACTCTTGATCTCAGCTCAGGTCATATCAGGGTCCTGAGACCGAGGACCATGTGAAGCTCCATGATCAGCCCTGAGTCTGCTTGTGATTTTTCTCCCTCCCTCTCCCTCTGCCTCTCCCTTGTTCATGACTCTCTAAATAAATAAATAAATAAACAAATAAAAGCTTTAGAAATCAATCAATTAATCAAAATGTTTGACCAGATGTCACCAGTGATAAATAATAAAATGTTCAAATATTAGAGGACTTTAAGGAACTTACATATAGAGATACAGCAAATTATGCATCAAATTGAAGTGAGTGTTACGTGAATGTTTTACTTTTCCCATTGGTAACAAATAAATAATTGCCTGGATCTTAAAATTTCACATATTTTGAAGGAAATCACTTTCTCATTCTCTTGTATTTTCTTCTCCATAATTGCTTAGACCATCTTTATGCTGTCTTGAAAGCAGATTCCAAGATAAGAATTCAAGTGCAAGGGGCTTATTTGAAAGATACAGAAAACAATCTCAGAGCAGCAAAGAAATTTGATAGGAAAATGAAGGAAGCCAGCTACCACAGTGATCATCTAAAATTTAACCACATGGAAAAATTATGGGAAATAATACAGCACATGTCTCAAGATTTTTCTACCCTATAAGCAAGTGGAGAGGAAGCTGGGGTATTTACACACCAACTCTTGTTCCTTGTGGAGTTAATGCTATGCTCTGAGAGTATAATTCCCTTGCTGGTCAGTGTGATCCTGAAGGGAGAAAGGGTTTCAGATAAAGTCCCCAGACATCAAGATATATATCCTGAAAATTGGAAGTCCACTGAAGTAGTCATGGTAGGATATGGATATTTTGGGTACAGCATCTGTATACCAGCTTCATAATGGGTAAAATAGATACATTAACTCTGCAACTGTCACAAAAATACCTGGGGGCAGAAAGGTGGGGTAGAGAGAAAGAAAGAAGAGAGAGAAAAAGAGGAAAGAGAGAAGAGGGAATTCAAATTACCTTTTTTTCTCCTAAGGTCAATGTCATCTTCCTGTTTTTTAAGGATGATGAAAATAAAATTTTAAAAAAATCATTGTCTTTTGATATCCCCATATTTGTTATAAGTGGATCTACAAATAGGGACCCAGTTAAATATTATAGAGCTCAACAAAACTGTAAAAAAGAAACAAAAAATTGGGATTCTTACTAATTTCAGTATTATTTCAACTCAATTTTACTTTTATTTTTTTCATTGAAGATAAGTAAGTGAAAAATTTTTCATAGACAAGTAATTTATACAGGGCAAACTTCATAGTTCTGGAAGAAAGACTCAGATTTCCTCTCAGAAAATATCCATTATACACTCCAGTGGAAGATTTCATGTTTTCTGTTTACACATTCAGATAATAGTTATTTTATAGCAAATTTTTCCTAACAATATTTTTTATCTTTCTTTTCTTTGTCTTCTTAGAATTTTTAATAAAAGTGAGTAGATCTGTGTTATGACCCTCAGAAGTGGATAACAAATACATGGACAAATACGTCTAAAGACTCCAACAGTCTCAGCAGCCAGAACAATTATGCAGGTTAATGAGGTATTCAAGTTCATGAAAGTCTGATGTGAAGCATTTGACACCCATCAATTTAATTCCTAGACTCATCAAATTTTAGTGGGAGATTAAACTATGGCTACAGTAGGAGTAAATGCTTGTAGACTCCAAAATGTGTCATGGTATTAATTAAAAACAGATCTCTGATGATCAAACCCTCAATTAAACAACTCTTTTCACTTCACTTACATTTTTATAATAAATATATAAGCCAGCTTTAAAACAAACCTGAGTGATAGATTTTAAAAATAAGAGACCACATTATTTTCTTTTGTAAGCATTTCCATTTCTATGGATTTACATCCATACACCTGTATCTACCATGAGGTGGGCTGCCTCTTCACTCTTCACAAGTGACCTTGACTTCACAAAGTCAGATGGTGATTGACCCCCAAATATGACTATCTCTTCAATAATTTTATAAATAAACTTTATATTTTAGAATAGTTTTGGATTTGCAGAAAAGTTGTAAAGACATATAGAGAGTTTACTCCATACCAGCTTGCCCTGTCATTAACACAGTACTTTATTACGGTGCATTTATCCTAAGTAATGAGCCAACATCGCTACGTTCTTAACTAAGTGCCATATTTTATTTGGATTCTATTAGTTTTCCCCTAATGTTCTTTCTCTGTTTCAGCATCCAATACAGGTTACCATATAATATTCTGTCATCATATGTCCTTGACCTCCCCTAGACCAAGAGAGTTTCTCAGACTTTCCTTGCTTTCCATGACTGAGAGTTTTGAGGGGTACTACACAAATATTTTATAGAATGTTCCTCAATGTGAGTTTATCTGATGTTTATCTAGTGGTTAGAAAAAAAAATAATTAATGGCTTTTGAGGAATAAGATCAGAGTTGAAGTGCCATTCTCATCTTATCAGGTCACATATACATACTTCAACATGATTTAACACTGATGATGTAAGCATGACCACCTGGCTGAGATGGTGTTGTCCACGTCTCACCACTCTGAAGGTTTTTTTTGTTTTCTCCTTTCCCTACTTTGCTCTTTGGATGCAAATCACTAAGCTGACCCCACACCTAAAGGATGGAGAATTAAAGTCTACCTTCTTGAGGAATGGGTAATATAATTCATTTGGAATCCTCCTATATTGGAGATTGTCTTCTCCATTTTTAAATTATTCAAGCATTTATTCATTTCAATAGAAAGTCACACATGTTTCTATTATACATTGGATTATAATCTGATAGTATATTATGTATTTTGTGGCAACTTTGGCTATTAGGAACTTTTTCAGTTTGGTCCCTCTGATGTAACTTCATCACTTTGTGTTTTTAAGCATTTCCCCAATCATTTCGTAAATATCCAATTATGTTCAATAAATAGAAAAATGGACAAAATTCTTAACACCAGAAAGTTCTAATTAAGCAGAAGTTGCTATTCCCTAAACATTATGATTAACTTAAATTTAAATTTCATTGTTTGTGTATAGTGCATGCAGATCTTGATATCTGAAAGTACTGAGACATGTACTGAGATATTACTATGCTTTTTGACATTTACATTATTTTAGAAATAATTTTAATTTTATTTACAAAGCATGAATTTTAGCAATTTTTGAATATATAGCATGCACATATATGATATTTGCTATGTATTTTCCAATGCTTTTAACCAGGGAAATAAAATATATAGATAGAGAGATAGATATAGAAAGATATAGATATATGTTGTTCCCACAATAAGATACTTGAGATATTAAGAGTTACTTCTCAGATAAAGATTTTTGTTTCCAAGATACAATTTAGTAAATTAAACTTCATGGATCTACACTGCTCATATTAAAATCATTTTAAAATAAAACAAATAATAAACACTTGTTAAAACAAAATTAGTTTTGTTAAAATAATAGTCATTCAATAAAGAAAAAGCTGATTTTCCACAAATGCTATACCCAAATCCAGCTCTGCTCTGTAAATATTATCACCATTACCAGTTTACTGGTATAATTACATACTTACATAAGAATCAAAGAAAAACAGAGTATTATTTCTTTTTTAATTTTATATAATTTCTCTGTGACTTGCTCTTCCCATTTGTGAAATGAGTATAACAACATTACTACCTTGTAAATTTTGGGGAGGATTACTCCTGTTAATAAAATTTTTTCTTAGGTTTGTGTCTGGCAATATAGAATCATCAAGAAATTTTTTAAACACACTAAGAATATTTTTATAAATATGCATAAAACCTAGTATTTTTTAACCAATGCATTGGATTCCATAGAATGTGTGTCTGTGTGGTTTATTCAAATAATTCTCATGGATGAGCTTTTATAGTTGTTTTATTTATATATTTATTGTTTATTTATTTCTCATAATTAAAATCTCTCTGTCATCATAATTCTTGTGAAAGCTGCTTTGAATATATATGTTGAAGTATAAAGATGCAAATATGTGGAATTTCGATAAGTATTGTTAAATAGCCCTCTAACATATATTGGATATATTCTTTAAATTTTTTGTCTGATTGGTAAATACAGCATTTTTTATTTTAGTTGTGATTCTTTGATTTCCATCAAAACTACGTGTTTTTATCTATTACCAAAAATTAGGATGCCCTACTCAGTAAATTGTCAGTTCTTATTCTTTACTTCACTCCCCATTCAGATGTTTGTCTTTTTCTTTTTGACTTGTTATAAATATTTTAAATATTCCCTATCAATCTCTTGGTTTTCCACTTTTTAAATTATACATCTTCCTGGGTCAGAAGTTCCCAATACATCAATATAATCTATCTTTTGCTGTGCATCTCATATTGTGTCTAAGATGACATTTGCTAATGAAATGTCATAAACTTATTTTCCTCTATTTTCTTCTAATAAAATATTTTTATCTATCTTGTGTTAGATTTATCAGGAATTTAACTTATTTTGGTAAATAGTATTTTAAAGATTTCTGTTATTTTTCAAATAGCCAATGATCTCAAAACCGTTTATTGACCTGTTCATCTTTCTCTAATGTCTCAAAATGCCACTGTTACAGTTAATTCTCACACTGAACTTTTTCTGGGCCCACTATTTTGTTTTACAATTTTTACAAAATTATCTTGGCAACCTCATAACTATTTTTTGCTTTCACTGAGTTTTAGAACCAGTTCATCAGGTTACATTGAAACACAGTACCAATTTCTTAATAACATTGAACCAAATTTATGTATAACTAAGGTAGAAATGACATATTACAATACTAAAGATTTCTATACAGAAACATGGTGTTTCTCTATTCAGTGGGAGTTTTTACTCATGAGGAAAGTTTTATATTTCTCTTCATATGATTATTATATATTCTGATTAGTTCTATTCCAATTTATTTTATAATTTTGCTACTATTATGGATGACAACTTACTCTTTTATTTTAAATTGGTTTTTGCTGATGCATAATAAACCTATTAATTTTTATGTTAATCTCATATCTCCTCATTTTGTTAAATTCTCTTATTTTAATGTTTCTCAATTGATTTTATTGTATTTTCTAGATTGATTATCATATTTTCTCAATATAATAAAAGATTGTGTTTACACACAATGTAGTGTTTATACTTTTATTTCTCTTCTGTACTATTTTTTTAACTAGAAATCTAATGGCTTTTTAATATTGAATAGTATTAATGAGGGCAGTCATGTTGCCTATGTTACTTAATTTAGATACCAATAATACATATATATATTTGTTTTGTTTTGTTCTGTTTTACTGAGTATGAATTTTGTTGAAAATCTCTCTTCTCTTTCTAGAAAAATACAAACACATATCAGATGGAGATGGAATTTTCACAAATATATTTAGATTTTCTACTGAGATTAATACATACTCAAATACATTTAGAATACTTTCACTTCAATATTATTTGTAATGTGAATCATTTTGCTGTTGCAAGTCATGAGTGGGAAATTCACTTGGCTCTAATACATTATTGTATTAGTATATCAATACACTTAGTTAAATAATGTTTTATTTAAGATGTACACCTCCACATAAATATATGAGATTGACTTTGGGTGTTGGATTTTTTTTTTATTGTTTGTTTGCTTGCTTGATTTAAAGTTAACCTATGTGTATTCCTTTATTTTTGTACTTTACGCTGCCCTGTTCTCATTTTGATTATGGGGATATTAGTCTCATTAAATACACTAAATAGCTTTCATTCTCTTTTGTAATCTAGAGTATTTTACTCTATTTGGAAATTATCTGTTCCCAATATTTAGACACTAAGTTCTTGTCAAACCATTTGGGACTGGTGTCTAATATAAGTACACAAACTTGTGGCTTCTTTCTTACATTGTTATGACTTCTCCAATTTTGAGGGGCAAATGTTTAGAATTTCTACAAACATTTCTAAAATAATATATTAGAGTCAGGATCAGAATAGTAATAGCTTGTTTAGTAATAGTAATAGATTAGTAATTAGTAATAGAATAAATTAGTAATAGAAGAGTAATAGATTAGTAATAGTAATAGCGTTTTCTAATTTGAAACTCTTGTTATTAAACCCACTGTGTAGGTTTTAAAACCTAAATCCAAACAAAACTGAGTGTAGGGGAGATATGAGAGAGAAAAGCTTTAATTTGGTGAAACTAGAATTTTGAATACCTCTAAATTATGGCTATTTGGTTGTACATACATAAACTATGGCATCTGTGCAGACTTTTATCTAATCTAGAGGTAAGTAAGAAAGAGTGATCCAACAGAGAAAATTCGAAGGAGGTGTGAAAAAAACAAATGAGTTGCTTTCTGCTCACTCAAAACAGACTCCCAACTTGCTCCAAAAACCAGTTCCATTAGTGAGCAGTATTATTAGAATCTCCAGGATACAACTCTTACCGGTAAAAAAATTTTTATAAATTATTATGAAGTTCATTTTATCTGCCCATTGCCTAACCCTTTCCTTTTTAAGAACAGTACCATTGCCTTACCACCATACCACTATTAAAGTTTTTTTTTTTTTCTGAAATGAAGAAACCTTTCAAAATTAATTCAAACTTCTGTCTCTAATAAAACAGATAGTTATTTTTGAATGACACTTCAAGTCTAAAAATGGCTGCTGTTCTCACCCTGAGCTCAATTCTATCCTTCAGCAGCTCAGTAAAAACAATCACTCTGCAGTTATATTTGCAGTGTCTGGTGCCACCACTTGCTATATAATAGGTACTCAATAATATTTATCATATGTCTCATACACACACATACTCACACAAATGTACAGACACACATAAGAAGATAATGATCCGTATTAACTTTTCAGATCTTATTTGCTGTTGTGTTCTAAGTCATAGTTAAGCTGAAGTAAAACTGTC
Organism: Mustela nivalis; assembly: GCF_964662115.1. Classification (NCBI taxonomy): domain Eukaryota; kingdom Metazoa; phylum Chordata; class Mammalia; order Carnivora; family Mustelidae; genus Mustela; species Mustela nivalis. Next base: position 156,700,551 of record NC_139022.1, on the reverse strand, counting down.
TCCAATCTACACATCCTACCCTAATTCAATCAGTTTGTAAGCGGAGAACTCCCAAGTGAGCTATCTTAATTTTATTATCCATTCTTTTCAGAGAAGTAGATAATTGAGATATATTTTCTACTTACCTTTGTTATATTGATTTGCAAACACTAAATTTAGCTAAACTGGAAAAAAAAAACAGTTATGTAGAGGTATTGAGACATGACTTTAAGTAACAGATTTGGAACTTTAATACATCATTTCCCCCTTTAGAAGCCTAGCACCTGGGGTGCCTGGGTGGCTCAGTGGGTTAAAAGCCTCTGCTTTCGGCTCGGGTCATGATCCCAGGGTCCTGGGATCGAGCCCCACATTGGGCTCTCTGCTTGGCGGGGAGCCTGCTTCCTCCTCTCTCTCTGCCTGCCTCTCTGCCTACTTGTGATCTCTCTCTGTCGAATAAATAAAATCTTTAAAAAAAAAAAAAAAAAGAAAGAAACCTAGCATCTTTCTGCATATGAGAACATAAGGAAATTAGGGCAATTAAGTAACTTGGTAAGAAATATTTGCAGATTCTTTTTTTATGACTTTACTAAAGTTCTACTACCAGGAACAAAACACCTAATGGGCTCTAATATATTTTAATTGTATTTTTTTAATACATTGATTCTTGAGTCTCCACATTGTATTCGATACCTCTATGGTCCTAAGGGAGACAATGACTGCTTTACATTTCAGTATGTTGAATTTCTTATATTGCAGTGTTTCTGGAGAATGAAAGGTAGAGGCATCCTTAGTTTTTTATATCCCTGTTAATTGGCTTTGACTATGTTGCTAATAAAGCTAACAGAATTCTGATGGAAGTAGTAATCTGTAAAAAACTGTTTGTCATCAGATAAAAACACTAACATAAATACAAACACTGAGGCACCTAAATTCCTCAGAAAGGACTTGAAAATACTGAGCAACACAATCCTAATGCTATCACACCCACCTCAGAAAATTGAATTGTTTCTGAATTTACAGAGAAATCTATTTATCATCTTTTAACTAGTCTCAGAAGCTATGTCTCCACCATTCAGCTCATAGTGAAACATAAATTATTAACAATGAAAAAAAAAAAAACTTGAATTGATTCTCCATTGTCTTGAGTTTTGAAGAGAAACATGACTCCAAATGGAAACAAATAGATGATCTGAGGTGGTTAAGGATGAGGAAGAAGGGTTTTCTAAAAACAGCCTGGTTTCCTTTTTATTTTTGTATGATAAAAAATAGACATTCTTAGAGGGGTAAATTTCCAAATGAATGTTAAATTTATAAAAATAAAAAGGGAGTTTATTTAGGGACAAAATTCAGGAGATTTCTTACTTATAAAAAATGTATTAAAAATCTCTAATATTTATGTTGTCAATGGCCAGAAGATGATTATTTTTTATTCATATATAATGTATTATTTGTTTAAGGCATACAGGTCTGTGATCTACCAGTCTTACATAATTCACAGCACTCACCATAGCACATACCCCCCTCAGTGGCCATCACCCAGCCACCCATCCCTCCCATCCCCCCTAGCAGATGACTTTTATGTAGAAAAGGAGTATTATTACAAGAAACCTATACTTAAACTAAATTTTCCATGGAGACTTCTATATCCTCCAACATATCCTATGTGGTAAACTATCTTTTACATCAACACTAACATTATCAACTTGATCATATTTTGAAATGAAGTACAGAGGCATAAAAGGATATATTAACTCTTATGATAATCACTTCAACTCAAAAAAAAAAAAATCACAGAGATGTCCTTTTCCTGGAATATAAAACACGTTTTGAAATTTAGTTGAAATAAAGCTAGAACTAACTTGACATTCAAAGCAAAAACATTCTAATATGAATTCTGGTGACCTATGTCTCTGTCTTTCTTATCTCTGTCTTTCTCCTGCACATACTTCACTAATGGACTAAATGAATAGAATATTAACAATGTTCTCCTCACACAATAAGACATGAGGCTGAAGTTGTTTATTTTTTTATAATTTGACTACTCAAATCCAAGTAATTTTAAGGATATGTGATATTTGCAAATGAAAGATAATTTACCTTATAAAATGCTTCATCAGATCTATGGATTTAGGGATGTGGATGTATGAATAGAGTCCAAGTTCACTGAATACTAATCCCAGCCCTGCTGGTGATTTATGGTGTGAAACTGGGCAAACTGCCTCACATCTCAATTTTCTCATCTACTAAAAGGAAACAATAAAGCACTTCTCCTGAAAGAATTGGGTGTGGTTCAACTAATCAAATGTGTTAAAGTATTAGATAAACACATTTTCATAAATCATGTTTGTGAAAGAAGGCTTCTTCTGGTTCAGACTTAGAAGAATTCAAGTGAGATTTCTTTAAAGCTTGCCCTTAATAAATCAACATTTTTGTCTATTCAGGATTCATCAGAAATGTACCCATAGAAAGGTCTCAGAACACAAGCTTTTAGTAAGGTCTTAAAACACAAAGGTACACTTAGTAATCTTAAACCTCCACACATTTATGATGAACTGATCTTTCACAACGGTGGGAGAGCAAGAATACAAAATGGAAAAGAACAGTCCCTTCAATAAATGGTATTAGGAAAACTGCATATTTACATGCCAAAGAATGAAATTGTAACTTCATATTAAGCCATACACAAAAATCAACTCAAAGTACATTTAACAACTTAAATGTATGACCTGAAACTGTAAAATTCCTGGAAGAAAACATAGGTAAAAATATTCTTGGTCATAGCAATGATTTCTCATATATAAACCTAAGCATAGGGAGTAAAAGCAAAAATAGATAAATGAAACTACACCAAACTAAAGTTCTTCTACACTGCAAAGTAAAACAACAAGAGTGTAAGTAAGGCTAACCTATGGAATATAAGAAAATACTTGCAAATGATACGTCTCAAAAAGGCTTAATATCCACATGATAAAAAATTTTAACATCACTAACAGGGAAAAGGAAATCAAAACCACAATGAGATATCTCCTTACACCAGTCAGAATGGCTAAAACGAAAAAAGACAAGAAATATGGCAAGGATGTGGCAAAAAAAAAAAAAAAAAAAAAAAAAACTCTTCCTTATGCACCATCGGTGGGAATATAAACTTATACAGCTGTGTGGAAAACAGTATGGAGATTTCTCCAAAAATTAAAAAACAGAAATATAATATGATCCAATAATTCTAGTACTGGGTATTTACCCAAAGAAAATGAAAAAACTAATTCAAAAATACGTATATTCACTTCTGTGTTTATTGCAGCATCATTTATATTAGCCAAGATAAAAAGCAAATTAATCAGATGAATGGATAAAGAAGTGGTATATCTATATCCAATGGAATATTATGTAGCCATAAAAAGGACAAGATCTTGTCATTTGGGACAACATGAATGAACCTAGAAGATATAATGCTAAGTGAAATAAGTCAGACTGAAAAAGGCAAATACCATATGATTTCACATACATAGAATCTAAAAACCAAAACAAATGAATAAACAAATAAACAAAAAGCAAAATCAGACCTATAAGTACAGAGAATGAACTGGTGGTTGCCAGAGGGGAGGAGGCTGGAAGAATGAGCAGAATGGGTCAAGAGGAGTAGGAAATAGAAGTTTCCAGCTATGGAATGAGAAAATAATAGGAACACAAGTTATAGTATAGGAAATAAGGTTAATGACACTGTAATAGCATTCTATGGTGATGATGGTAGCTACATTTGTGAGCATAACAATATATAGAGAAGTTAAATCACCATGCTGTACATCTGATACAGCTATACTCAAAAAATTCTTTTAAATACATGACACTAGAGACAGAGGATGTAAAGAGGGGAAAGGTAGGAAGAAAGAAATTCAGGAGATGGAGAATATGGGATAGTTCTAAACATAACCATTGTAATTTATTAAATTTCAGTTATAGGGATTTTGAAAATTTTAGCTTATTCCCAAATGCTATAGACACTTACACCTTATGTTTTAAGTGCTGAATAAAAAATTAACCTTAAAAAACGGCTTAATATTCAAAATATATAAGGAACTCCTAGAACCCATAGCAAAAAGGCAAAAACCTAATTAAAGTATAGATGAAGTACCTGAATAGATATTTCTCCAAAGAAAACATACAAATGGGCAACAAGTATATGAAAAGATACTCAATTTTACTAGGCATCAGAGAAATCAAATAAAAAACACAGTGAGATATCACTTCACACCTCTTAGGATGGCTATTATCAAAAATACAAGATAACAAATGCTGTCAAGGATATACAGAAAACGGAACACTTGTACACTTTTAGTGGGACTATAAATTGGTACAACCACTATGGAAAACCAACAGAAGTTGGTTTTGAAGTTTGAAGTTCCACAAATTATTAAAAATAGAGCTACCCTATGATCCAGCAACCCTACTTCTACATATTTTTCCAAAAGGATTGAAATCGGGATGTCAAAGGATTGTTAACACTCACATGTTCATTGCAGCCTTATTTTTAATAGCCAAGATTTGGGGGGAAGAAAACTAAATATCAATAGATGAATGTATAAAGAAAATGTGGTATATACAAACAACAGGATATCATTCAGCTTTAAAAAAAAGAAAGAAATTCTGGGCACATATTGCATGGAGCACTGGATGTTATACACAAACAATCATGGAACACTACATCAAAAACTAATGATGTACTGTATGGTGACTGACATAACATAATAAGAAAAATAAATAAATAAATATTAGTACATTTTATCACACACACACACACAAAAGAAACAGAAATGCTGCCATTTGCTACAAAGTGGACAAAACTAGAGGATGGTAGGGTAAGTGAAGTAAGACAGACACAAAAGAACAAATACTGCACACTCCCACTTATAGCAGGAATCTAACAGCAAAGCTCATAGAAACAGAATCCAGTGGTGGTTACCAGAGCTCAGAGGAGGAAGAACTGGGGAGATATTGGTAAAAAGGTATATAGTTTGTTATATAGGATAAATAAGTCCTAGAGTTCTGCTGTAGAGCATAGTGCGTATAGATTACAATACTATACACTGCAAACTTTGTTAAGAGGGTAAATCTATTGCTAAATGTCCTTATCTCCCTCTCTCTCTCTCTCTCTCACACACACACATAAACGGAACAGAAGGGAATTTTTATTTCATTTTACTTTTTAAAGGTCTATTTATTTGAGAGGGAGAAAGAAAGAAAGAGGGAAAGAGAGAGAGCATAAGCAGGGCAGAGAGACAAAAGGAGAGGGAGAGAAATCCTCAAGCAGACTCTGACTGAGTTAAAAGCCAAATTAGCAAGACAAGAAACAATGTGTGTTGGAGAGGATGTGGAGAAAGGGGAACCCTCCTACACTGTTGGTGGGAATGCAAGTTGGTGCAGCCACTTCGGAGAACAGTGTGGAGATTCCTTAAGAAATTAACAATAGAGCTTCCTTATGAACCTGCCATTGGACTACTGGGTATTTACCCCAAAGGTACAGATGTAGTGAAAAGAAGGGCCATCTGTACCCCAATGTTCATAGCAGCAATGGCCACAGTCACCAAACTGTGGAAAGAACCAAGATGCCCTTCAATGGACAAATGGGTAAGGAAGATGTGGTCCATAAACACTATGGAGTATTATGCCTCCATCAGAAATGATGAATACCCAACTTTTGTAGCAATGGATGGGACTGGAAGAGATTATGCTGAGTGAAATCAGTCAAGCAGAAAGAGTCAAATATCATATGGTTTCACTTATTTGTGGAGCATAACAAATAACATGGAGGACACAGGGAGATGGAGAGGAGAAGGGAGATGAGGGAAATTGGAAGGAGAGATGAACCATGAGAGACTGTGGACTCTGAAAAACAATCTGAGGGCTTTGAATGGGCGGGGGGTGGGAGGTTGGGGGAGCAAGGTGGTGGATATTATGGAGGGCACATATAGCATGCAGCACTGGATGGGGTGCAATAAACAATGAATTCTGTTACACTGAAAAAGAAATTAATAAAAAAAAATTTTTTAAAAAGACCATAGGGAGCCCGATCCCAGGACCCTGAGATCATGATCTGAGCCAAAATTAAGAGTCGGTGTCCCTAGAGGGAAAACTTTAAGCCAGAATGGCTAAGTTTATAGCATTGCTTATGGGGACTGTTTCACTGGTGTATACTTATCTTCAAACTCATAAGATATATACATTAAACATATACAACAGTTTTGTATGTCAGTTATGGCTTGATAATAAAAAAGACACAAGCTACACATTTTTCCCCTGTAGATTTATCCATATACATATCTATGTTTTTTGCTGAATACTAAGCTGAGAGCTGTTATTGACCCAGGAGCCTTAAACTTCAGTGCAAGATGCCAAGTAATTAGATAAGTGACATTAGACCATCATTTATAGTCTTGGGCAGTCACAAATGACAATGTCAGCTGAAACAAGGACAAATGAATGAAAACTAGTGGTTCATAGAAGGCCCTGAACAGCACAGCACCTGCAAAAAAGTTAACATAAACACAGTGCAGCACAAAATTCCAATAGAATTTTGAAACAATTATTGGCCGTTGTTTTTTTGTTTTTTGTTTTTTGTTTTCTAGCAGCAGTCAGTACTAATAAGACAATTCCTGGGCCAAGTCAATAAACTCACAGTAAATGTTATTTTCCCATATGTGCCCTTTCAGGGAAGAAAATTACAGTAATAGCTATCTTTATCAGAATGGTATAAACATGTCCTATCAGAGAAAATGCTATCATTTAACAGTGACTTAAACTGTTCATGGTTATCCCACTCAAGTAAGAAACATGGTTTTCTAAATCATTGTTAAGGGTCTATGATTTTCCCCTTTCTAAATTTTTCATTAAATGTTTTAAATAACTAAGTATTTATATCTCTAAAAAAAATCTTGAAATACTCTGATACAATTGGTTTGTTTTCTTTAACTTGTCTTTGCTTCATATTTAAATAGGAAACATCTATATACTTAAAACACATCAAATTAGGTTTTAAAAGGGTCAGAAAAGCACATTTCAATCAATTTTTCTATTTTAAAATAATTTTATAGCATAAATATTTTCTCAAATTAAAAACACAATTTGGAAAATAATGTTTTTAGTCACATGCAAAATAAACTTTAATGTGTTCCCATTAGTATGGTTAATTTTTAAAAAATCAATAAACTAAATTCAGATAAACAAAAAATATATGCATAAAATAGTTTATACAATTTGTTTATTTAGAAAATGTAATACAATTTAATTTATAAAATGATTTATGGCATCATTACATAAAATAATATTGGCCAAAGGTATGTGCTTGTTTTTTCATACAAATAATGCAAGTTAAACCGTACAATAGTACAGGAGGTATACAAATTGTGGTAATTATTTTATATAGTATAGTTTGTCATCACTGCCTAGCAAACCACAGCAAAACATAGTAGCTTAAAACAAAAAGATTCATTATTGCCCATGAGACTACAGGTCAGCCTGGTGGTTCTGCTCATCCGCTCTGGGTGAAGCTGATCTCAGGTGGGTTTGCTCACACATCTATCTGCAGTCAGCCAATGGGTCAGTTGGGGTTGGCTCGTCTCCCTTTTTCCAGTGGGCTTGGCCAAACTAGTTTTCTTATAGAGGAAAGAATCCAGGACAGTGAATCAAAGCACTGTTTCAAGGCCTAGTGCCAGACCTGGTGCACCCTCTCTTCTGCCATGCTCCAGTGGCCAAAGTAAGTTATAACTCAGTTCAATTCAGAATGGGAGAAAGAACCCCCCATCCCAACTTGGTGGAAGGAGCTGTAAGGTCACATTGCAAGGACCATATTTATAGGGTAAGGGATAAAATTAAGGCCACTTTTACAGTCATTTGCTCACAATGTCTAAATTCAAATAAGGAAACTGCATGAAATCTAGAAATATGAAAAATGTCAGTAGTAAAAATTTTCAACTGCAGCCTAAGTGTTCTGATTTTTTTTAAAAAAAGATTTTATTTATTCATTTGTCAGAGAGACAAAGTGGCATGGAGAAACAGGAGAAGTGGCAGCCAGAGCAGGCAGGGGAGAAGCAGGCTCCTGGCTGAGCAAGGAACCCAATGCGGGACTTGATCCCAGGATCCTGGGACCATGACCTGAGCTGAAGGCAGACACTCAACAGACTGAGCCACACAGGTGTCCCGTGTTCTAAATATTACATATCTAAGATTATTCAACATGTCCTCAAAAATTCTTTAAACAAAACCCAGTATCACTTGCCAAAATAGCATAAAATAAGGTCCTATATTAAATTATTGTTAGCACCACAGTGTGAGATAAGATTAAAAAAAAAAAAACAAACAAACTCCATCAGAAAACTTATCAAACAGGTTACTAGAAGAGTGTTAATTATATATAAGAAAAGGACTTCAGTACAAACAATATCAGTATCAACAGTGTCCTACTGCTAGAATACAATTATAATAATTTTTACTTCATTTAATCTGCAAACCTAATTATTTTCACAAAATATCCCAGCAGTTTCAACCTACTTCTTGTAAATATTTTTATCTTAAAGTAATATTTGTTTTTTCCTTGCAACTTCATTACTCCCTAAAAGCATACATTAAGTGGGGGGGGGGAGTGTAAAATAAATTGTATAAAACCTAATTGGTTCTAATCAAGTAAAATCAAATTATATCTTACAGTAAATCTAGCTGTTTATGTAGTTATAATCCACAAGATATGATGGTCTCTACTACTTGACTGGAAATTACACATCCTGTAGGAAACCCAGGTATATTTCAACTAGAAGTATTAGTGAGTGATCTTGCAGAGAAAGGTAAACTCTAGGGTATAGAACTTTATTTTGCAGAGGTTTGGCATCAACACACATTTTCCAGAAGCTGTAAAGTTAAGTATTACACAGTATGTTGGTTACCTACTACTACATTACAAGGCACACAAGTGTTTACTTACTTAAAACAGCTATCTACTTGGCCTACAGTTCTGTGGTTTAGGAATTTAGGCTAAATTCAGCAGGGATGTTCTTCTGCTAAAGAGTGGGATCCCTTATGATTTATGGTTAGCTAAGTGTTGCTTATGAGTTGTCTTTTGCTACCTTGTCTGGGCTCTCTCAGATGTATGTATATAGAATCTCAGCTGAAACTCCTAAATTATCTCTGGTCCATGCTATCTTTCTTCCTCCAATTTCCAAGTGTGGGCTTATTCAGATGAAAGGCAAGGAGGCAAAAAAAGCAAGTGGAAATGCATGCAGATTACAAGGCCTGTGCTTGGAACTGGGACCCATAATTACTAGCTTGATGTATTGTCCAAAGTAAGTCAAAACGCCAGGCCAGAAAAAGGGGCTAGAAAAATATAATCCACTTGAGTAGAGTTGCAGACACCTTACAAAATGCACTGCTAAAGATAAAGGAAGGCTTGTAGTGAGTTTTGCAAACAGTCCTCTACAAGACTATAGTTCACAATTTTTTGACTGTCATACTAGAGGATGGTGAGATGGTAGATAGAGGCCAGGGATGCTTCTAAGCCCCTTACAATACACAGGACAGTCCCTCACAAAAAATATTATCCAACCCAAAATATCAATAGTGCAAGGTTGAGAAACCCTGATATAGGGAGCATGACTCTGAATTATTCTGTTCTGGATACATAATCGATTCTAAAATACAACCTAAGAATGCATTACTTTAATTAATTTATTTTTGGTACCCATAGACTTGAATAGCATATATATATTGAATTAAATCTGTTTCCATTGATTTAATTGTTCTGCCACAACATTACCGACTTATTTTCATTTCCTACATATTCCTTTCCAGATTTTCTTATAGGTAGCCAGATTTTGATTGATTGACAATAAATGTACTTGCATCTGTCATTCTTTTCTCAAAATTATAATAAAATGTTTCTAGGTTGCTACATAATCTTCACATTTAAAATAGGCCTTAATAATATCCATAATATTTCATTAATCTGCTCTTGTCCAATTTAATCCACTTGATTCTAGATATTTAATTAACTTTACCATTCTAAATGATAAGTTTATCATAAGCAAATTTATATATATGTATGTGTACATATATATTCTTATTTTAACTTTTTTTCTTTTTTTTCTTTTTTTGCTTAGGATAAGTTATACATGGGATTGTAAGCTAAAGCATAAAAACAGTTTTATGATGCTTGAGAAACACTGTCAACTTGATTTCCATTGAGTTAAAGACTTCACCTAGATGAGGTCTTTATATATATATAAAGTCAATATATATATATATAGGCTTTGTTCTAAAATTTATAATATTATTGTATTTTTAATTTTCCCTAATCTGCAATGCAGAAGTCTCTCATGTGGTTGCTTAATATTTAAGTGTCTAACCATTAGTAAATTTGAATATATTTTCTTATATCTCTTTATAGATAGGGGACTTTGACAAATTACTTAACCTTGATGAGCCCATCAAATATAGATAAAAAGAATACATACCTCAGAGTAAGTCATATAGAGCACTTAGCTTAGTGCCTGAAAAATAGTGTTCAATAAATGTTGACTTTTACTGTTTAAGCTAATAATATTTTAAAATGATTCTCTCTTGTGTATTTTTTCCTTGGTCTCTATTTGTCTATAGCAGGCATAATATTATTTTATCAATCTGTATGAATGTTTCAATCCCATTTAAGACACTGACCCATTTTTTCATAATTACTCTAAAATATTATTTTTTCACATTCCTTTCTATACATGAAATCTGTAAAGTATAGTCACATTATTTCCATCAACTAATGCCAAACTTATACAAAGCAGATGTCACAGGGAAAGTACACACCACTATGATGAAATGGTAATTTTAAAAATGCTTATGTTCCATAACGAATCTCCAGAATTTCATCTTTATGTATGGTCTTGTCTTATTTACTACTTCTATCAATGGCATAGATCCCATACTGATTAAGTTTGTGCTTGACATGAAACTACGAAGTTAGGTATAATTTAGATGTTAGATTTTGGATACAAAATGATCTCGACAAGCTGAAATGATGTGCCAAATAAAATTTGATTCAACGAAGATTTATTGAATGTCAAGAATGTGCAAGATATTGTGTTTAGTATAAAAAGCTATTTGTACTGAACTCTAAATAAGCCAGTTACACATTATGAAACAAGAATACCATTTATGTCTAATGAGTACCAAATGTAAATTAATTAACTTAGAGCAACATTCTTTCAGGCTGTATTACACAAACTATATTTACCCAGGACAGAATAATTCAGAGTTCCATTCTCTGTATCAGGGTTTTCAACCTCAGCACTATTGACATTTGGACTAAATAATTCTTCAAGTGCCTTCACTGTGCATTGTAGGATTTTAGCTACCAGTCCCACCCTTCAGCATGTCAACCCCAAATATTTCCACACATTGCCAGACCTCCCACAAAGAATTCAGTGACCCTGGTTGAGAGCCACTGGCATATAAGCACATCAGCCCACTTTGATATCACTCTTAAAAACAGATATTAATAGATGAGATAAGAACTAAAATGGCAGAGGACTTCACACACATGTCAAAAGAGGAATGTTTTTTCATTGTTCTTTTAATGGGTTCTTTTAATGTTCTTTTAATGGGTTTGTCAAGGGGGGGGGAAGCTTCTGAAACTGCCTAAAATCTTCTACAAAAAATAAAAATTTGTTTGTATTTTTACAACCTTTTAAAACAGAATGTGACCTGAGTATTACATTTCCACTCAAAATTTGCTGATTTACTTCTTGAAATTATAAGCCTACTTACGTGTGTTGTAAAGCTGTTCATACACTTTTTTTTAAAGATTTTGTTTATTTATTTGACAGAGGGAAAGAGAGGTCACAAGTAGGCAGAGAGGCAGGCAGAGAGAGAGAGGAGGAAGCACGCTCCCTGCCGAGCAAAGAGCCCGATGTGGGGTTCTGGGATCATGACCCCAGCGGAAGGCAGAGCCTTAACCACTGAGGCAGAGCCTTAACTGAACCACTGAGGCACCCCTGTTCATACACTTTTTATATGAAACTGCTATCACACGGTAGTTAATCCATAATCACCTTCTGTGTTCTTACTAAATGCCAGCCTCTGGGCATACAGGGCTGGACACAGGAGCTTCTATGTCTAAGGGCTGTAGACTCCAATGGACAGAACAGTCATTAAACAATTACTTGTCAACATATATCTAACCAACTTCAATTGTGCAAAGTTTTGAAGCAGTAGAGTAGGGGGCACGGGACCATTCCAGGCAGAAAGAATCATACGTACATGTAACAGTACATGATGAATATCAGAAAACCCAAATAGGTCAAATACAGTGGGAGAGGTAAAGAGTAGGGCAGAAGCACGGCAGATGATGCTGGTTGTTTTGAGGTCATGTTTCAGATTTCAGATTTCAGATTATAAAACAAAAACCATTGAATTGTTTTAAGGAGAGAAGAGACGAGATTGTATTTTTATTTTCTTCTTCAAAGACTCAGACAGCTGTGTTTTGTGAAGCCCTGGAAGGTAACTAAGAACTACAGGTAGAAAAGGAACCAATTTCCAGCTGTCCTAAATCTTACGTGTGCTGTCATCCTGTACTTGCTAGAATGATCAATATACCAAGGCCAAAATTCCCATATGCAGCACTTATTGATGGTATAAGTGGTTTTGAAAATGGTCTATGTTTTTAGAAGTCTTTGCCTCCTCAACAAAACTGTTCTGATTTTTAAAGGTTCTGGGTTTTTTTTTTATTTATAATAATTAATGACCTTGTAAGAGGTTGTAAAGACAACATTGATTTATTTTAATAGTGTTGAAATTGGTCATTATGTTCTAAAAGAATATCTGACATCATTGCTTAAAAACACATTTTTTTTGCTTAAGTTATTCTTATGCACACATCAAAAGGGACTTTGGTTTTAAACCCACGGAATTTTATCTATGTGTAATTACATCTGATTATGCTTTTGTCAATACAAATTTGAGAGCAAGTAAGTAAGCATTCAGCAATATTAATAAATGTCCTTCTATTTCTCCTTGCTACTATGAATTAGCTAAATAACAAACTTCCACACTTGAATTTATATATTATTTTATGTATGTACGTATATATGCACATGTTTCCATATACTGTAGTTTTCAAATACCAATATGAAACTACTTCTGTATTGTATTTCTACATAAAAGTAACTTCACTAAAACTTTTCTCAGACAAAGTTATGCATCTACATGTTTTAGTTGAGCAAAAAGTTCTAACATTTTTTGATTCAGAATATAAAGCCAAATGAGTATTGCCACAAACATCACCGGTAAAGTTCACTCAAATTTAAATGTCACTCATCTTTAAATCATAATTAATGTCACACAATGGCAGTATCAGAATTCCTGGGCTTAGTCTGAATCACAACTATTCCTGTTTAAAATAATCATATTTTCCCTAAAAGGCAAAGTTTCAACAAAACTTTATAATCTACTATTTCACCAAAAATACGGATACCTTCTCTAATTAGAATCACATAGACAAATGATAGACCATTCATTTACTTTTGAACCTTTAACTAATTGTTGGGAAGATCTAGGGTGTTGGCATCAAGGACAACACAGAGTAAACCTCCCAGGCTGACCACTTATGAACCAGAGAAGAATGGGCAAATGGCCCTCAGTTTCTCACCTTTAAATTAGTATTGTCTTAGTGTATAGAGTTTTCATGAGGAAGGGAATGTTAGCAAAGTGCATTTATTAAACAATCAAAATTAATTTTGTTCCTCTTATAGATGGAAATTTTATTTGTAGCATCATTAACAGCTGGTTAGCTTAATGTCTTTCAATTTGTAGAATAAGATGTAAAAAGATGGAAACATGTCATTTTTGAAAACTAATTCAAAGGTACCAACAGCTATATTATAATCTAACTTATTCCAGTCTTTTCATTTCCATCAACCTAGGAACTATATATATATATATATATATATATATATATATATATATATACATACACACACACATATACACACACACACATATAACATGGTAAGTAAGGGAAGATTGTACCTATACTACGGAGAAATGTAAAGTTTTTCTGATGGTATATCCAATTTTGAGGTATGTGCACCCATCCAACTAGGAACACCATCTAGACACCTGCACTGTCACTCAGGTAATCTTGTTGGTTATCTGAGGATAAAGAAAACAATCTGCAGTTGAAGGGAGAGAATATAGCAGATTCAAGGTTCAGAGCCATGAACTGGAGGAGAGGAGAGCCGTGGGACCACAGAGGGAAAGGAACCCTTTTGGCGGAGCAGTCAGGGAGAGGGATAGGGTGAGAGAGAGTGTAGTGGATAGGGATCGCAGCCAGCTGCTGTGCGGAGATCACCTGGGTTGCACCGGAAGAGTTCGCTCCCCTTCCTGGAGTACATTTGGAAGAGTGTATTTTGTCTCTCCAAGGACAAGGGGCCAGCTGGAGCCAATGAGGGACCCTTAGCAGTGAGGACAGAGGTGTGCGCAAAGGGCAGATAACCTTGTAGCAGCTTTTCGCTGTGAGTCACAACAGGCTTAAACCACCACGTGCAAACGGAGCAGCTGCTTTTCTGGGACAGAACTGAGCCGAGTACAGAGACACCGGCAGAATGCAGGTAACCCAGTCGCTGCCACAAAAGACTCGGGCCTCCGTGTGATTGCTTTTCTAGGACAGGATGGTGCTGGGCACGACTCAAGGTTCTCCTCTAGGGGAGGGGAGGAGGTGTGCACCCTGCCAGACCCTTTCAAACCTCAGAGTTTTGAATCCCAGGTACTGGCCAGAGATAAAAACAGAAGATCTGTGGTTCTGAAAGCTTGGGAACAGACAGGTTAAAGGCAGGGATCTGATGAAAGCCCAGGACACAGGAGACTGCTTGCTTCTCAGTGAGGACCTCATGAACAGTGGTAGCCAGGAGTTCCCCTCCCTAGGGAGGAAACAGCGGGGATAAAGCCATCTTTCTCTGCCACCACCCCTCCCGCTCCCCATCTCACCAGCACAGTAGGGCTTAAAGAGAAACACAGCACCTCCAGTGGAGGCTGGAGTCCCTTACAACAACCCTGCCACCCTGCGCCTAGCAGGGGCATCTTTACAAGGGCAAGTCTGCTTATGAACTAGCCCAGCATAACTCTCCCTCAGAAGATCAATACAGGCTCCCTGCATATACCAACTCTACTGATTAAACATTGCTCCAAAACATCATCTTCTGGTGAAAATAGGACCAGGGCTTGTGCTGCCTTTTTTTTTTTTTTTTTCTAATTTTTAGTTTTTTATTTCTTGTTTTGTGTGTGTGTGTGTGTGTGTGTACATATACATATATATTTTCTTTTTTTCTCATCTTTTATCTTGGCTTTGTTTTGTTTTAGTATCAGGCTTATAATGTTTTGTTCATTTCTTGGTTTGTTTGTTTCCTTCTCTTATATTTTGGATCAGCCTTCTTTTTTATTTTCTTCTTAGTCTCTTTTCTTTCTTTCTTATCCTTTGGAATCAGGCTTATAGTTGTTATTTTTTGTTTGTTTGTTTTTCTGTTTGTTTGCATTTTCTATTTGTTTGTATTTTTGTTCCTTTCCCTTTTTTTCCTGTCTTGAGCCAGGCTTTTTTTTTTTTTTCTTTTTTTTCTTTTCTTTTCTTTTTCTAGGTTTATCTTAACAAACAAACAAACAAAAAGCACACCTAGTTAAAGGTCCAAACACTACCCACTTCAAGCAAGGAGGAACTGTAGAGGATGGAGTAGAGGGATAGAGAAGACAAAATGCAATAGTAGAGTGTACACAGCATACACCAGGAACACTTTCTGAAGTTTTTGTTGTTATGGTGGTTTTTATTGTTGTTATTTTTTTTTTTTCTTTTCATTCTTTTTTTTTTTTTCTGGACAAAATGATGAGATGGAAAAATTCACCCCAGAAGAAAGAACAGGAGGTAGTAGTCACAGCCAGTGATTTACTCAATATGGATATAAATAAGACATGTGAACTAGAATTTACAACAACCATTATAAAGATACTAGTTGGGCTTGAAAAAAGAATAGAAAACACTTTACAGTATCCCTTCCTGCAGAGATAAAAGAACTAAATCTAGTCAGGCTGAAATTAAAAATGCTACAACTCAGATCCAGTCCCGATTGAAGACCACAAAACGAGGATGGACAGAGCAGAAGTGCAAATCAGTGACATAGTAGATAAAATTATGAAAATAATAAAGCAAAAAGAAGAGGGAAAGAAATAAAAGTAGACTTAAGGAATTCAGTGATTATATAAAGCAAAATAATATCCATATTATAAGAATCCCAGAACAGCAGAAGCAAAAGGCAGAAGGCTTAGTTGAACAAATTAGCTAAGAACTTCCCTAATTTGGGGAAGGAAACAGGCATTCAAGTCTGAGAGGCACAGAGAACTCCACTCAACATTACAAAAATAGGTCAGTACCATGACATATTATAGAGAAACTTGAAAAATTACAAAGATAAAAAGAAAATCCTGAAAGCAGCTTTAGACAAGAGGTCCTTAACCTATAAGGACAGACACATAAAGATGGAAGCAGACCTGTCCAGAAACTGGGCAGGCCAGAAGGACTGGTATGATATATTCAGTGTGATATGTGGGGAAAATATGCAGCAAGAATGCTTTATCCAGCAAGACTGTTATTCAGAATAGAAGGAGAGATAAAGAGTTTTGAAAACAATAAAAAATTAAAGGAAGTCATGAACACTAAGGTAGACCTTCAAGAAATGTTAAAGGGGATGCTTTGAGTGTAAAGGGGGACCAAAAATAACAAAGACTAGAAAGGAAAAGATAACCTACAGGAACAGTAACGTTACAGATAACACAATGGCACTAAAATCATACCTTTCAATAATCACTCTGAATGTAAATGGACTCAATGTTCCAATCAAAAGACAAAGGGTATCACAATGAATAAAAAAAAAGACCCATCAATATGCTGCTTATAAGAGACTCACTTTAGATCCAAAGACATATTTGAATTGAAAGTAAAAGGTTGGGGAACGATTTATCATGCTAATGGACATCAAAAGAAAGTTGGACTAGCAATCCTTCCAACAGACAAACTAGATTTTAAAACAAAGACTGTGATAAGAGATAAAGACACTATATTATAATAAAGAGGTCTAGCCAACAAGAAGATCCAACAATGGTGAATATTTATGCCTCTAACTTGGGAGGAGCCAAATATATAAATCAATCAATAACAAACTTAAGGAAATTTATTAATAATATAATATTAGTAGGGGACTTTAACACCTCACTCAAACCAATGAACAGATCATCTATGCAGCAGATCACAAAGGAAACAAGGGCTTTGAATGACACCCTGGACCAGATGGACTTAACAGATATATTTAGAGCATTTTGACTTAAAGCAGCAGAATACACATTCCTTTTGAGGGCACATGAAATATTCTTCAGACTAGATCACATACTGGGTCACAAAGCAGGACTCAATGGGTACAGACTGAAATCATACCATACATACTTTCAGACAACAATGCTATGAAACTTGAAGTTAGCCACAAGAAAAAATTTGGAAGGCCCACAAATACATGGAAGTTTAAGAATACCCTACTAAGGAATGAATGGGTCAACCAGGAAATTAAAAAGAAATTTTAAAAATCCATGGACACAATGAAAATGAAAATGCAACAGTTCAAAACCTTTAGAATGCAGCAAAGGCAATCCTCAGAGGGAAGTATATAACACTATAGGCTTTCCTCAAGAATCAACAAAAGGCTCAAATACACAATTTAACCTTACACCTAAAGGAGATAGATAAAAAAAACAGCAAGTGAAGCCTAAATCCAGCAGAAGAAGGGAAATAATAAAGCTGAGAGCAGAAAATCAATGATACAGTAATTAAAAAATAGAACAGATGAAAACTAGGAGCTGATTCTTTGAAACCATTAACAAGATTGCTAAACCCCTATTCAGACTTATCAAAAAGAAAAAAGAAAGGACCCAAATAAAATCATGAATAAAAGAGAGATTACAACCAACAATGCAGAAATACAAATAATTATAAGAGAATATCATGAGCAATCATATGTCAACAAATTAGAGACTCTGGAAGAAACGGATAAATCCCTAGAAAAATATAAACTACCAAAACTGAAACAAGAAGAAATAGAATTCTGAACATACCCATAACCATCAAAGAAACTGAATCAGTAATTAAAAATTTCCCAACAAAATGAAGTCCAGGGTCAGTTGGCTTCCCAGAGGAATTCTACCAAACATTTGAAAATTATAATATCTATTCTTCTCAAACTGTCCCATAAAATAGAAATGGAAGGGAAACTTCCAAACTTATCCTATGAGATGAGCGTTATCTTGATCCCAAAACCAAAGACCCCACTAAAAAGGAGAATTACAGACAAATATTCCTGATGAACATGGGTGCAAAAATTCCCTCAGAGAATCTAGGAATAGGATCCAACAGTACATTTAAAGGATTATTTACCATGACCAAGTGGGATTTATTACTGAGCTACAGGGGTGGTTCAACATCTGTAAATCAATCAATGTGATACACCAAACTAATTTTTTAAAAAAAGTAAAAGAACCATATGATCCTCTCAATATATCTAGAAAAAGCATCTGACAAAACACAGCATCCTTTCTTGATAAACACCCTCCAAAATGTAGGAAAAGGAGAACATACCACAACATCTAAAAGCCATATACAAAAGACCCACAGCAAATATCATTGTCTCTTAGTTTTTCCCTTAAGGTCAGGAACAAGACAGGGATGGCCATTCTCACTGCTGTTGTTCAACATAGCACTGGAAGTCCTAGTCTCAGC
Source organism: Mustela nivalis (assembly GCF_964662115.1). Classification (NCBI taxonomy): domain Eukaryota; kingdom Metazoa; phylum Chordata; class Mammalia; order Carnivora; family Mustelidae; genus Mustela; species Mustela nivalis. Next base: position 156,681,740 of record NC_139022.1, on the reverse strand, counting down.
AATCAGACAACAAAAAGAAATAAAAGACATCCAAATCAGCAAAGAAGAAGCTAAACTTTCATTCTTTGTGGATGACATGACACTTTATATGGGAAAACCACAAGATTCCACCCCAAAATTTCTAGAACTGATGCAGGAATTTAGCAAAGTGACAGGCTATAAAATCAATGCACAGAAGTCAGTTATACTTCTACATACTAACAGCGAAGCAGAAGAAAGAGAATTTAAAGAATCAATCCCATTTATAATTGCACCAAAAACACAAGATGCCTAGGAATAAACCTAACTAAATGGGTAAAGGATATATACTCAGAAAACTATAGAACTCACGGAACAAATTGAGGAAGACACAAAGAAATGGAAAAATATTCCATGCTCATGGATTGGAAGAACAAATACTGTTAAAGTGTCTATGCTACCCAAAGAAATCTACACCTTCAATGCAATCCCTATCATACTACCATCAGCATTTTTCACAGAGCTGAATCAAACAATTCTAAAATTTGCATGGAACCAGAAATTTTGTATGGAACCAGAAAAGACCCTGAATAAACACAGGAATGTTGAAAAAGAAAACCAAAGCTGGTGGCATCACAATTCCAGACTTCAAGCTGTATTACAAAGCTGTAATCATCAAGACAAGATAGTACTGGCACAAAAACAGATACATAGGTCGGTGGAGCAGAATACAGAACCCAGAAATGGACCTTAAACTCTATAGTCAACTAATCTTCAACAAAGCAGGAAAGAATATGCAGGGGAAAAAGGACAGTCTATTCAACAAATGGTGCTGGGTAAATTGGACAGCCACATGTAGAAGAATGAAACTGGACTACCCTCTTATGCTATACACAAAAATAAACTCAAAATGGATGAAAGACCTAATGTGAGACAGAAATCCATCAAAATCTTAGAAGGGAACACACAGCAACCTCTTCAACCTCAGCCACAGCAACTTCTTACTAGACATGTCTCCAGAGGCAAGGGAAACAAAAGCAAAAATGAACTATTGGAACTTCATCGGGATAAAAAACTTCTGCACAGTGAAGGAAACAATCAACAAAACTAAAAGGCAGGCTACAGGATGAGAGAAGATATTTACAAATTATGCATCAGAAAAAGGGATAGTATCCAAATTCTACAAAGATCTTATCAAACTCAACACCCAAAAAACAACATAATCCAATCAAAAAGTGGGCAGAAGACAAGAACAGACATTTCTTCAAAGAAAATAAATAAATGACTAACACACACGTGAAAAAAATGTTCAACACTACTGGGCACCAAGGAAATACAAATAAAAACCACAGTGAGATACCACTGCACACTTGTCAGAATGGTTAAAATTAGTAACTCAAGAAACAACAGATGTTGGTGAGGATGTGGAGAAAGGGAAACTGTCTTACACTGTTGATGGGAATGCAAACTGGTGCAGCCACTCAAAAATAATATGGAATTTCCTCAGAAAGTTAAAAATAGAACTGCTCTAAGATGTAACAATTGCACTATTGTGTTTTATCCAAGGGGTACAAAAATAGTGCTTCGAAGGGGCATGTGGACCCCAATAATTATAGCGTCAATATGCACAATGGCCAAAATATGGATAAAGCCGAGATTTCCATGGACAGATGAATGAATAAAGAAGATGTACACACACACACACACACACACACACACACACACACACACACATACACATGCACACAGGAATATTACTCAGCTATCAAAAAGAATGAAATCTTGCTATTTGCAATGATGTGAATGTAACTAGAGGATATTATGCTAATTCACATAAGTCAGAGAAAGACAAATAGCATATGATTTCAAACATATGTGGAATTTAAGAAAGAAAACAGATGAACATAGGGGAGGGGAAGGAAAAAATAAAATAAGATAAAAACAGAAAGAGACAAACCATAAGAGAAGCTTAATTATAGGAAACCAACAGAAGGTTGCTGGAGGGAAGGTAAGCTGTAGGGGGGATGAGGTAACTGGGTGATGGGCATTAAGGAAGGCACTGGGTAATAAGCACTGGGTATTGTATGCAACTGATAAATCACTAAATTCTACTCCTGAAACTAATACACTATTTGTTAACTAAATTGCATTTAAATTTTAAAATTTTAAACATAATAGACATTTTATAAGCCTGATCAAGGGAAACACATGTTTCACAGATTAAGAATAAAATGAGAAATATGAATAAGTTTAAGCCAATAACTGTGGAAAAGATCCTGTCAAGAATAACTTCTCATAAGATGAAACTGAAATCCTGTCAAACTTTTAATATATAAATATTGTTCAACATATAAAATAATTTTCTTAATTTTCTAAATCCAATATTCCAACATGAGTATTCTTTTCAAATCTGGTTCTCTCCAGTTGTTTATGAGTGGACCAAGTGTGAGAAAGCTAGAAGATCCTGTCAGAAAACAGTTTTAGTAGTTTTGATTCTATGTGGCCCATGTCTAACAGAAAACTATTTTTCCTTTTACAAAAGGCTCAGAAGGAAGTGTAAAGTAGGACTTTAAAAGGTTAGTACTATCACTTTTCTGCCACCTCCCAATTTGAAAGGAAAGAACATCTTCTTAGGTAAAATTAAATGAATGAATAAGTGAATGAATGAATGAATAATTTAATACATCACAAGTAATAAAAATGTATAATAGCAAAAACCCTCCCATTGTTATTCACTGAATCTCAGATACAATTTGAGTAATTCTGAATAAATGTTACCTGACTACTTTCAGGACATATCCCAATCCCCAAAACAAAAGAAACAGTATTAGATGAATTGAATAAGTGATGATAGGCAAAATATTCACGTAATTTTTAAAAGTATCTCCATGGTGCAGGGAAGTAACTTTGCAGAGGTGCTATCCTCCTAAAGTCTAAGTGGAGGCAGGAGAGCAGAAAGCTGAGGGATGAGCAATGAGCAAGTACCAAAGAGTTGATAGTGACATGTGGAGGCAGCCATTTTCTTGGCATCTGAGGGAGAATGATGATGGGGGTGACATGAAGCAGTGAGATAGACCTAACATATAAGAAGGTAGCAGTGGGAGTGGGTAACAAGCGAGTGGAAGTGATGAAGTATCCAAGAACCAAAGTTGTGAGGAGGAATTGAGCAAATACCATAACTAAATTGAGAGTACCAAAATCCAGGCTCTTCTATGTCAGAGAATTTATAAATATGGCATGTTCGCATACTGGAAAAAATTCTGAGATACTGCACTGGAATTTATAGTATCAGTCTGAAATTCAGGTTATTAATCATAAATAAATATATAGATAGAGAAATAGATATAGATATGTATATATGTATTCATTTATTTCCTAAATCTCTCCTTGCTAAGAGAAGCACAAGTGTTTCTAAATGACTTTTTTTTTAAAAAAATTGAAAGAATCTACTGCTTATGAGAGAAATGCCTGATTTCATGGCTGAGTTAGGAAAAATACAAGATGAGCCTGCACAATTTTATGCAAACAAAAAAAGTAAGTGCCAAAAAAATTATGGCCATATGACAAAAGGATGAAGAAAGGGTTCAAGTGCTAAAATAAAACAATTTCAGCATCAAAATTAATAATGATAGTAACAAAATTCAACTCATTGATTAAAACAAGAATCCATGAGTCTATACAGATACAATTTTTTTTTTAAGTTTCAAGAAAAGGGAAAGGATCTTCTTATAGAAGAAAGAAAACTAATGGCTACAAAGGAAATGGTGGAAATACAAATTCACGATTAGACAAGATGCACGGTGGTTGTTGACTCACACAAGAATGGACAATGGATGTTTAGGCTGGTGGGTGAAGTTTTATGAAGAGCAGAATATTGGCCTAAGTTTGAGTATCTTTCGTAAAATACTTAGCAACTACAAACTGGGAAGTGCCTTTCCAGTGGAATTTTTCACATGCTCGAAATTGACTTTATGATCAGATCACCACCACCATTAGCAGGAGAGGTCCACAGTGTGTGCTTCCTGGGGCGATGCACTGAGACTAACACATCACCAGTCCTGTCGGATTCCTGCAAACCATACATGGCTTAAATTTGATCATGAGGAAAACATCAAATAAATTCCTTTTATAAATAGAAAAGACACTGTCAAGGTTTTGAAAGAAGAGGGCAACTGGAAAGAATTCCACATTGAGAACACTGGAAGGGAATAACAAATAAACACTACACATGATCCTGGATCGGACCTAGGACCGGAAAGGAAAAAGAAATATTGCCTACATGGATGTCAACAGAAACAGATAGAGAAAATGTGGATGAGGTTTGTGAATTGAATGGTGGTAACTATCAAGCTTGATCATCTGATTTGAAGACAATGGGACCACCTGTCTTAATATGCCCAGGACTATAAAGATATTACCACAGGAAGTGCATCTTTATAGGAAGCTTCTCCCCAGCCACAAAAAGTCTCTGAAAAAGTCCACATTCTCTTTAGGATAGGTGTAGAAGGTTGGAGGGGATTACAAAACCCAGGCCATGAGCCCAAACATGGAGAAAGAAAGCAATACTGTGTCACAACATAGATTACCCATAGCTGCTGGTGTTGTTTTCATACTTTGCCACTGATAGTGGGAATGTTCTGTGAGTCTTGATTCTGGAGTGCCCATTGTTGTTTCACTCTGAATGATGTGACAAGTGTGCCATGTATGTGAGTTGTAATCATGATGTCAACAGTTCAGCTTTGACATTTCCTGTAGAACAACTGTTGCACTTTGTATCCAGATAGCTTTCGTTTGGTTTTCATCATTGTGAGACTTAGGATTGTTTTTCTAAGTGTTCCAGTAAGGAAAATGAGAATGATTACAGTATTTGTGCCAGCATGACACAAATACTGCTGAAAAAGAAGAATAACCTATTGTGTTATTTTTAAGATTGACACACACAAATGGAGTAGGGAGGTGAAAAAGGAAAGGAGAGGCTACAGTACAATACATAGAAAATAAATTAGTACTGGGGATTGTAGATAAAGAGCTGTGAAAGCAAATATGAAGAATGAATCTAATGAGTATAGGATAAGTAGCATGTTTTTCAAAATCAGTCAAAAGTTTTCATCTCCTAAAAGAACATGATGGCTTAACTGGAAAGAGGAGCACTGAATTAATTTGGGCGTACCACAGGAACAGATTACTGTATTGTTCCTTTAAGTGATCTGTGAAACTGAGTACATTTACATCCCCTGTACCAGAAGTTGCAACTAAACTGACATGTGGGTGAACAAAAGGAGAGATTTTGATGACAATGCATTAGACCTCTACGGTGAAGAGTTGATTCTCTAAGATCATGCCTAGGATCACAATTTCTATCAAGTGATTTTTAGAATGATAGCAACAGCGAAAAATATAAAGCTCCTGAGCTCTTAGGTATTTTGATTTTAAATAGAAATTTCAAATTATAGTCTCAAATTCTACAAGGATTTTGAGAAAACATCAGAAAACATTAAACAAATAATTGTTAGTGTCATACCCAAATAAAAACTGGGTTTTGTTCAGGCACCTGGATGGCTCAGTTGGTTGGGTGTCTGCCTTTGGCTTAGGTCATGATCCCAGGGTCCTGGGATCAAGTCCAGAATCAGGCTCCCTGTTCAGCAGGGCATCTGCTTCTCACTCTGTCTCCCTCTCACTCTCTCTCAAATATATATATATATATATATATATATATATATATATATATATATATAAAAGATTATATGTATATATATATACAAAACCTAATTTTTAAAAAGATTATATGTATATATATATATGTATATATATATTATATATATACATATATATTATATACATATAATCTTATTAAAAATTAGGTTTTGTTCATGTTCTTGTACATTCAGCAGACAATGCAAATGCACATTTTGGCAAATTCTATTCAGCCTATAACCTTCTTACCAAAGAGAATGTATTTCCTTCTAAATATTTTGCATACCTTGTAGATAATGCTGCTAAAATACATGTGATTTTCCTGCTTGTATTACTGAAGATTTTACAATGTGGGGGGGCACCTTCAATTTCCTCAAAACATGTGAAAGCACTTAATGGGAATTTTGACTTTATAGAAATTGAAAGAGATAATCTCCTCAGACATGTGCTTATAAGACAGCTATGACTGTTGCCAAAAATATTTTTTTTAAGTTAAAAATGTTGACCTGATGAACCATCATATTTTCAAGATGTTGAACAGTAAGAATGTCCTTCTCTAATTAATTTTTTTCATTCAGGTGTAACTGATACATAACATTACATTAGTTTCAAGTGAACAACATGACTCAATACTTGTATACACTGCAAAATGATCACCACAGGAAGTATCGTTACTATCTCTCACCATACATAGTTACAATTTTTTTCTTGTGACGAGAAATTTTAAATTTTACTCTTAGCAACATTCAAATGCATGCAAACTGCCCTTCTCTAATTTAGAAATACATCGTGGATGAGAATTATTAAAAGAATTACAGTAAAAAATATGTTAAGTTTCTCAAAATTTTTGGTATTATTTGAAAAGATCATAAGAAGGCTAGAAAATGATGAACTGGCTGAATATTTAATGTTATGTGTAGGTTATGACAAAACTATATAGCAAAAAAGATTCACTTTTTGGAAATAAGATTGTTTCAGAACGCAAAAAAAGTCACTAAAACAGTGCAGCCAACTTAAAGAATTCCTCAATTTCTTTACTAAAAAATATAATTTACTTGAAAGCCACCTTTAATTTCACAAGTGCAAATTATTGCTGTGCTTAAAAGCCATTTTTTTCTGAGAAAGAGGTTTACCTTAAGTGCTTCAGTGTAGAAATGGATAGTCCATATGATGGATTTATGGAGGTAAAGGACCTGAGAGAAAAACAGCTGGTCTACCAGAACAAACCTGAGATGTGCAGATTGGACATTTTTTGGAGAACTAATTCCTGCAAGATTAGAAATCTGCTGTCACTAGTAGTGAGCTTCTAAGTATTACTCCTACCTCACCCCATATACAAAAATTATTGCAAGAGCTATCAAAGATCTAAATATAAAAGCTAAAACTACAAAAAAAAAAAAACTTTGAGAGAAAACATAATAGTATATATCATGATCTTGAATTTGGCAATGGACCTAGATACAACACCAAAACCACAAGAAACAAATAGAAAAACAGATAAGTTTGACCTCAAAAATCTTAAATTTTGTGCATCAAAGGATATTATCAAGAAAGTAAAAAGAAAACTCATAAGAATGGAAATTTGCAAATTATATACCTGATAAGGTCTAGTATCCAGAATATATGTCTTCATTTACTGAAAAATGTAACATTGTATATATTTAAGATATACAGTGTGTTGCTTTGATATATTTATATATTGTAATATGATTGCTAATATGTAGTATGTAATTGATGTAATATGTAGTATGATTATTAGTATGTAATATGATTGCTAATGTAGCAGTATTTATGAGAGTCTGTATTTGTTACACTATGCATTATATCTCTATGGCTTATTTACTACTTGTTACGAGTTTGTACTTTTAAACACCATAATGCTTATACCCTACCCCATCCCCTGTAACTACCATTTTACCATTTTTATAAGTTCACTTTTTTAGGTTGTACACATAGATTATATCTTACAGTACTTGGCTTTCACTGTCTGAATTATTTCATTTAGCATAATGTGTTATGGTCCATCCATGTTATTGAAAATGGAATGATAATCTCCTTTCCTGTAGCTGAATAATATTCCATTGCGTATATGTACCACATCTTTTTTTTTTTTTTAAGTCCCTCATCCATCTATGGGCATTTGGGTAGTTTCCACATTTTGACCATTGTGGATAATGCTGTGACAAACATAGGAATGCAGACATCTCCTCGAAATTCTGTGTTCATTTCTTTTAGATATATACCAAGACATGGAATTGCTGGATCATATGCTAAATCTATTTTTAAGTTTTTAAGCAACCACCACCAATTGTTTAGAAAACACCAGTTGTTTGCCACAGTGGTTGGAGCAATTTACATTCCCACTAACAAGGTGTAATAGTTTCCTTCTCACCACATCCTTAACAACAACTATTGTCTCTTATCTTCTTGATGAGAGCCCTATAAATAAGTCTATAACTGAACAACAGAAAGACAAATAATCTGATCTAGAAATGAGCAAAGGATCTGAATAGACATTTTTCCAAAGAAAGTTACAGAAATGCCCCAAAAGTACATGAAAAGATGTGTAAAACCCTAGTCATTAGGAAAGTACAAATCAAAATGACAATGAGATACCAACTTCACACCCACTGTAGCTGTAAGAACAATAGTAACAATACAAATAACAACACTGAAAATAACAAGTGACAATGGACTGTGGATTCTGGTAGAAATGTAAAATGCTTCAGCTAATGTGGAAAACAGTTTAGTGGCTCCTCAAAAGTTAAACATGGAGGGGCGCCTGGAAGGCTCAGTGGGTTAAAGCCTCTGCCTTTGGCTTGGGTCATGATCCCAGGGTCCTGGAATCGAGTCCTGCATTGGGCTCTTTGCTCAGCGGGGAGCCTGCTTCTTCCTCTCTCTCCCTGCCTGCCTCCCCACCTACTTGTGTTTTCTGTCTGTCAAATAAATAAATAAAATTTAAAAAAAAAGTTAAACATGGAATTACCATATGATCTAGCAAATACACTCCTAGATATACATGGGGAAAAGTTAAAAAGAGGTATTCAAACAAAAAGAAATACCTAAATCTATATAGGAGTACTATTCACAATAAACCAAAAGTGGAAATCATCCATATCCATTACCTGATGAATAGACAAACAGAATTTGGCACATATCTTCAATGGAATATTATTCAATCATAAAAAAATGAATGAAATACAGACACTACAATATAGATGAACCTTGGAACATTTTGTTAAGTAAAAGAAATCAGAGAGAAAGGTCACATATATATAACTTCATTGATATGATATATCCCTGAATAGGTAAATCCATAGGGACAAAAAGCATCTGCTTTTCAGCGATCATGAGGGCTTCGGGGAAGAAGAAATGATGAAGGACTGCTTCGTGGGGCACAGTCTCCTTTTGAGGTCTTGAAAATATTTTGGAACCAGAGAAAGATGATGATTGTATAGCCTTACAAATACACACTTTAAAATAGTTAACAAATGTTGTTGCTCTTTTACATTATGGGAGTAATATGTCCATAAACATCTTTTAAAAAACTAACATCTTATTAAAACATTAAAACATCTAAGTATTTCTGCTAAAAAGCTTTTGTTGAGAGTATATTTAGGCTGATGTCATCACATTCAATCGATACTGGGAATTCATGTAATATGTACTTGACAAAAGCAGATCTGCGAGTCAAAGTGAATGCTCTGTTTGATGGTATTGTTTTAACACTACGTCAAAAGAAAAAAGAAAAGAAAAGAGGATAAAATACCTTTGAAAGGCTATGAAGGCTGTGAAGGCTATGAAAGCTGTGGGCAGTTGAAAAGTCTAATATTAAAAAAAAAGAGTAAAAGTATCCTACTGTATCATGGGGAGGAAACATATCATTGTTACTTTTGTTAAGAATCAATAATACCTATTTAATTAGTCTTACTGTTTTAACAGTCCCCTTTTAAAAATGCTTTAATCTGGGGCACCTGGGTGGCTCAGTGGGTTAAAGCCTCTGCCTTCAGCTCAGATCATGATCCCGGGGTCCTGGGATCAAGCCCAACATCAGGTGCTCTGCTCAGCGGGGGGCCTGCTTCCTCCTCTCTCTGCCTGCCTCTCTGCCTGCTTGTGATCTCTGTCTGCCAAATAAATAAATAAAATATTTAAAAAATAATAATAATGAAATAAAATAAAATAAAAATGCTTTAATCCATTTATTTTAAGAATATATAATAATATAGCCTATCAAATACAAACACCAAATAAATAATTTTTAAAAGCAGGTTAAATAAATTTCCATTTGACAGGACAGAAAAAAACATTATAAAATATTGTTATATTTTCACATGTTATTTTAATTAGCAATACTAATTACTACTCGTTGAGACTGTTAGCTAGCCCTATTTAAATAATAGCATTGATGTAAGAGAAAAGACAGAATAATATATGTATTTTTGAATAAACACTTTTTCCATATGTTTATGTTAAAGTAACATATATATTTAAAAGTAACATATAGGGGCACCTGGGTGGCTCAGTGGATTAAGCCTCTGCCTTCGGCTCAGGTCAAGATCTCAGTGTCCTGGGATGGAGCCCCGCATCGGGCTCTTTGCTCAGTGGGAGCCTGCTTCTCTCTTTCTCTCTCTGCCTGACTCTCCGCCGACTTGTGATCTCTCTCTCTGTCAAATAAATAAATAAAATCTTAAAAAAAAAAAAGTAACATATAAATATTATATATTAATAATATATAAATATAGAATATATAATAAATATAATATATAAAATAAATAATATAACATATAAGTGATGTATAAATAATATAAATATTATCTATTAAATAAATATTATGTAATATGTATTGTATATTATATAATAAGTATAAATATAAATAATATACATATTATAAAGTAACATATATACACATATGTTACACATATATAACATATATATGTATGTGTATTTGTGCATATATATATATATCTCACTGGTGTTGTGTGTCTGTGTCCTCAGTTGACCTTCTAAAAAGTTAGCTATCCTAGGGCGCATGGGTGGCTCAGTCAGTTAAGTGCCTGCCTTAGGCTCAGATCATGATCCCTGCTCCCAGGACCAGACGGAGCTCCACCTTCGGCTCCCTGCTCAGCAGGGGTCTGCTTCTCCCTCTCCCTCTGCCCTGAAACCCACCCCCCACTGCTCCTTCTCTCTCTCGACGAACTTGCTCAGTTTCTCTCTCTCAAATAAATAAATAAAATCTTTTCAAAGAAATAAAGAATAAAAATAAAAAGTTGGCTATCCTATTCAGACAGTTACTTGGAAATAATGAAAAAATATATCCTTACTTTGGGGGAAATTCATATGGGTATTTAGAGTAAAGAAGCATTATGTGTATAACTTGCTTTCAAGTGGTTGAGAGACTAATAATGATAATGGGTGGATACAGATGTAGATATAGATGTAAGTTTATGTGTAGGTGTAGACATACATCTAGTTACAAACATAGGTATAAACCCATCTGATTGAACACTTTTTGTGTGTCATTTATGCCTCAATGAAAAAATAAATTAAAAAAATCATCCTGATGTCATTTTGCTTGTTAGACATTATGTACTAATGAAATTATTTCAATTCTATCTTCTTTGCATTCTTTCATAAGCAAACATACATCCAAAGCTCTTTGAATTATAATCATTAGAAATAAATTTTCTTACACTGTTTCTCAAAAACCTTTGGTTAAAAAACAATAACAACAACAACAAAAAACAAAAACAAAAACAAAAAAACCTACACCATTAGCTACTCTAGTACCAAAGAGACTTATATAAGCACATGCAGATTTAGCGTCCCTACCAAGCCTGGCACAGTGCTGCTGGTCAGGAAGCAGCTCTTGAACTGCACGTGGAGAAGAGTTCAAGGTGCAGAGAGATTCTCAGAAGATGACCAGAGCTGGAAGGCTTCCCTACCGTGTGCCGTGAGGCAAGTCCCTTCTGAGCTACCATTTATTCTCCATAAACCAACAGAATCCAGAATCTCTGACCCTGTCCGGCTTTACAGAGTGACTTCTTTAATTCCATGAATAAGCAACACAGATATGATTATCCGACTCGGTGAGAGATGGGCTTAAGTTAAAACCGAAGTAAAAGGGCAACATCGTCTCTAAGATTTACACTGCCATAGTCTGACATATGCACAAAAGGACCGAGTGTGTGAAGGGAGAAACTACAGATGTTTGGATGTTCACATTGGCTTATTATCAAGATGCTGAGCCTGACTGCTTTGAAGTGAAGAGGAAACGGAAAATCCCTGGAGGATGAATCTTCCCCTGAGATTTCTCAAATGTACTGGGCTCTGGCAGGACCACTCAGCCTTCCAGAGCATTCTTTTACAACGAAAACAACTGACCACATTTTGAAGTGAAATTCTGAATCTTTTGTTTTGTTTTGATCTTTAAAACAGCTCCACATATTTTACTTAAATGCCCTTTAATAAAACTTGTCCTGTCCTTAATTTTTCCTTAAAATGTTATCGTTAAAATGACAGCTACAGAGGGAATTACATATAGATACAAGATTTTCTTAGAGGAAATATGTACTTATTTCAAAACATTTTTGTTATCCTTACTTTTATTTATATATTCATGAAGAATAGATAACTTTTAAAACATGTAATTGGACAATTAGGGCATATTTCAACTTATTTCTCATTTTCATTAGAACATAATTCAACCACCAGTTAAATCTATTTCCAGTACTTAGTCAACTTTGTAAAACTGATTTGATTGACTCATAACATAATTCTACTTGAATTCGGTCATAGGAATGGGAAAAGATAAATGTAAAACTACTCTGATAGTCGTGTTAGATACTTTAACAAATTTATATTTATTTTCATTTAAATATGGCTAATAATTCAACACGTTCTCCAAGTAGGTGTAAAATCTCCACCAGTGTTAGGAATATCAAGAGGCAGAGGAGATATAGAAAGAATGTATCTCAAGAGGCTTTGTATATACATATTTTATCAATTATACATATTTTATCAATTATGTCCATAGAAGAATACTTAATTCTATAAGACATTTATAGGCATTCAAAAAACAAAATCATTTTGTGGTCAACCTTAATGAGTATGGCATCTTAGATTCCCTTCCTAGAAATTAACAGTACCTATCTGCATTTTTAAGCCCTAAGAAGTCCCTAAATAAAATAAACCAGTAACAAAAATGACATGGGTCAGCTTTTTAAGTTTCTCTGACTTTGTTCGGCCTGCCAGTCTCACCTGGGAACTCCTGTATTCCAAACCCAGCTTCGGTCTCCTCTATCTTGAACATCATAGGTGGTCCTGGGTTGCCCAGAATTTTTTGACAGACCCTTAGAGTCTAAGACTTTAAATTCTATAGTGTTACCTTTAAAAGGGTCTAAAAATTATTTAATTAGTAGAATAAATCATCATTGATGTCCTCCAGCCTTTAAAATGATTCTTAGTCTATTCCCTACTCAATCTTCCATTGAAAAACTGGCAGGGCTATCTTAAGATTTCATTAACTCCTAATATCAAATAATCACAGTTGAGGAGAGAGGAGATTCTTTTTTATTTTTTTCTTACAGAGAGAGAGAAAGATGTATAAATACATAATGGGGGGGCATAGGGAGGGGAAGAGAGAGAATCTTAAGTAGGCTCCTCGCCCAGCGCAGAGCCCCATGCAGGGCTCCATCTTACAACCCTGAGATCATGACCTGAGCCTAAATCCAGAGTCCAATACTAAACCTGCTGAGCCACCCAGGCACCCTGGAGAGCAGATTCTTAAAATCTGAGAACTCATTTGGAGCACAGACACATTTTGGCATTGACATCAGGTTCAGTCTGATGGATGCTCTTCTAACTTTGAATTTACCTTTTTCCCTTCCCCCACTTGTTTTTGTGTAAAAACAGTCATGGAAATGTTTCAAGCAGAACAAAGTCCAGTTATATCTCATTTGCATTTCTCTACTTGCCCATAAGAACAAGTAAACTTTAATCATTCACTATGTCATTTTTATTCTTTCGTGTTTTTGTTTCTTGCCGTAGTGTACATTTTGAGTGATCAGGTCGGTATTAAAAAAGAAGCGAAACCCCAGTGTTTCAAGGATAGAGTGTAAGAACAAAGATGGAAGTAAGGTTCTCTGCTTGTTTCTCAGGAACCAGTGACATGTTTTCCTACTCAATACTCAACAGTCCTATGAGGTAGGTATTATGATACCTATGTTGAAGATGAGAATTCAAGCTCAAGGATCTTTTCTTACTTCAAAAAAGATTAACCAAAGCACATAGAGGATATGTGCTTTGGTGAGTGCTTTGAAGTGTGTAAACCCTGTGATTCACAGACCTGTACCCCTGGGGATAAAAATATATGTTTATAAAAAATTAAAAATTAAAAAAAAAAAAGATTAACGATTATGCCCTCTGATTTTCCCCCCAAATATCCATAGGCTACATGACAGCTTGGTGAAATATAATATTGGGATATTTAAGTAATATATACTAATAAAATAATCACTTAGAGGTAGCTCATTTGGTTAGTTTTTTGTTTTTTTTTTTGTATAATTCTGACCCTTGATCTTGTTCTTTCATATTACATGTACATTAGATTTCAAATCTGAAATAGCATTTTAATCATGATTTTCATAAGATTTCCTTATTCCTTTTTCAGGGCTGATCAATGATTTTGGTAATGACTACCGAGATTTTCATAGAGGAAATTCTGATCATTTCCTCTAACTGTTCTATTCTTTTAAGCAAAGTACTATCACTGAAAAAGGAAACAAAATAGTCCCAGACATTCATGCTCTGTGCACAGTGATAAATGATCTAGAGCTGAGCAGTGCTGGGTATGAGATAAGTTATTTTCAGACGGTTCATACCAGTCACCCAACTGACTTGATCGATACCATTCAGTATGATACAGTACAATCCCAGCTGGAAACACACAAACAAATAAATGGTTGTTGAAATCAAAGCCTGCCAAATTCTTGCCAGCCAGTTAATTGTATTTAAATACTCAACGCTTAAACACTCACACAGATTTACAGGCTTACAGAATTAAATGTAAGCTCTCTAGTTCTAAATTCATTGATCAAGGAAGGCATTACGAAAAGTAAATTACCACTAACCCCATCAATAAAGTCAAGTTCCAGATACCCTATGCTATATGTCAAAATGATATCAAAATTAATAGTAATGATAGCAATTTAACAAATGTTTTGCTGTGGTCTTTAAAGGATTATTTCGATAAAGCTCCAACTTCTTTTAATGGGTTAGAATTGGTACATTTCTTGGCTAAAATTTTAGCAATCTGCTCTTCCATTTAGCAAAATAAGTAATTTAAAACTAATTGTGGACTGCATTTCGAGCAAAAGAAGTAAACAAAAATTTTCCACTTGTCTGAAAGGTTTTTACTTGAAAAAGACCAATGAATGAAATGCATTGATTGACTTTCCATATAGGCTACAGATATGATATGTCTCTCTTCCGAAAAATGAAGAATGCAAATGAATAGAAACTAGCTTTACAAAGGACAGGAATAAGTGTTCCAATACCTCATAAATTTCTTATTTTTCAGCACATGTAACCAGATTTTATGCTATCTAAAAGTTATTCAGACTTTGGTAATACATCAGTAAAAGCCATTAGCTATTTAGAGGTAATTACCTGATAGATACTGATAAATCTTAACACACAGTGGAAAAAACTTTGAACAACATAAAGGAATGCCTGTGAGGGAGCTCTTGCTAACCCCATTTTACAGATTATGGAAATTAGATTTTAAATGCTTAGTAAATTGCCCACAATAATATGGTTGAAGAATGACTGGTCCAAGGATAATCCGATATAGCCACTGTGTGGAACCACTGCACTCTACTTCCTTTCTGATTCTCCTAATTACAAAGCATAAATCATCTGCATAACTGGCAGTCCTTTTTCTCCTGCTTCTGTATCATATAGACTCAGCGTTCTAAAGAAACAGTGTGAGTACAGCTGTATGAGAGGCAAGATGCTTTAGAAATACCCAGCCACCCGGAAAGCCATAACAAATATGACTTGGTAATCAGCTCTTTCCCAGAGCTGTGATGTCTCACATGTCAAAAGTGGGAAGCACTTCCCAGAGCTCTGACAAAATTACACCCAAATGAAATTTCTTCCTCACCAGGGAAACTCCAGAACAATGAGTTACACTGGTATCGCATTTATAAATCACAATCCTGAATGCAAAGGGATTTTTTCTTTCTCTCTAAACACCCATCGATAAACAAATCCATAGGTTTGCCTAAGGAGAGTGATACAAATGCAAGCCTTGCAGCAAATACTATGGTCACAATAGTAATTATAGGGGGGAAAAAATCAACCTGAGACCTTGGCCCAAGAAATCAGACACTAGACTAACTTCAATCTTGGGATGGAACCTTGGTGAAGGTTTATATGTCTGTGCAGATATGACTTTCCTTAGCTCGCTTTTGAAACCCTCTGCCACTGTGTTGAGTAGAGACTTCTCCAGGGAGTGGAGAAATCACTTCGAAGCTCTCCCTCCCTCTGGTATGTCACTTCTCTGCATGGCTTTTGGACACGCACCAAAGTATTGCAGATGCCAGCTGTGCCCAAGGCTGCGGGATGTTGATCAGCAATTCTTTCCTCCACTAAAGAATAAACCTGAATTGAGCAGAGACTCGAGGAGGGAAAGAGGAAAATGTCCATTCTCCATCAAGGTTTCAGCTGTGGTCAGGCTTCAATAGCAAAAACATGGTAAAAATCAAGCTAAAGAGTGGAATATATGTCGTTTTCACCCTGAGCTTAATTGAGTCATCTGGCTCAGCAAATGATAGACATCTTAGAATGCAGATATCTGACACTATGGGGCATATGAACAATGGTTCAATTAACTAGATTCGATCATGCAATTCCTTTTCTTAAAATATGTTTCTAGGGGCGCCTGGGTGGCTCAGTCAGTTAAGTTCTGCTTTTGTCTCAGGTCATGATCCCAGCCCCATGGGGATCTCCCTACTCCATGGAGAACCTGCTTCTCCCTCTCCCTCTGCGCCTCTGCCTGCTCGTGCTCACTCTCTTGCTCTCGCTCTGTCTCTCTCAAATAAAATATTTAAAGAATAAAGTACATTATACATTGAAGCTCAGGTTCCTCAGCATGTAATTCCAAATCCTTTATGATCCAAAATATTTTTATCATACTAACACTGTGTTTTTTCCAGTTTCTCTGCATTGCATGTTCTCTTCCCACACTATCCTCTACTTCTCAAACCACGTAGATCACTTTTAATTTCCTCTTTAAAACTTTTACACATCACCACCTCCTCCACTCCCTCTCCATTTATTTCTTATTGAAGTGTAACTGGCATATAACATTATAGGAGTCTCCGATATGTAACATAATGATTTCACATTTGTACACATTGTGAAGTGATCACCACAATAAGTCTAGTCACCATCTGTCACCACACAAAGTTACAAAAAATATTTTTCTAGTAATGGAAAGTTTTAACATTTACTTTCCTGAATCTTTCAAGTTTGCTCCACAATACTATCGACGATAACGACCACACCATACATTACATCTCCATGACTCATTTATTTTATAACTGGAAGTTTGTATTCCTTGATCCCTTCACCAATTTGCCTATTTCCCAGCCCCCCTCCTTTCTGGCAACCCCCAATCCGTTCTCTGTATCCACAGTTTTGTAAGTGAAATCATACAGTAGCTATCATTCTCCCTCTGACTTATTTCATTTATCATGCTGGCTTCAAGATCTATCCACGATATCACAGATCTCAAGATTTCATTCTTTTCTATGGCTGAGTAGTATTCAAATACAAACACAGAAACACACACTACATCTTATTTACCCATTCATCCATGGATGGACGGACACGGGTTGTTCCCGTATCTTGGCTATTGTAAATAATGCTGCAATGAACATTGGAGTACATATATCTTTTCAAATTAGCATTTGCACTTTCTTTAGGTAAATACCCAGGACTGGAATGCCGAATCATATGGCAGTTTAACTCTCAATTTTTTGAGGAAGATCCTTACGGTCTTCCATAGTGGCTGCCTCAGCTTACCTTCCCACCAATAGTGTGTAAGGATCCATTTTTCTCCATGCCCTCACCAACACTTATTATTAATTTACAACAAAGGAAGTAAGTATATACAATGGGGGAAAGAACAGTCCTTTTAATAAATGGCATTGGGAAAGCAGGACAGCTACATGCAAAAGAATGTAACTTGACAACAGCCTTACACTATACACAAAAATTAACTCAGAATAGATTAAAGACTTGAATGTAAGGCCAGAAACCAAAAACTCCTAGAAGAAAACCTAGGTGATAAGCTCCCTGAAAATAGTCTTGACAATGATTTTTTTAAAAACCTGATTCTAAAGGCAATGGCAACAAACAAAGACAAGCAAATTTATCAAATTAAAATCTTTTGCACAATGAAGAAAACTATCAACAAAATAGAAGGTGGGGTGCCTGGGTGGCTGAATTGTAATAATCTGCCTTCGGCTCAGGTCATGATCCCAGGGTCATGGGATCAAGTCCCACACCAGGCTCCCTGCTCAGCAGGAAGTCTGCTTCTTCCTCTCCCTCTGCCTTCTATTCTCTCTGCCTGTGCTCTCTCTGTCTCAAATAAATAAATAAAATCTTTTTTAAAATGTCTTTAAAAATTAAAAAGGAAAGCCTCTGAATGGGAGAAGATACTTGTAAATCATATATATGATAGGAGGTTAATAGTCAAGATATGAAAAGAACTCATGCAACTCAATTACAACAACAACAACCATAAAATCAGATTAAAAATGGATAGAGGAGGGCCACCTTGGTGGTTCAGTCAGTTAGCCTCTGACTCTTGGTTTCAGCTCAAGTCATGATCTCCGGGTCTTGAGATGCAATCCCATATTAAGTCCCCTGTTGAACTTGGCCTTGGATTCTGTGCTCAGTGAGGAGTCTGTTTCTCTCCCTCTCACATTTGTGTATGCTCTCTCTCTCTATTTCTCTCTCTCTCTCTAAAATAAATAAATAATTTTTTTATAAAATGGATAAAGCCTCTGAACAGAACGTTTCTGAAGAAGACATAAAATGGCCAAGAGATACATGAAAAGATGCTCAACATCACTCATCATCAGGGAAATGCAAATCAAAACTATAAATGAGATATCACCTCACACCTGTCAGAATGGCTAAAATCACTCCCTCTCCATTTTTGAAATCAACGGCTCTCTTCGCCTTTTGTGTGGTCCCTAGCACTGTGGCCCTATCTAATTGGTTCTGTTATTCGTGGTTCCGTTTGTTCTAGGACAGTACCAGGGCCTTATTCAATCCTGTGTTCTGGTGTTTGCCACAGGAAACTGAGTAAATATGACTTTTAAGACTATATATCTAGGGGCACCTGGGTAGCTCAGGGGGTTAAGACTATATATCTATTATATTACATAATACATGAACCATAACAGAGATGTAAAAAATATTTTTGGAATGAATGAATGAATCACTGATATTTACTAACCATGGACTTTGTAAATTGAAGTAACATCTTTCTTTTATGCCATAATTATTAGAATACAAATCAAAAATAAATACATATATTTGGTTTCTGCTCACTCCTTTTACTTGGACCTCTTGATCCTGCCCAAATGAGAAGACCTTCCCCATTCCTAAGAAATGAGTAGGATGCATTTAACTTAAGTGCACTTTTCCTCTTCCTGGGGTTCTAGAGGCATGGGATTAGAGATGGAATGAGACTTTTCTTCCTCATTACAATGACACATTCCACAGCAATAAGAAATAAATATTCAAATGTAAACAATAAAGAAAGATACTGATTATAATTAACTGTAAAATTTCTAGGCAAGAAGTAAAGAATAAATTTCAAGGATATATAACTTTTAAAAAGTGTCTTCTCAAAATATTTGCAAGATGTGTATATAAAAACACACGTAATTAAGTCCTCCATAAAATACCACTATTGACTTAGTGATTGATCAAGATGTCTAGATTTCTTTCTCATTTAAGGGGTACGGTGGGATGCCTGGGTGGCTCAGTCAGTTAAGAATCTGCCTTTGGCTGAAGTAATAATCTTGGGGTCCTGGGATCCAGCCCCGCCTCTGGCTTTCTGCTCAGTGGGGAGTCGGCTTCTTTCTCTCCCTCCTCTCCTCCCTGCTGCTTTTGCACTCTGTCTCTCCCCCCTCCTCTCAAAAAATTAAATAAATAAATAAAATCTTAAAAAAAAATAAATGGTATAGGGAAAGCTGGAGGCGATAAATAAATCACCGTTGACAAAATATTGATAATTTTTTTCTAACTCATGGGGAGATCTATTGTATTATGTTCTGTGTATGGGGTAGTCTTACAAGAAATCATAAACAGAGTATATTCTCACTATATATAGGTTAATGCCTTTCTTATATTTCCTAATGATTTTGCATTCCTATTTATTGTCATTCTTTAAGTTTGTTTTATTTTAAAGAGTCATAACAGGGGCACCCGGGTGGCTCAGTGGGTTAAGCCTCTGCCTTCGGCTCAGGTCATGATCTCAGGGTCCTGGGATCAAGCCACACATCGGGCTCTCTGCTTCCCCCTCTCTCTCTGCCTGCCTCTGCCTCTCTGCCTACTTGTGATCTCTGGCAAATAGATAAAATCTTAAAAAAAAAAAAAAAGATTCATAACATACCTCTAGAAATTAAGTTGTGTTCAACTGTTTTATTTGAAATAATATCAAAGTATTAGTAGATTATAAATAACAAAATGCCCAACAAAATGCCTAGAACTTTGTAGTTGATAAACATCTGATATATAATTTTTATTAATAACTGAAATAATTGTTTTAAAGGATGTTTAAAGAAGATATGAATAAGACATCATCATAATTTAAATTTTTTAAAAAGTTATTTCAAGTTCCCAAAAGTAATGGGTATCATAAAATAAAAACTCATATTAATTTACTCCTACCATAACAAAGGTTGCATCCTAATTCCCATAGTTTGTGACAAAAATTAACTGTGGAAACCGCCAAATAATCAAGGTAGTTTTATTTAATATGCAAAGAGCTGAAAGTTCTGTTTTATTATAATGGTGTTTGGATTCACCTAAAGGTTAGATCTCTTTATCACTATTTCTCAATTACTAAGGAAATAAGGAGGAAACATTCATCATGATTTACACAAACTACAGAAATTTGACAGAGTATGAAAATCATGGAATAATTCAAGGCATTTATTAAAATTTATTCATAACACTAAGTTGGTTACATTAGGAAATGGATAATTTAACTCTTGTATAAGTTATACAATTAAGTATAAAATTGCTATGTTTCTAAAACAGAAACATAACAGACATAAAGCTGATCATTTTCCGTGCTCCCTATGCATTAAAAATATGCCTACACAAAGACAGACTTATAATAATTCATTTTACCTATGTGATTTCAGAATAAGTTCTTTACCTGAGAGATACCTGAATGAATAAGAGCAAGATAAACATCTTTGAAATGACCATTCAAAAAAGGAAGACTGTTAAAGACCCTCCGGGACAACTGGTCACTGGTGAAGAAGAATTCTGGTGGACTAGAAGGGCCAAACTCCTTTCCTGGAAATGAAGTAGATTCTTCATACAGACCCTGCCTCAGCATTCTGGGAGTCTCACAGTTCCAGGATCTTCTGTTGCCCTCTTAGGGTTTTGCTCTCTTAGAGGTCACTTCTTCTCTATCATCTTTTGTGACCAAAAATGCAATTGATGTTAGAGAGCAGATTCCCCTTCACAGGCTGTTCATCTTACTGCCTATTTTCTGCTTGCTCCTGAATGGAAATTCGAGGGTTACTTTTGGGATTGAAAAGACATGGGTTTTTCAACAGAGAATTGTAATTTCTTCCATAATAGAACTACCTCAGAATATATTAGGCATTTGGTTTATTTGCTTGCCGCTGATTCCATGCACCAATAATCATATCTAAACTTTTCTTCTGAACTTGGTGATTACATTTAACTCTGTCTTATTTACTGGCTTCCTTGCATGGCATTAATATCTGGTTCTTGGGGTAAAGAGTTAGCCATAGATTTTTTCAGTCTTGTGAAGCCCCAGATTTCTAGATCTTTCCATATCTATCTCTGCCCACACACTCAAGAATTCTTGCCTGTGACAGATCCTCTGTTGTATATAATACTTTGTTAAGAACAGTCAGAAGCAGAAATGATATATAAACATTATTTTTCTACAGAACTACTTCCCTCAAAGCTATAGGCACTGTGGAACATTTTCCATCCAGGTTACTATATAGGGTAATTTTAACAAATGTTTGGCCATGGACTCACAAGGTCCTAACATGTAGCGTCAGATGCTCTACACCTGTTACCTGACCACTAAACCAAAGCCCCATCTCCTACACTGCACTTATTCCTGGAGTCAAATATTATGTCAGGCAAGGTTCAGTAGAAGAACAATAAACTATCGCTATGTTTTTAAGCACAAAGAAGAATAAAAGAGAATAGGCTCTTACAAAAGCTAATAACAAAACTTAAAAGTATGCTTTACCTGAGCCTCTTAGTAAGACTCCATCAACAGAACAGCTCAGCAGGATAGCTACTTCCTTTGGGATCAGCCCTGGGTCCACCACTGGGACCACCACTGCCACAGCATCTTGGACAAGATGAAGCTAAAGACTGGTTAACTGAATCCATAAGTCAGGGAATAAGGAGTCAAATCAAGAAACCAATGCAAACCCCACTGTTACCTGACTCATAGGAAGCTAGAAATGCATACTGGAAACAACTTCAGAAAAATGACTACCTCCCTAGGGGATGTGCAAGAGGCTACAGGAGGGTGGCCTCTCTCTAACTTGTACTTTTCAAATCTGCATGAAAGATTTCTTTTGCACAATTTAATTCACACCAAGAACACTAACTCCAAAGGAGTGTGGAAAGCCAATTCAAAAAGATATTACCGTGGCCAAACCAAGGTAATAAAAGATAGAGGTCAACTGTGTGATAATGACTGTGGCAGACAAAATTCTGAAGATGCCTGTTCCCTAGTTATTCCATCAAATGTAATCAAGGTATTGTTGCCGAAATGGAATTTTGCAGATGTGATTAAGATTATGGTCTTTAAAAAATTATTTACTGAATATATTTGACATATAACATTTTGTAAATTTAAGCTATACAACATGTTAATTTGGTATATTTATATATTATAATATGATTGTTCTTATAGCAATAATTAGCATCTCTATCATGTTACATAATTATCCTTTCTGTCTAGTGATTGGATAATTGGATAAGTTCTAGTTTCTTTGCATGTTTGATCATTATAGTAAAATGTTTTTGTCTATACTCATGATACTGTGCATTAGATCTCTAGGGGTTAGTTACTACTCATTGCCAGATTTTACCTTGAACAAGATCTGTTCTATCCCTCCACTGCCCATCTCCTGGTAACCACCATTTTGCTCTCTGTTTTTATGAGTTCAGCTATTTTAGATTCTACCTATAAGTGATAACATATAGCATTTGTCTTTCTCTGTCTAACTTAGCTCACCTAGCATAATGGGCTCAGGGTCTACTCATGTTGTCACAAATGACAGGATATCCTCCTTTCTTTTTTTCTTTTTTTTTTTTTTAAGAAGATTTTTTTTTAATATTTTATTTATTTCTTTGACAGAGACAGATCAGATGTAGGCAGAAAGGAAGGCAGAGAGAGGAGGAAGCAGGCTCCCTGCTAAGCAGAGATCCCAAAGTGGGACTCAATCCCAGGACCCTGAGATCATGACCTGAGCCGAAGGCAGAGGCTTTAACCCACTGAGCCACCCAGGCGCCCCGAGGATATCCTCCTTTCTTATGACTGAATAAATCCTATTATGTGTGTGCCTGTGTGTGAATCTATATGTAGAGATATAGATATATACCGTAGTTTCTTTATCCACTCATGTACTGATATGGATCCAACCACTATAGAAAACAGTATGGAGGCTCCTAAAAAAAATATGATCTAGCGATTTGACTTCTGGATATATACCCACTCCCCCAAAAAAGAAAATAGGATTTCAAAGAAATAGAGGCACTCTTGCATTTATTACAGCATTATTTGCAACAGCCAAGATATGGAAGTAAGATTATGGTCCTTAAAATAGACTATCCTGAATTATTCAGGTGAACCCAATGTAATAATATAAACCCATTAAAGCAAAGAAAATTCTCTGGCTAGAGGCAGAACATATTCTCCAAAAGGGGAAGTCAAAAATATTCAAAGCATAAGGACTCAACCTGTTGGTGCAGCTTTGAAGATAGAGGAATGAAGACACTCACCAGGGAACATAAGAGGCCCCTAGAAGCTGAGGAAGGACTTCAGGCCATCAACCAGCAAGGAAATAAAGACCTTGGTCCAAGATCACTTCATGGACCTGCATTCTGTGAGCAACTTGCATGAACTTGGAAGTGTCATTCCTCCAGAACTTTCTGAAAGGAATGCAACCCCACTGACCCCTTGACATTGGTCTTGGGAGACTTAAGATGGAGAAACAGCTGAGTTATTCTGTGCCTAAACTTATTTAAAAAAAAAAAAAAACACTTTATTGAGGTCTAATTGACATGTAGGAAGCTATACATATTTAACATATATGACTGAAATTCTGACTACCAAATTATGCAATGACAAATTAGTGCTGTTTTAAGTTTCTAAGGGTATGTTAGATTGATATGACAGCAACAGATACTAATATAACAACGTGCCATGAACACACTACACCCACACACCCACACACACACAGTACAAAAAGTAAAGCAAGGGGAGAGAATTCAGGGAACAGATAAGTCAATTCTGCCCAAAATTCTCAAAGAAAATCTCTTAAAGGAGCTAGAATCGTGTCTACATACAGTTTAACTAAGTGTAGACGGGTAGAGAAGGGAGACATTTTATGGGTGAGAGAAATGGCCTGAGTAAATTAGATGCGATTCAAGATACTATGAATTAGACCCATTTTTAAGGAACAGGGCATGTCAGAGCAGATGTTGAAGGATAAAGTTGGGAAGAAAAACTGAAAACTGAGATCAGAGTGTGAAAGGGCTAAAATAAGAGCCTAGCAAATTTCAGGGGAAAAAAAATTTACATAACAAAAATCACAACTAAGAAATATGAGATGTATGAGTCCATTTCTTTTTTTTTTTTTTTTTAATTTGTGTTACATTACTCACCATGGAGTACATCATTAGTTAAAATAAGGTACTATTTTACCTTATTTTACCAAAGTTTTTAATCAAGACCTTTCTGCCCATAGGCTGGTCCACCCAGTTTGCCCCATGGTCTCTGCAGTTCCCTTCCAATTATGGAAATCTTCACTCCAGACAACATGCCTCTTAACTTTTCCATATACAGATTTGCTGCTGATGTTTGCCTATCTATATCATATAGTTCCTTAGCCTTATTTATGACCATGTGTATACAAAAGGAATCAAGGGAGAAAGTTCACCAAGATGTGCATGCCTGCCAGGGGTTAGGAGAGGAAAACCATGCTTGCTTTCATTTGCATATTGACATTTTTAACATGTGAACATTATCTTTCCCTTAACAAACTGCTTATGTATTATATAATAAGTCTCCATCACTCAAAGTTATTTCACTCAGTTACCTATCAGGCAGTAGCCAGATTTTATGCAAGCATATCTGATTAACCTTTATTCTTTTAAAATCTCCAGATTCCCTCACCCCACTTTCATCAACAAATAGTTATTAGTTTCCCAGTGAAGTAGGTCAATATTACTAGAACACACACACACACACACACACACATTCAAAATGCATTCATTTTTGCTTGCCAGTGTAGAAAGCTGGTTCTGGATAAGCATCCGTAAACTGAGAAATACAATCCCCAAAATAAACAAACACATGCAAAGCTTTTTAGCAGGTTAGTGGTTCCCTGTGAAGCTGCCATCCTCAGATGATGTGTCCAGCTCATTTCATGCCTCCGATTGGAACAGCATTAAACAAAAATGCAAGGAAATTAGGTCTCAGTTTTGGTTCATGCTAGCAACAAATTCTGTATATTTCTCTCCTTTCCTCTGACAAATGGCAGCATTTCATGCTAACAAAAAACATCAAATTTCCCATTCAAAGTTAGATCTTCAAACACTGTATCTTAAACAACTGGCTTTCTGTAACTTCAAAAACATTCAAATTGGTAGAGTTAGTTGCACACATGTAAATACTCATCCTTAGATTTTAAAGCCAACATTTGATAATTTTAATTATTTTAATTTAGTCTGAATAACTCAAATACCTCATATTTGGATTATGCTTATAGTTTTCTTTTGTAAATTAAAACTTTTTTAGAAGGAGATTTTCTAGTATCATATTAAGTTTTAGTACATTTAATGTACAGATCTAAAAGAATAGCCAACAACAATATTCATCCAAAATTTTAAAAAGTTGTGCATATTTTAGTTTTAGTAAATGCATAAAAATATTGCCAGATATTTCTTTTCTTCTCTAGAAAATAGGTCTAGCATTTGAGAGGATTGAAGGAACCCTCAAGGGTTTCATTATAAAATATCAATTTCCCTTGCCTCTTTTAAGCTCTGAGATAAGAAAATTTGGACTGAATTTTCTAATCAATCTCTCTGTTCCCACTTGGAATCTTCCTCATCTTACCTAAAACCCTTAGCAATGTTTTAAACACAGAAAATAAAAAACAAACAAGCAAAGAAAAGGTTTTACTTTTACTTGGCATGTGCTGTCATAGAAAGCTCATTAGTTTTCTATTCACTTTTCCCAATCCAAGAAGAATGTGCTGATATTTGAAGTTATCCTGCACAGATGACATAAATCACAGTATAAACACATATGGCTAGTTATTATCTGACAGTCCTCCCAGTTATCTTCTTTCCTATACCTATGTGAGAATCTCTAAATACTGATGATGTATGTTTAAAATGTGTTTAAAGAAGAAACCTATTATTTTTCTTCTAATATCTGGAAGTCAGTAACTAGGATTTCCAAACCAAATTAATATACTGCTAGAGGGACAAACCAATACCAAGTCAATGTAGCAAGAAGCAAACCTACGGAATAAAAACCTAAACTACACTCTCTTAATCTTTATTAAGATGAAGATTCCATGGAAGATGGCAGAGTAGGAGAACCCAAAGCTTACATTGTCCCATGGATATAGGTAGGTAACACACACAGCAGGGCAAATAACCCAGAAGAAGACCTGAAGACTGGCAGAATGGACTCTCAAAGCTAAATGTAGAGAGAAGGCCACATCAAAGAGAATAGGAAGGACAAAACAGTTGGAGCTAAACAATTCCAAAACAGAAATGAGACAGAAGTAATAAGTGACACAAAGAAATACAAAGGATGATAAAAGAATACTATACAAAATGATATACTAGCACACTGGACAAACTAGAAGAAATAGATAAATTCCTAGAAACATATAACCTCCCAAAACTAAATCAGGAAGACATAGAAAAATTTAATAGACTGATTACCAGCAATGACATTGAATCAGTAATCAAAAAACTCCCAATGAATGAAAGTCCAGGACTAGATGTCTTCACAGGTGAATTCTACCAAATATTTAAAGAAATGTTAATACATATTGGCAAGCTATTCCAAAAAATAGAAGAGGAAAGAAAACTTCCAAACTCATTCTGAGAAGCCACCATTACCCTGAAACTAAAACCTGATAAAAACACCACAAAAAAAAAAAAAAAAAAAAGGAACCATAGGACAATATCTCTGATGAACACAGATGAAAAGGTCCTCAACAAAACATTAGCAAACTGAATCCAACAGTACATTAAAAAATCAATCACCACAATCAAGCGGGATTATTCCTGGGATGCAAGGGGGGTTAGACAATAGTAAATCAATCAACATCATAGATCACATTTAAAAGAGGAAGGATAAAAACCATCTGATCATTTCAATAGATGCAGAAAAGACATGTGATAAAGTACAACATTCATTCATGATTAAAACCCTCAAAATAGTAGGTTTACAAGGAATATACCACAACATAATAAAGGCCATATGTAAAAAAAAGCACACAGCTAACATCATACTCAATGGGGAAAATATAAGAGCTCTTCCCCTAAGGTCAGGAACAAGACAAGGATATCGATTCTCACTACTTTTATTCAACATATTATTGGAAGTCCCAGCCACAGCAATCAGATAAGAAAAAGAAATAAAAGGCATCCAAATTGGTAAGGAAGAAGTGAAATTTCTCTATTTGTAGATGACATGATATTATATATAGAAAACTCAAAAGACTACTTCAAAATATTACTAAAACTGATAAATGAATTCAGTAAGGTCACAGAGTATAAGTCAACATACTAAATATACTAAAATCCTTTGCATATATATACAGTAATACTGAAGTAGCAGAGAGAGAAATTGGAGAAATTAGAAAATAATCCATTTATGATTGTACCAGAAATGATAAAATACTGGGGCACCTGGGTGGCTCAGTCATTAAGCATCTGCCTTCGACTCAGGTCATGATCCCAGAGTCCTGGGAGGAGCCCTGCATCAGGCTCTCTGCTCAGCGGGAAGCCTGCTTCTCCCTCTCCCACTCCCCCTGCTTATGTTCCCTGTCTTGCTGTGTCTCTCTCTGTCCAATAATAAATAAAATCTTTAAAATAATAATAATAAATAATAATAATAAAATAGGAATATACTTAACTGAGAAGGTGAAAGACCTATACTCTGACAACTATAAAATGCTGATGACAGAAATTGAAGATGACACAAATAAATGGAAACCTATCCTACGCTCACAGATTGGAAGAACAAATATTGCAAAAATGTCTCTGTTACCCAAAACAACTGTAGATTTAATGCAATCCCTATCTAAATACCAACAGTATTTTCCACAGAACTAGAACAAATAATCCTAAAATCTGTATGGAGTCACAAAAGATCCAAAGTAGCCAAGGCAATCTTGAGAATGAAGAAGAAAACTGGAGGTTTCACAATTCCTGACTTCAAGATATACTATAAAGCTGTAGCAATCCGAACAGAATTGTAATGGTACATAAACAGACACATAGACCAATGGAACAGAATAGAAAGCTCAGAAATAAACCTACCATTATATAATTGATTGATCTTTGACAAAGAAGGCAAGAATATACAATGAGAAAAAGATAGTCTCTTCAACAAATGGTGTTGGGAAAACCGGACAACTACATGGAAAAGAATGAAACTGGTCCGCTGTCTTGCACTATACACAAAAATAAGTTTAAAATGGATTATGGATTTACATGTGAGACCTGAAACCATAAAAATCCTAGAAAAGAGCATTAGCACTAAATTATCTGACATTGGCCATAGCAACATTTCTCTAGATATATCTCCTGAAGCAAAGGAAACAAAAGCAAAATATAAACTATTGGGACTATATCAAAATAAAAAACTTCTGCATAGTGGAGTGCCTGGATGGTTCAGTCAGTTAAGCATCTGCCTTTGGCTCAGATCATGATCCCAAGGTCCTTGCTCAGTAGAGGCCTGCCACTCCTCCTAATTGTACTCTTGTGCTCACTCTGACAAATAAATAAAATCTTAAAAAACAGAAAAGAAAAGCTTCTGCATAGCAAAGGAAACAATGAATTAAACTAAAAAACACCCTACAGAATGGGAGAAAATATTTTCAAATGACACATCTTATAAAGGATTAGTATCCAAAATATAAAAGAACTCATACAATTCAACACCACCCCTCAAATAATCTAATTTAAAAATGGGCAGAAGACACGAATAGACATTTTCCCAAGGAAGACATACAAGTGGCCAACAGACACATGAAAGATGCTCAATATCACTCATTATCAAATGTAAATCAAAGTGAGATAACAGTGAGATAACATCTCACAACTGTCAGAGCAGCTTATATCAAAACACAAGAAACAACAAATGTTGGTGAGGATGTGGAGAAAAAAGAACCCTTAGGCACTGCAGGTAGGAATGCAAACTGGTGCAGACATTGTGGAAAAAAGTATAGAGGTTTCTTAAAAAGTTAAAAATGGAACAACGATATGACCCAGGAATTCTGCTATGGGGTATTTACCAAAAGCATATAAAAACACTAATTTGAAATAATATATGCACCCCTTTGTTTATTATAACATTATTTATAATAGCTAAATTATGTAATCAGCCTAAGGATCCATCAACAGATGAGTAGATAAAGAAGTAGTTTAAGTAGAAAGATATAACATGGAATATTATTCAACCATAAAAAATGAAATCTTTCCATTTGAAACAACATGGATGGATCTAGAGGGTACCGTGCTAAGTAAGTAAGTAAGTTAGAGAAAGTAAGTAAGTTAGAGAAAGACAAATGCCACTTGATTTCACTTTATGTGGAATTTAAGGAAGAAAACAGAGAGCAAAAAGGGGAAAAAAAAGAGAGAGGGGGTACACCTAGAAACAGACTCAACTAGAGAACAAACTGGTGGTTACTAGAATGGAGGCGGGTATGGGGATTGGTTAAATAGGTGATGGGGATTAAGGAGTGTGCTTGTGATGAATACCAGGAGTTGTATGGAAGTGTTGAATCACTGTATCATGTATCTGAAACTAATATTCCACTCTATGTTAACTAACTGGAATTCAAATAAAAACTTAAAAAAAAAAGAGCACACTTAACATAATGAGCACTGAGTAATGTATAGAATTGTTGAATCAGTATATTGTACACAGGAAATGCATAACACTATATGTTAACTCTACCAGAATTAAAATTTTAAGACAGATGGTGATAGACAGACAGGCAGATAACAAGTTGTCATGTAACCAGAAGTTTCAGGGCTTTCTCAAAAATGAGTATATTTCTTCTATTAGAAGATCATCTATAATCACAACTATGCTAATGCTTTTTGAAATTATACTAGATATGATGATAGATGGTCTTTTGCTAAAAATATTTATCTATGATCTATGCAATTGAAACCTGATGATTAAGCCCACCTCTGGATTTTTTCTTCATTATAATTTATTCAAAATATTTCTTCATTAAAAAGTTCAAAAAAAATTTTTTATAAAACTTGTTTTGTTTTCTCACAATAGATATTATTTAAGGTTTAAAGATGGCAACATGTTCTCTAAATAAAAATCTTAAGAATTTGGGGGATTTTCTGGAAAGTTTTTGTGCTCTTTGTTCCCTTATAATAACTTTATGTTAAATAGGTTATCAAAGTTAATTACCTTGACATGGCTTCTGTTGTGAGTTAGAAAGAGGATAAAATAGATATGCTATGGAAAACTTCAAATACTTGGAGGTACAATTCAAAAGAAATGGGGTCGATATGAATTAAGAAAGTAGATATGTTTAGAAACTGAAAATACTCAGGTGTATTGACTTACAGAAAAATCTAAGTATGAGATCTATTTAATCACACAAGTCCCAGACCATTAATTACTGTTATATGTAATTATTACAAAAAAGAGATTCTCACTTTTCCTAATACTCTGGAAATTTGCCAATAACTCTGTTTCTCTTATAATGAGAAGCCTTAGCATGTATTTATTATCAAATCTCAAAGGAAACTAAAACTAAAAATGGTTCTAATCTAAAGAAAGACTACATATGCTATTTCATGATGTAAGTATAGTTTTCTTAAGTTTATAATCAAAGCCCATTAGAAGTCTTTCAGACACTGGTGAGAGATTTTCCTAGAAGATTTGAGGAACAAGGCACTCGTTCTATTATCTCCTTTTCCATCAACCACAGAAATTTCCAAGTGGGCAGATCAGAGGTGCCAGTTAATAAAGATTTTTATTATTGAAGAGATTTTCAACATGAAATTTTCAGATGGTTACGTGAACCCTGCTGCTCTGAGGTCTGAGAGGTGGGTCATATTTCTTGCTTAAGTTCACCAGCTCAGTAGTACTTCAGCAGAATAGACCACCTGTCAGGTGGGAAATATATCCCAGTGGGAGGTCAGCGCTAGCATGGAAATGTTAATCGTGGAACTCATCCTTCGTTTGTCCTCTTTCTATAATTTATCAGCAATGGGAATGTCGGAAGACAGTAGAAATAAAACATATGAGCATTTTTCTTCTGGAGCAAGCATTTTTGAGTTTGGGAGCCCTAGTTTCTTCTCACAGAGGTGACTGTGAACTCACTGTCAGGAACTAGCTTTCAGGCACAGCAGGAACTTTAGTGAACAGTGAGAATAGTATCTCCGTAGGCAACTACGAATACTGAGACCGAAAGGGAGATAATAGCAAATGAAGAATCTTATTGAAAACGTGGTTTAAAGTGGAACTTTTACATGTTTTCTTCTTTGGGGAGGTGGTAACAAATGGTCACAGCACAGGCACAAGCAAGTATTGTTTTCATTGTGCCCTTATGAATTTGTGATACTGTGCCAGGGTCGGAACATATGAAAAAGCAAAGATGATAAATAGAAAGATTAATGTCCTGAGGAAAATGAAGTAGTTGGTGTTGAGATGCACATGAAAGCTTTTCAATAAATTTCTTGTATCTGAAGCTTGTGATCTTTTATTTGATAAATAAAAAAGCAAGACACTGAATAATTTGATTAGACTTTGCAATATATTTACCTTATTAACAATAACCTATCAGAATTCAAAGGCTATCCAGAAGTTGAGACAGGAACAAAAGGTGTCCAGCTGGTATTTATAAGGTGGTAGAAGCTAAAATTTCACCAAAAAAGCAGATGTCTGAAAGAAGAGTAGAGACTCTGCAATGTTTTTGATTTAAAATGCGCTACCTTTGGCCTTCTCAAATGAAACTTCTCATGCTCTCTTATCCTTCCCTACTTGAATTACCTCAAGAATCAAGGGCCTACTTAGTGACCTCTCTGCACCTCAATGGCTTTTTACCCTTCTTTGAAATGCCTATTTCTTGGAGGATAAAACATTTAATTCTTCCACCTGTCCTACCTGTAATGTCAGGAAGCAAACCCTGAGAACTGGAGGTGTGTGTAAGTAATTTACTAAGAGTAGGCTCCCAAGAAAAATTGTACAGGGTAAGGCAGAAGTATAACAGTGAAGGGGAAGAAGCCAAGCCAGGGCGCAATTTTAGAAAAAGGCCCAACTGCAGCATAACCAGATTTCTCAACAGCAATACTTAGTGCTAAATGACAAGAGAATAACCATTTCTGAGAGAAAATGCTTTTCAACCAAAGGTTCTTTAATATATCAAGTATCCAGGAGCCTGGGTGGTTTAGTCGGTTAAGCCTGTGACTCTTGATTTGGGCTCAGATCATGATCTCAGGGTTGTGAGATCAAGCCCAGCATCAGGCTCTGTGCTTAGCGTGTATTCTGCTTATCCCTCTCCTTTTGCTTCTCCCCCATGCACTCTCTCTCCCTCTCTCCCCTCTCAAATGAATGAATAAATAAATAAATAAAATCTTTAAAGATGAATCAATCAACTATCAAATTTAGTGACTACTTTCATTTCTACCAATTGGTAACCTAAAACAGTTTAAAACAAAGAAAAGAAAATCCTGTGGTCTGCACATCAGCTAACATTGGAACTGCTTCAGCTGAGGTCTATAAGGTGTCTGGTACACAGGTCTCTGGTGGAAAAATGTACATAACCATGAACTTATAATATCTACATTTTCTGAGAACCTGCATGTTGAAAACTAACATCAGAAATGAGCCTATATCTAGTTAGAAAAAGTCCCTGTAGATGAAGCGGTGAAGGTACCAACAGTGACACAACAGGTGTCTGAATCTGAAGTTGACAGTGAAACTGCCATGGAACCCAATAAGCTTTCCACATCTGAAGCCAAGGTTGGTGCTGCAATATGGCCAAGGAGGGCAGGGACAAGGAATCGGAAGAAACTATTGCTGAGGAAACACCATTCCAAGACAAAGAGCAGGCTATCTGATGTGGAGACTTGGGGGAGCCAAGAACACACAGATGAAAGAGTAGGTAGGAGGGATTTAGCCACCAAGCTCATGGGTAGTTGAAAAGACCTAAAGGAGGTAGGCTGAATTCCAAAGGAAAGTCAAACTGAGAAGGAGAATACAGAAACTGTAAAAGGAAAAGATGCTGTTGGTTTCAGAGATCAACAGCCACCCCAAAGACTCCTAAAAGGTCAAGAGAGGTAGACCTGGACAAGCAAACTCAAAAGAGGGGAAAAGGAGATAAAGGGGCTCCCTCTAATCACCTTCTTCTGCCTGTGGGTAGGATCAAAATGTCAGAGATGATACCCCAACTTCTAGAAAGAAAGTACAAATTAAAGACCATAATACACTTTTCTAGAGAGCAGCACTGGATGTTGTTTGATCAAGAGGTGGCCCCGTGGGAGGCTCAGAAACAACAGCAGTGGATGGAGACCCTGGGAATGACATCTCCACTGCCCTCTGACTCTCTTGGCTACAGTGCCCCTCATCATCCCTTTGCTGGCTACTCACCAGGTTATCCCATGCAGGCCAGCATGGATCCTAGCAATGGACATTGCTGGAAAGGTCCTCCTCCCCACACCCAGCATGGACCCTGTGTGTTCTCATGCTCCTTACGATCATTCTCAGCCCTTAGTGGAACTCTGTATGGAACCCCTCACTGCCCCTCTGCATGTGGCAGCCCCTGGGAAGTTTCCAGTTCACAGTATGTGACCCAAAGTGATGATGAGGTTCACCAAGACTTCCAGCATCACCATTTTGCCAGTGCCAGCCCCAGGCCAAGTCCACAGATAAAATCTGGGGTCTGGGATTCAAACCAATAGCCTGTCGGTGTCCAGCAGCAGTACTCTCCTGCTGCAGTCTCAAGCAACCATATATTTCCAAGGACATATTTATCCAACTGTCTATGGTGTGACATCAACCCTACTCACAGACAGCTCTACCGGCTGTACAGTTATGCCCAGCCAAGTCGTCAGTACACCCAGGAACAACAGATTTCCACAGCTCATGCACAGCCCATGCAACGATGTTACAGAAAATTGCAGCCATGACTGCAAGTTGTAACATGGCGACCTCGGTCCTTACAACCTCCTGAAATGGTAGCAAAAATAATCTTCTGGATCTGCCACCCCCCTCTTCTCCCAATCCAAAAATCCATTGTCTTAGCTCCCAACTAGAAGATAGTCCAAGATCCAAAAGGGAGATGAGATCACAAGGCAGACTCAGTGGGGCCCTCCTACTTGGGAAGGCCCAGGAGAGGATGCCAGCCTTGAACATGAAGCTGAGATGGACCTAAGAACCCTGACATATGATGAAAAACCCAGGAAGACCTCAAAAAAGCCCAAGGCAACAGAAGCAGACACCTGAAGTGAGCTGGCTAAGAAAAGCGAAGAAGTATTCAGAGAAGAGATGCTCCAGTTCGTTGTCCAGGGCATGAACCCTTACCAGAAACCTGACTGAAAAATGGAAAGAATTACAACTGAAGTCTTCAAACACCTTGCTCACAAGCTGACTCAGGATATTATGAATAAGGAGCTGAAATACTATAAGAACCTGAGGACCCAGAGTACAAAGAGAATGTGAAACAAGAAACCAACAAGTATGTTAAAAAGTACATGCATAAACCTGGGGCTGTTTACAAAACCAAAGAAACTGAATTAGAATGACTCATGGGGCCAGGGTGGGAGGACAGGTGAACAGGTAGGATATACTCGGGAGAAGAAACACTGTGGGCCCACTGACCCACCCACCCTCCAGGACTGTGCTACTGGCGACACATCGCCCTGGGGAATTGACACCTGCATATTTCAATTGAAAACCATGGAAATGAGCTCCATGTACAACAACTGATCCATGCTTGTGAGCTGTGGGGGGTGTGGTCGGAGGCCATCAGAGGGAAGGGCGTAGGGAAGGATCCTGCGAAGATCCCTAACCCCATTCCCAAACCAGCGACTCCTCCCTGAAGGGGCTGTCAGTGCCCAAACCCATGCTCATCCCCTCCCTTAACCACTCACCCTGATGATCTGTATTATATTTTAATGTATACATGAATATATTGAAAATGATTGGTTTGATTTTTCCTGGTGTTGTTTGTTTTTCATTTTGCTTTTAGACTCCTTGTGCTAGATCACAGGAAGGGCTCTGTACTGATGGTTTAAGTTCTCCTACAAGGTTTAACTTGTTATCATGTAAATATTCCAAAGCAGGCTGCCTTGTGGTTTCCCACAGTCTGGTGCTCTGTTTGTTTTTGTTTTTGTTTTTGTTTCTTACAGGTCTGGTGCTCTGTTGATAAGATTGATTTGCTGCTTAAAATCACTTTACATTACCCAATTTTTCCTGAACATTTTATGTAAAAAAATAAAATGCATTAAAGAAATAGCTATATATATGCCCTTGGAGTACCTCAAAGATTGCAAATTTTTTTTGTAATTTTTGCAATTGCAAAATTCCTAGGAAAGACACATCTTCACATTAGGCACAAAGGGTTTTTACAAAAACTCTTTGAAGGCAAACCTGGCTAAATTTGCAATGCACAACTACCAATCACAACTTAGTGTTTTAAAAAAATAATTTGATTACGATCATGATTCTGTGTGTTAATAGTTTCAGCATAGCAGAGCAGAAATGGCTCCTCTTTCATATGCAGTGACTGGAGTCTCAGAGAGACTGAGCAGCTGGGGGAACCCAATGGCTGGGAGTTGGAATCAAGTAGCTCCAATTCTCAAACATGTCTTATAATTGCCATAGAGAAATGAATGAGAAAACTGGCAAAACCAACAGTGGCTATTAAAATTTCTGCTAAAACCTGCACGTCATTACTTCCGCTCATGTTTCACTGATCAAACAAGTGAATGACAAAGCAAGATGTTAAGAGGGGACAGAGAGGTCGGCTATATGCCTCCCACATCAAGACAGGCCAAGATCCAGAAGGGAATCTTCTGGGGTTGGGATGCATAAGGCAACGTATCCCAATTTCTGTCACAGTATGGGTTATCTCTTTCCCAACACTGAAATCCTATGACCCCATACACAGAAAAATGTTGAGAAGTTTTGTGGGTCATTTAAGTTCAGCTGAGAAGTAAATAAACACTGCCGTGAAAATTCTTGAGTTCACATCTTGATTGAGATTTTTGCTTTTAATTAGCCATTTTCCAGAACAATGCAATCTCTGATTTTGTAAATGGCCACAGGTGGGGTTGAGGATACGGTGGGGAAGGAATATGTGTGACACAAGTGTCCTAGTCTGCTCGAACTGTCATAACACAATACCACAGCCTGTGGCTTAAACAATAGACATTTATTTTCTCATAATTCTGGAGGCTGGAAAGTCCAAGATCAAGATTCTGGCAGGGATCAGTTTCTAGGAAGAACTCTCTTCCTGGCTTGCAGATGACCTCTTTACCCCTACATGGCTGTTCCTCTGAGTATGCACTTGTCCTATTGAATTAGGACCCCACCCTTATGACTTCATATAACCTGAGGGACCTCCTAAACACCTTACATCCAAAATAGTCAAAATGGGGGTTAGGGCTGCAACAGCAATAAAGTATAATGTAAGAAATAAGAAGATGTTGATGAAGGACTCAGATCAAGGCTCTAGCATCAAGACAAGAAGTTGGGAGAGAAAAAGCTGTGTCTTGAACATATACCTGAGAATGTAAGCATCTTTCTATTAGTCGAAAGTGCCTCCCAGTACAACATGGTCATTTTAAAAGGAACATGTAGAGTAGAAAGGTACCTAGGCCTCGCAGAGGGTTCTTGACATACCACAGCCACTCGCCAGTCAGTTCATTTCTTGCTTCCATTGCTTTTTTATGAATGAAATGGAAATAAAATACAAGACTGCATCAGTGCAATCATTTTTCACTCAGAACATGTGAACTCGTGTCAAGCTGCCATATCAAAGAGCTGAGAAAGGAAACATTAATATGTAAAAATAAAGGTTAAAATGGGAAAATGCCACAAAAATATTAACAATAAAACTGGCCTGTGGGATTACGGTCTACATGAAAGTGTTTCTTTGTAGCCTTACTCTTTTCCCTGACTCTTTCATATGTATTTTCTTCAGTTCCAAAATATAAAGTGAACTTATCTCTCCTCTCTCCTGAGTAATTAGCCTTTAAAATATATGCAGTGAGTTGGCAATATGTGTAGTTCATTTGAAGTGGTTAGTACTCCAGAATTCTGTCCTTCATCCTCCATTATATTATTTTTATTTGGGTGATATTTCATTTTGTACAATTTAAGTCAACATTCATAAGTGGTTCTGAGATTTCTAACAAAAGGATGAAATAGAAAAAGTGCTTATGCAAAGATCTTTTCTCTAGGTCACTCCACCCTATGACTGTATTGTCATCTAGATGAGGGCCATTTCACTGCAAGAAATAAAATCCCCACTCTCACTTTATAACGCTCCCCAGTGACCAGTCACTCCTGTGGTGTCCTTCACACGTAAGCCTTAGCACTGACAATCTGGTCACTTCCTGGGAGTCCATAATGCCCCCAGGACAGAGAAAGAGACCTGGCACTCTTCCAGTTCACATAATTGCACTCTTCTTACTTAACATTCGCCTATATTTTCAATTAAATGTAACACTTCAGTCTATCAAATCCCTCTGTGCCGGCCTACGGTTGCTGTGTTTCAGGTTCATTCTTCACCTTCATGACAGGCAAAGTTCGCAAAGTCTGTGAATTGATAGCCTGGAAGATCCTATGTAAATGCAAACTATCATCAGTTCCATCACGGATCTGACTTTGACCATTTATGGAGGATCTACAGACCCTCAGTACCTTGCCCATAATGTTGGTAATTTGCCCAGAACTGTATTTGGGCATTGTCCAAAATTTTGTTGTCAAGTGACCTTTGCTGTTTAATGGAAAAAATAAAAGTTTTTATACCAAAGAAACAGCATATGAATGGATTGGTGGCAACAGGCAGTGAAAAAGCACATCACATAACACCGGAAGAAGCCATAAAGCTCCATAAAGGCCACCTGCTTTCTAGGTGATTATACCAGATAACAAAAGTCAGACTAAATCATTGGTGAATTTACTCTTATATATTTTCAATTCAAAGGAAATAACTGTGGATTGAACATAAAAATCACAGCAATAAATTTGGTTTCATCAAATAGCAGCATTTAATCACATAACTACCTTTATTTTTTCTTTAATTTAATTTTTTCAGTGTTCCAAGATACACTGTTTATGCACCACACCCAGTGCTCCATGCAATACGTGCCCTCCTTACATAACTACCTTTACACAAATATCTTACGCTTCATTTTGAACATCTACACTTTAAAATCCATAGCAACCCTTTGTTCAATTTAATTCTCCCAACAATCTTTTGTAGTGATCTGTGGGTTGTCTCTGCCTACAGCTGCTAGCCATGATTTTGCTCTCTTCCTAGATTTTCAGTAATACTTAGTCTGTAACCAAATAAGTAGAATGAAAATATGCCATTTTATCTCATCCTTTGTCATGTCTGAAGATCTCCTTCCAGTTAAATTATAAAGTCCTTAAGCTTGTATCTATCCTTTCTCATGTTTAATGGTATTTAGGGCACAAGACACACATTACATGAATGCTTACAGGTGAGCACTGTCTAGCCTAGGGCGTTAACTGACTCAAGTCCTCATAGTCAGGTAATATACATACCAAATCTAACTGTAAGGTTTCTGACTCAGTGTACAGACCCCTTTTCTCTTCACTGCAGAATTACTCCCTAGAGAGAAGATGTGCCCTGAGCATCCTCAGCTGTCCTTTGGCCCACCTTTCTGCATGGATATATCATGAGGTAAAACATGCCTTTTCAACCCATAAGAGCTTTATTGATCTGAGAATGAATCAGTTATGTGTGTTTGTTTGTTTTAATTTGGGGTAAGTGGTAAATCCTATTAGGACATAAATCCGCAGTATCGGTAAGGGTTTATCTGGCTGGCTAGGAAATCCACTTAAACCTAGACGTGGAACAGAAGCATGTTTAGGTTTTAGGCAGAATATAATCAGTAACACTGGAACCACCAGCTGCATCTGAGTGCTGACCATTTCCAGCGCTTCAGTCCGTCGGCCAATTTCTAGACTGCAAGCAACATCTCTTTCCATAGAACAGTACCCAGAGAAAGAGTAAGTGGTCAATCCATGTTTAGCGATTTCAGTTGCATTGTTTTGTAGTATATAAACTTTCTAATATGCTTATATAGTTATTCAAGGAGATGTAATATAAAAATAATAAAGAAGACGTGGGAGCTTGAATATCTCCACTTAGGAAGACCACAGGGATACATCAATTTCAGAAAAGAATCCGATTTAGTGGTAGCTGGGACTATGAAGAGCCTATGGGGGGAACAAAAGGTTGGGGAAGTTAGTTAACAAAGGACCTCCTTAGGGATGCATTCTTGGGGATGCATGAGTATGCAGACCCGAAAGGATAGTAGTCTTTATGTATTAAAGCCAAGACCAAGCATCTCACATGCATTGCTTTGTTAAGTCCTTGAAGCAATCCAGGAAATAGGTACTGCTATCTCTTCTACAACGCTAGAAAGTACATTTCAGAAAAGAAAAAAAAAAATCACAAACAGGTCTTTCTCACCTCAAAACAACCTTACAGTTTATCCTCGTGATAATGAAATACAAGTCAATATGAAGATAAGAGTACAGAAGAATGTTGTTGAATGGAGAAGTCTAAAGTATGATTTAAAAAGGAGATAATGGAGATGGAATGCCCCCTAGGATTAAATACTTTCCAAGCTTCAAATGGCTCAGCTCAAAGCTCCAGAGGAGCTAAGACCGAAACTCTGTAACATTTATCCAGGAATCCCTTTGAATGCTGGTGAATTTCTCTGTTTTCCTTAACCCGCCCCTCCCTAGCTGCAAGGGAATTGGGGAAAAACTAACTTGAAGTCCAAGCTGAAAGCCAGGAAGCATTGGGTTTTCTGTCTTTTATTGGGAGAAGCTTAAAAAGACACAAACTCTGAATATTCCTCATCAGGGACACTGAAAGGGATGTTAATCTCCAGCTGCAACCTCCCAGTCAGGGGTTTTAACCCTGGCTGTGCTTTAACCCTTGAGTCACCTATAGACTTCAAAATAAATAGTTACCTGGACTTCAGGCTCAAAGTCCCCAATGTTCACTGTCTAAAGTCTACTACTACTTATCGAGAATTCAATTTTAGTTTGTGGTGGTGGTTGTTGTTTTAAATTCCCCTGGGTGACCAGCATTGGAAGCTAAATTTGGGAACAACTGATAAGGAAGAGGAAAGTTTGTATCTTACAAACAAAAAAGAGCATGAGGATAGTCACCAAAGTATAAAATCTGAAACTCTGATAATTTTGAAGAGACTCAAACTACATTAAAAACAAACAAACAAACAAAAAAAAAAAACCCCACAACAATAACAACAAAAAAAGAAACAAACCAAACAAACAAACAAACAAAACTGAAAAAACAGAAGAAACAATTCCAAATTGCAAAGAACCAAATGAGAATAAGCATCACAATTTAGAAAAGGACCTACATGGTGTATTTGGGCTGAAAATTCTAATTTGGGATAAAAAGATAAGCAGTTTCCTTAACCTGTAAAGTCTAGAAGAATTAGACAAAGCTAAAAGTGAAGGCATATAAGCAAAGGAGAAAAATCTGTTCTTCTAAAATAACATTTTTTTCCTTTGTTTTCTTGTATTTTTTTGATTAGGAAAATTATAATCTTTTTATTAAGTATTATAACAGAATTTGAAAAAGACTTGTCACTAAAAGAGACAGAAAGGGACTTAGCAACTGGTTTGATATAAGCAAATTAATTTTCAAAACATACACTTATTTTTATTGTACATCAAACCATTAGAAGTTTAAAATGATACAATGCGAATAAGATATAGAAGGTACCTTCTAGTCATTCCATCTCTACATATTTTAGCAAGGTTTGTATGGTTTTGTTGTTGTTGTTGTTGTTTGTTTGTTGTATTGCCATAAGAAATAATAAGGGTGCCTGGGTGGCTCAGTCAGTTAAGGTGGCTGTCTCCAGCCCAGGTCATGATCTCAGGGTCCTGGGATTGAGCCCCATGTCAGACTTCCCTCTAGGCAGAGAGCCTACTCTTGCTGTCTCTCTCTCTCTCTCTTAAATAAATAAATAAAATCTTTAAAAAAAAAAAAAAAAGGAAGAAAGAATTAGATTTTGCATTCTGCAAAGATTATCACAGTTTACTAGTTTGGTTTTTGGAAGTTGGACTTTTGGGAAATCACTCAGAGCACAAGAAATATGGAGGCCTTCATAACAAATACTTCTATTTCTAACCATAGTCAGTGCAGCCCTGGAAATTAATATGCTCTGGCTGAAGAGAGAAAGCTCAACCAAGATGTGTGCAGACACTTGGCTTTGTTCACTGTGAGAAGCTCTATTAACCAAGCATTTGCCAGCTTTATTAATTCTCCCTGACTGTTGAGTCTTCCTGATT
Source organism: Mustela nivalis (assembly GCF_964662115.1). Taxonomy (NCBI): domain Eukaryota; kingdom Metazoa; phylum Chordata; class Mammalia; order Carnivora; family Mustelidae; genus Mustela; species Mustela nivalis. The sequence continues at coordinate 156,639,730 of NC_139022.1, read as the reverse complement.
GTTTATTTGTTTGTTACCATTAGCAGAGTTATTTTATAAATTCTCTCAGTATTGCCATATGTTGCTGCCTACCACCAGTCAGGAGTGGACTGGAGCATCCAGCAGAGGAAATTGAATTATGGCAGAATTGAGGAAGAGTGTAGCTATTTACTTCTTACTGAAATGTAATTTGTTCTTTTCAGCTGGTGATATGGAATTAGGAAGAACTGCTCAATGAAATAATTGTGGTACCATCCAAATGGACAGAACTTCACTGCTAACTTTCTATAGAAGTTAAAGAATAAAACATCTCATAGCTTATGTGCCAAAATTATACTAGTTCTGTTGAATGTGTTTGTTTATAATTCAATCCCATGTGGTTAATCATCTACACATGTTTTCTTTTTGAGTAGTTTTCTGAGTAAAAATTTAGACAGCCAGATTGTTTTATTGTTGCTGATTATTTTAATAAGAAACTAGCACACTTAAAATTTCTCCCTACAATCAAGAGAAATCTATTGAAAGATCTTCAATAGCATCCATGATTACATAAGAAATTTTTCTGAAAATACTAAAACCATACTGATAGTATTTGAAAAAAAAAAAAAGTGGTTGCAAGGTAGAATTAGTGAGAAAGTAAAAAAATAAACCCCATGTCTGTCTCAATACACAACATGTTTCTATTGAATTTTAAATGTTAGCTATCTTGAGGGGGGGAAAAAAACTATAGAAAGAGATTAGGTTTTAGTCCTTATTCCACTTAAACTTGGGGTATTTTATTAGCTGAGTTAGGTTATCCATCTGAACTGAGATTCAGTTTCTTCCTTCAGGGGTCTCTGAGTATTAGGTGCTCCAAGGGGAGTATATGTTTGATGAACACCAAGGAGGCAAGTTTGTTAACGGAGGGGCAAAATCAATGAGAAGTAACAAGAGTTAAGAAGAATGAGAGGCATTAAGTATACCAAATTGGGCTTTTAGTCTGAGTAAGGAGGGAAGACACTGGACTGATAGAACAGAAAGATGACTTCGTTTAAAAGGTGCATCTCTGGTTACAATGTGGAAAAGAGCAGCAAAGGAAGAATAAGACAAAGGGGCATGGAAACAAATAGGGCCCATTTGAGTGGGCTAGCAGTAATTGTGGTAGCTTGGTCCAGAGTGGTAGTAAGAGCACAAGGAGAAGAAGAAAGAGACTTGAGGTGTACTCTGTATATAGAACCATCAGAATTTGTAGATGGATTGAGTAGGTAATGAGGAAAAGAGGAAAGTCAAAGCTATTTCAAGGTCCTGGGAGCTAGGAGTGTTGAATTACAATTTTTGAGATGGTTAGATAAGAGAAGGAGACCTGGGAACAACATCAGGATGTTGGCTTTAAACATATTAATTATGAGATGTTTATTATACATCCAAATGAATCTTTTGGATAGTCAGCCTCAAGTAAGCCTGGAACTTAAGGGAGTTGTCTGGCTTTGAGATATAAATTTGGGAGCCATCAGCTTGTAAATAGAATTTATAGCTATGAAATAGAGTGACACAATTTAGAGAGTAAATATAGGGAAGAAGTCCAAGAAATAAGCCATCAAGCCTTCCAAGAGTGAAAGTCTGGAGAGAAGAGATCAGCAAAGAGGACCCAGTAGGAACAGATGGTAAGGTAGAGTAAAAGTTTATAGAATAATGCCTTGGGGGCCAAGTAAAGGAAGTATATCAAGAAAAAAATAGGCTGATCAATTATTTACTGCAAATTCTCATAACTGATGAGTACCAGGAGGTCAGGGATTAGACTACACTAGCCTGGATTAGATTTGTTGTGGCAATTTGAGGTGACTTGGCAAAAACTGTTTCAATGGGCTGGTAAATACAAAAGTTTGATTAGACTAAATTCAAAGGAAAATGAGAGAGGAGGAAGTAGATGAGAATATAGATTACCCTTTGACGAATTTACCTCCACAAAGAAGCAGAGAAATGGGCGCAATTGCTGGAGACATTTTGGGGCTGATGAGAGGAGCATGAGTTGCTTTTTAGTAAATGTAGGATATTTGTATGCTTGGAGGGAAGAGGCACTGTTGAACCGAGAGAAAGATGGAAGAATTCATGAAGCAATGTCCTTGAACAGGTGAAAGTAGATGACTCCTACTACACATGTGCAGGCATAAATCATTGTGAATAGCACTGACCATTTGTTCAAAGTAATAATAGGGAAGACAGTGGGTATGTCCTTCGATGCCTGAGGGTAGACAATTGTGGTGATAAAAGCATACCAAAGTTAACTTTTTATTGTTCGAATTTTCTCAATAATCTAAAAAACAAAGCCATCAGCTGGTAATGAAGAGAATAACCGGCAGAAGGTATGGGAAGAAAGGAAAATATTTAAATATTAAAGACCATAACACTCAAAGTGTAGAATTTATAGGGCTGTATACTGCAAAGGAGGCTCCTTCAGGGAAAGACCTCTATGATATGCATAGGAGCCTTCTTGAATCTTTCATCAGTATCAATCTGTACGTATGTAAAGTAAAATTCCATTATGCTGAATGAAGAGCAACTTTCAAGGAAAGAAAATTGTAGGAGAGCTATAAGTTGAATAATTAGCAAAACACACTAAAAGCCGATGAGTGTTCAAATTCTCACTAGCCAGCATTGAGAAACCTCACTGAACACAAGCTGACTGCAGCTGAATGCACAGGAAGGCCGTGCCTTCACTGTGGGACTAAATTAGTCCAGTGTAAAGGTTATAACAGATCATCTTTTAATAGCTTAAAAAATGTTAAAGGGATCAACTTTACCCACAAATAACCAAACTAAATACAAAAACAAAGTCTAAAACTCTTTAAAGGAAAACAACAAACCATACATTCAACAATATAAAGTACACAGTGGCAATACACTGATTAAAAAAAAATACAGGGGGCGCCTGGGTGGCTCAGTGGGTTAAGCCTCTACCTTCGGCTCAGGTCATGATCCCAGGGGCCTGGGATCGAGTCCTGCATGGGGCTCTCTGCTCAGCAGGGAGCCTGCTTCTCCTCATCTCTCTCTCTCTGTCTGTCTCTCTGCCTATTTGTGATCTCTCTCTCTGTCAAATAAATAAATAAAATCTTTTAAAAAAAATACAGGATGTTAAAAACAAGCAAACAAATTAACAAACATAACCCATAAACATCCGGGGGAGAAACACCAGAGAGATCCAGAAATGACAGAAATAATGAATGAAGACAAAGAGGAAACAAGAACTAAATAATAAATGAGACAAACAGAAAGCAAAGACTAAGATGGAAAAGTAAATAATCTAAATATATCAATTGAAAGGTAGGTCTTGTAAGGTCCGATAAGACAAGACAGAACCCTTTATCTTCTAAAAAGAGATGCATCTTAAATGAAGAAGACAAAGAGGAGTCAAAAGTAAAATAATAAAAAGGAATGCCATGCAATACTAATCAAAAGAAATCTGAGTGGTGAAATAAATATCAGAAAATAGACTTTAAGACAAGGAATAATACCAAGAATAGAGAGGACTCTTCCATAATGGAAACAGGATCAGTTCATGCAGAAGACATTATAATCCTAAATGTTCAAAACGCATGAAGCAAAACTGAAAGAACTGACAGAAGAATTAAATCTATAATTGTGGTTGGAGATATTAATACTCCTTTCAATAGCTTTATACTGATAAAATTAAATAGACAAGAATAAGTAAAGGGAGAGAAAACATGAAATACAGCATCCACCAACTGAACCTAACTTGCCTTTATGAAACACCTACCCAGTACAGCAGGTGGTATAATGCCCGCCCCTCACCGCAAAATCTGTCCATTTAGAACCTCAAAATGTAAAATTATTTGGAATAAGAGATTCTGCAGATATAATGAAGATAAGGATTTTGAGTTGATATCATCCTGGATCAGGGAGGAGCCTAAATCCAATGACACTGTTCTTATAAAGACTGTAAGGAGAAGACGCAGAGAATGAGATGATATAAAGACAGAGCCATGAGATGCAGAGATGTTTCTACAAGCCAAAGAATTCCAAAGATTGTTGGCAAGCAATTTTGGTGGTTTAGTTTTGGTGGTCTAGTTTTTTACTAGAAGAGGGTCATGGAATGGATTCTCCCTCAGAGCCTCTCCATAAAGAACAAATCCTGTCAAACAATTGGTTTTAGAGTTCTGATCCCCTGAATAGTGAGAAAATAGAACTGTTGCTTTGTCACCCAGTTTGTGGTAATTTATTACAACTGCCCTAAGAAACTAATATACCCACCCAATGACAGTGTAATACACATTCTTCCTGAGCACAGACCTTTTAACAAAATTGAAAAGTCTTGGTAATTCCAAAAATATTCAATTGTATATATAGAGAACCTGCTCAGACTACAAGATTAAATCAGAAGTTAGTTACAGAAAGACATTTTGAAAATTGCAAATATTTTAAAATTTGAACAGAAAACTAAATAAATCATAGATCAAGGAAGAAATCACATGGTTAATTAGAAAATATCTTGAATTGAGTTAAATTAAAATCCAACATATCCAACTGCCTCTGTGGAGGCAGTTACAACCGTGTTTAGAGTTACATGTTTTGTTTTAAATACTATCAGAAAATAAGAAAGATTTAAAATCAATAATTTAAAAATCCATTGCTTTTCTAACTTCTTGCTAGAATATAAGCCAATTAAATCCAAATAAGTAGAGAGAAGAAAAAAATTAAAATAAGAGAAAATGAAAGAGAAAACAGAAAACACAAAGAAAAAAAAAATCATTAAAACCAAAATGTAGTTCTCTGAAAAAATCATTAAAGCCAAAAAAAATCATTACATTAAAAAATAATTAAAACCAAAATGTAGTTCTCTGGAAATATTAAAAACATTTATATATCTGTAGTTAGGATCATCAAGAAAAAAACCAAGACACAACTTACTAATATCAAAAATAGAAGGAGAGATTTATAGATCCAATAGACATTACCAAGATAATGAAAGGCTGTAATAAACAATTAATGTCAATAGATTCAGCAATCTATAGGAAGCTGACAAACTACTTACAAGACATAAATTACCAAAACTGACTCAAAAATAAAATTAAAAAATCTAAATGGCTGTATATTTAAAAAAATATATAAAAAATCTAAATGGCCAATATTGATTTTGTAATGAAAAACTGCATATAAAGAAAACAAAAACCCCATACCTTTATGAGTTCTGTAAACACTGCTAAGAATAATTAATATAAATCCCACACAAACTCTTATAAGTATCAGCATGTAAATGGACATAGTATAATTTAATCATAATATAGAAAACTACTAAGCAATAAAAATGAACAAACTAATCATGTAAAAAACGGATGTATCTACAAGTACAGTGAGTGAAGGAATTCGGCTCCAAATGAGAATATACTAAGATTTTATACATGAAACTTTAGAAATGACACACAAAAAAATCAGAACTTAGTAATTAGAAATTCGCTTAAAATTTTTAAAAATCTGTGAACTGATGAAAATTTTATTAATTTTTTACCTGTTTACGTTTTTTATTCCTTCCTAAGATCTACTTCTTTTTTTATTTTTTTAATTATTATTTTTTTAAGGATTTTATTTATTTATTTGACAGACAGAAATCACAAGTAGGCACAGAGATAGGCAGAGAGAGAGGAGGAAGCAGGCTCCCCACTGAGCAGAGAGCCAGATGAGGGGCTTGATCCCAGGACCCTGGGATCATGACCTGAGCTGAAGGCAGAGGCTTTAACCCACTGAGCCACCCAGGTGCCCCATCTAGGATCTACTTCTTTACATTAAAATATCCCTACTTTTCTTATGACATTCCATTCCCAATCAGTGATTGTTTTGTTTGTTTGTTTGTTTGTTTCTCTTTCTATATAAAGTTCTAACTATAGAAACTGACCTCTTTTTTAATAAGTTAAACCACTGTCACATACATGGAAAAAATTTATCAAATGATGAGGAATTTTGTATTTAAGAAATAACTTGATTATTCAGCTTTAATTAAGCATTAACTTAGATTTTAATCCCATATGTCTTTATTTTATACCTTGTATATATTTCTATATGTGTGTTAAGGATATAATCCATATACATTATTTTCCTGCCCATTTGCTATTATGCTCAGATGTCATATTTGCTTACATGATACCTACATTTGAGAAATGGCAAATTATTTCTATATCATAATAAAATAATTCTTTTTACCCTTGGACATATTTTTCTAATAGTAGCTAAGTAAGAATAGATGTGAATATTTCAGTTCAATTTAAGTTTGTTTAGTAAATAAATTTAAGAGAATGTAACATTTCTTCAATAGATCTTGGGGTTGAAAGGAGAAGGTGGTATTACATTCTGAGTTATTTTGGTCTCATTAAATACGGAAGAAATTGGAAGAACCTTATTTAATCTAAAGAGGAGTTCAGACACTGTTCATGTATTCATTCTTACACCTAAAGAAAAAAAATTTCTTTTAGAATAGGTTTTCTACTCATTCTTCACATTGATTGTCTCCAGACCCTGACAGAGTTAAAAGTTACGGAGTTTCACCTATACACACTTTTAAACAATGTACCCAAGTTTTGCTGAGCTTTGGAAAGTAAGCTGAAGGTTTATTTTGTGTTCAGGGCAAAGGTTGACTTCTTTCTTATTACAAACTATTTTGCTACCTCAATCTTCCCATGAAACAAGAGACAGAAATTCCCTTCAGAAAGTCACCGTCTGGCAGGGATACAGAATTACAAGTCAAGCAAGCAAGCCCCAGGAAAAATGAAACTTAGCAGCAAGTGATTTTATTTGCATATACATCCTATCAAACAACACTAGCCTATGCCTGATGGCTTAGTGAGATGATTTTTCCCTTTAATTTTGACAGAATGTTTTTGCTTCTTTCCTAATCTCACATGTTAAAATATTTTCTATTGGTTGGATCCTGAGCAAATACAGTGTTTATATTAAATAAAGACAGAAGTATCTATAATGTGTTTTACATATGCAAATCTGCTAAACATCATAATAAAGGATGGCTTAAAATTTAGTAAGCCCTGACCATTACCAGTAGATAATATAAAGACAATAGCCTGGGAAGATGATGAACATTCCTATTCAGGATTCACAAGTAAGAAAATAAGTGATCAGCATTAATTGTGAATAATATAAGCATTCCCCAAAAAAGGACAAATAAAATAAATAAGCATATATTTACACTTACTGAAGCTTGCAAAAAATATCGATTAGCATGCATTATTAACCTGCAAAAAATAAAAGTAACCACATTTTCTGAGAGGAGCCACGTTATATTTAAAAATTCTTGTTTGGAATCATTATTGATACACTCACTTATCTGTCTCTACCTTAAATAAGAGATCAATGCTAACAATTGATTTAGGTAAACTTCAGATAATATTTTTACCTTGCATGAATAAAAGCTCATAAAATTCAACATATTTTCTATAGAAAGCTCAATTATCTTTTGAACTTTTAAAAAAATTATCAATGATTGACTTTAGTAAAGAAAATATCTAAGATTTGAATCCATATCCAGAAATAATACATATTTGACTGAATAAATGTTTATATTGTTCATATTGTAAGGACCTATTAAGAAACTGTCCCTGCTCCCCTTACCCCAGGGGATTTACTTGGAGACAAGTCCCTGAAACCAGCTTCAGGTAACAAAGCCCAGATACAAAGGTGGGTCAGGCCAGGTGGAGACATCCAATCAGTGGGGGGAATGCATACTGTCTGCCTGGTTACCAAGGAGTATGGGCCCCGCCCTTTGGGCGCCAATCTCAATCAAGGTGTAATAGGCTCGTTCAAATGTCTACTAGGGTAAATTGTAACTCAACTGGTCACCTAGCATCACTGTAGAGTTTCCTGTGTGCGTTACAATCTCATTGGCCACCTGTGCGTGGCCAGGCCCGACAGCATGACATTTGCCCTTAAAAGCTAGTCTGTGAAACAGAGAAAGGTCGCCCTCTCTTGTAAGAGGTGCATCCCGGAAAGTTTGGTTAGATTCTTGATGCTTGGCATGAAATAAAGCTTTGCTTGACCTTCACTTTGTATCAGTCTCGCTCCTTTAATCACGGACCCATTATTGGGGCATAGCACATATGACCATTTGCAAGGAAAGAACTTCACAGAGAAGAATATTGTATATACTTCTGTCATCTATCCTCCAATTATTTTATTATTAATCAGTTAATAGATTTTTTAATGAATATTAAAGTCATCTCAATTAATCATGTCTTCCTGATGCATTACTAACATCTAAGTGCTTGTTTCTATGGAAGTACCAACATCTGAGTACCTGTTCTATAGAAAGTACTTACTAGAGTCTGAGGATATGAAGATAGTTAGGGAAATGTCTACAATCAAAATTCACAGTATAATGAAACTTACTAAATTTGAAATATTAGGAAAATGAATTTAGCAATTTCAATCTCTAAAAGGAAAATATATTAAGACTTCTTATTTATCTTTCCAAAGTCTTTTGAGAGATAATCCATATTTTAATCTATTTGCTAAATGTTATTTTAAGTTTGATTTATTATTCTTATTAAAGCAATACATCCTATAATTTAAAATCATTGGCCCAAAAGCCAATGGTTTCCTTCTCCACTGCTCACCTTCTGTTACTCTCACTTGAAGAGCTATTGTTAATTGTTTATGTTTTTTTCATTTTTCTGATAGCTATTTTCAGATATCTAAATAATATGCTGCTATAGCTCTGTCCAGATATTCCACTGCTATATACCCTTAACAAAATTAAGACTTCAGGAAACACATCTTTTCTGTCATCATTTTATATCAGGGACATAACTTATTCTCTGCTGCATAATCATAATTAAAACCTCTGATCATTAGTTGATTTTAAATATTGGAAACTCAGTAAGCCAAACTGTGTATTCCTGTGACTTAATAATTAGTTTAAAATGCTGTCAAGCAGTGCGCTATATGATTACATTTTCTTTACTGAACAATTTTTATTTAGTATTTTGTATTTCTTGTCTTATCATATATATAATGAGTTAAATAACTTAGTTATATACTACATTTTATGTGGATTACTTCTAATATTGGTTTTTCTCCAAAAAAAAATAGCATCTCAAATTTTGCTGGTCATGAGATTTTTTTTTTAAAGTTTATTTCTCTTCTTTTAATTATCTCTGTCTGTACTAGGGCTGGTTTTCAGATTACCTTAATCTTTATTTTTTCTTCAAATATGTCATAGATTTTTAAAAATCCATCCATATTTAAGAATGAGGTAATAGACTGCTAGGATCTGTCAGCATCTCAGTGGGTGTTGTTGACTGCCAAGAAAAGTTTAGAAACAAAGACTGGGCAGCTAATCCCAACTAGAATACAGAGGTTTTAATTTATAGCACACATACCCACTCTGGCCAAAGTGTCATGTAGGAACTGCCTATTTTCTTAATATTTAAATTCCAGTTAGCTAACACATAGTGTAGTATTAGTTTCAGTTGATTGCTTATATTTTTGTCAGTTGATTGCTTATATTTTTGTCAGAAATATCTTTTTTAAATATATGTTTATTTGAATTATCACTAATTATTTGCCTGTAAATATCTAGGTTTTATTCTTTTCATATACAGTGTTTGGAAAGTAAATTATTTTGTGCCAGTACCTCAGTTAGTCTGTTTCTTGCCTAACGTTTTACTGCTGCCTTCCATTATCCATCTGAAACAGGATCCCACGTTGATTTTGCTAAGCAGACCCCACATTGCAGCTGCAACTCCCCCCCCATTTCCTCCGTCACTCCTCTTCCATGTGCCTTCTGTTGTGCTCCTGCTACACTTTAAAGCCTCCTTTATTTTCATCATAATGTAGTTTCAGATAGGAGAGACTGCAGATGTTTATTGTGCCAGTGACCACTCGGTGATCCAGAACAAGGCATGTAACTTCCAGAAAATGGAAGGGGATTCAGGCGTTTGGCTTAAATTAGCATTCTCCTCACTGTGTCCCACAGAATGCTTGTCCCATTAAGCATTAATAGATATTTTATGATTAAATAATAGATGCAGCATAATATTTCTATCACTAGCGATCTATATATACTTTAGCATAATGAAATCTGGGAAAAATCCAGCAAAGGAACTCGTTTAACATTTAGTAACCCAGCATGACTCACCATAGAAATCTATAATTAAGGGAAAACGAGTGAGATCTCTGAGAATTAGTGGTCTTTACTAATTTCATATAGAATGATTCTATGAAATCTTAGGAAGCATGTATGTGACCAAAGTCTTGGAATGGAAAAAAAAAAAAAAAAGTCTTGGAATGACAAAAATGGAAAATCTTCATGGAGCACTTGATCAAATGTTTAGAAATTCCTAGAAAAAGACCTAGAAAAAGGATCAGTTGGCAGAAGTACTAAGAATTAAAGGCATCATGAATGGAGCCAACTTTCTGTTGACATTTATAAAACATCAAGACTTCTTTTTACAAATAAAGGCAAAAGTTTAGGCCCTGGTAAACATTCTTGGTCATTGTGCAAATCTGTACTTTATAATACTTTAACAAGATGACCCAATTATCCCAATGCTTAGAGGAAAGTAAGGCAATCAAAACTCCCCCCTAAACATTGTATGAATAGTTTAAATAATAATAGAATACTGATTTTCTTGGCATCTCCAACTGACAGATTATAGTGACTCCTAAAAATACTTTATATTCAACTATGAAATTCAATGCTGGGTGTTAAAACCTGAAATGAAAATCTTGAAAAAAAGATAGCTTTCTAAGGCTGGAGAACATAGAGTTAATTCTAGGATTCTCTCCTTATTTCAGTTTCCTCTGTAGACTTGCACTTAATGTCATATTGTCTCCCCTGTTCTGTGAAGCTCTTCTCAGCTTGTGCACACTGACAGAGAAATCACTTTTCTGAACTCTCACAGTATCTGTAACTTTTGTCATGCAATTTAGCATTTGATTATGGTGATTTTCTATTGTTTTATTGGTTCAATGTTTATTATCCTCCCCATTTAAGCTGTGATTTCTTAAAAGGACGGCACCTACATAGTGAACAACCCATTATAATCACTCAAGATGTTTGTTGGTTGATATGAATATGAAAGTGAGAATCAAGAGTTGTTTTTAAGCCAAAATATTAATCATAGGAAATAAAAATCTAAATGGTAATTATGGAAAATAAGAGAATACAGAAATTGATCAATAATCTTGACCTTTGTTAATAATTCAATGAACATATAATAAAAGCCCAGCTTTCTACCCAACAAACTGCACTGATACATTTACAACCTAACTGAGCATATACCTAATCAGTAGTCATAGAAACTTGGAGCCTAACCTTGCAATCCCCACTTTAAGATCCATGGCTACACAAATGAAGAAAAACAATAAAAATGGAAGTTCTCCACAATTTTTCAGACATCAAAAAAACCCAGTAATTACTTAATGAACAATATAAATAGAAATATAACATTACTATAAGTAGAGTATATTTTATGCTTCGAGAATTCCCTTTTATTTCTTGTCAAATATCATACAACCATGTACTGATATTTTCAACCACTTGGCATATGTAATTGACATGATTCTGTATAGCATCTTTCAATGTAATTATATTTAGTCCATACTTTCTTTATGTAACTGAAAATATCTCTCTTGATTAAGTGAGAAAATTAATAAAGACAATTCATATACAATGGCAATGATACAAAGTTTTGTCAGATATATCAACAACTATTATGTAACACACCTAACTAAATATGTGTAGGATTAAACTTGAATAATCTACCTAACCTCAAAAAATAAATAGAATAAAATAAATAAGAAGCATAAATAAATGTACTATATTAATTTATAACTAGCTTTTAACATAAAAATAATAGAAGAAATCCAAGGAGAAAGGTGATGTGGAATGTTTGGTAAAAAGATAACAATTAAACTAAATACACTAGGCTTTGAAAAGGCCTAAAGAACCTAGAGTATATTCTTCAGGATAATTTTTGCATTTATTCAACAAGTACTGAACACAGGCCTACTATGAACCAGAGATGTTTTTAATAGTAACAAATCTTCAACTTTTAAGACTAGATATGGTTCATTAAACTTTGCAAAATCACTGAATTCTACATAGTGATGAGTTTAGGTAATACTATGCTTGATCTAAAAGTACATGTGAATTTAAAGCAATAAAATAGAGTTTTGATTATGGCTTATAAAATAACTCCAAAGAAATTTTTTAAAAGTGCTACATTGTCTTGCATGGTTGCATTAGTTTTTAAAAGAAATGGATAATTTAGATTGAAAAACACATTCTTGGGAGAAAAATAATTATTCAGAAATTATAGCCACACCAAAGATCCAAAGGCTGAAAACAGTATCAGCCAAGGTCTAAGTTAAGCCAAGGTCAAGACTGAAAATGTCACAGATCATTTAGACATAGCTTGTTACTTTTACTTCATTGATTAAGATAATTATCAATATTCCATACCTCATACATCTAGTATGATGCTTAAGTAGATCAGACCTATTAAATAATTTGTGTTTTGAAGACAAATTTGCTCAACTCAGTAAGTATGAAATATATGTACTGCCAGGAATTAATTAGCTTGATTACTGTTTTCTGAAGTATATTCCTAAGAATCTTAGTCAAAAAAAAAAAAAAAAAAAAAGTTCCTACAGTCAAAATAAATTTCAATCCACAGAATTAGATGTGCAAAGAATTCAATTTCCTACACTTCCTTTTACTAAGCATAATTTCTAATTTAAGTCTCCATTCTAGCTGGTTGGAGAAATATAATTTCAATCACTCTAGGCCGCTGGGGACAGGAGGAATCTTGTCTGGGTTGTAACTGTGTACCCTACCTAGGTAGCATCTTCTCAGGTGTCCCTTTCTGTTTTTGACATTCAATGATTAGGCCAGGCAAGCCACCCCCTCACTCCCTCATTAGGTCCTGTTCTGGGGCTCTTAGTGCTGGGTCCATGCTGGTTCAGTCATGTGAGAAACATTCTTCTGCTGGACTTTCAAGGAGGTAGGACACCGATTCTCTTTGCTTTTACTTCTTACCTCTCTTTCCCCTACAACACTCTCCTATCTAGTTCATAAAAACAAACTATAGTGAGTCTCTGAAAAGGATATAGAATCACAATAGCAGTCTAAACATTCTGAATCCAAACCCTTTTTAAATTGGGCATTCTTCAAATTATTTCAGCACACTTTAAAACAAACAAACAAATAAACTATCAGCATTCACCTGCATCAATGTTCCCTGGAACACGGCTTGAGAAACACTTGTATTCATCCTTGAAACAAACTGGTAGCAATAAAAATGCTATTAAAACTTTTTGTCATTGTTTGGAAATAAGGAAGAAAACTTATTTTGGTTTAAACGAAGTTACCAAATTGTTTTGACATGCAATCATATCTATTTTAAAATTCTGTTCAGTCATTTTATAAATGTTTTGTTTTTGAAAGAAATATTTAAAATAGCTGCTCAGTGAACAGCATAGGACATTTTATTCTAAATCTAAATTATGTAATTTTGAAATAGTTTCCTTGTTTCAGGGAAATATCTACAGTCTTCACCATAAATCTGACACCATTAATAGATAATGAATGTCCTTTGTAACATTCCCTAGAGAAAGAGCAGTCTGCCTGCCATGTAATGTCATGTTTAGGAGTTTCATTAGACTTATATAATGCCTCACTAGTTAGATCTCCAAAGCCTAAGACCTTTCCAAGATTTCTCTTTTTCAGGTCTAGTCCACAGGTAAACAACTATTTTAATTTTATTTACACATTTGAGTTATTAATAATGCATTTATAAATTTCCTAAAAGGAATTTAAAAATAGATAAGTATATAGTTACCATTGAAAAGTATTCCTACATGTTAGGAAATCAGCATCTTGTTTAATTTTATGTAGTAATGAATGTTCTTTGGGAAACAGTATCTAAACTTATGATTGATGATATCATAATTACCTTATGAATTTTGCTCTACATTCATGAGGAAACTAAGTTATATATATTAAAATTTCAGTTTCATCTATCAATTTGAAATTTTCCTGATTTATCTAAAGGCTTTTTAAAAGAGGTCCATATCGTAAGTGTGGTAAAGGTGAATCATGATAATAAGGTGAGTGAAGATGCCTTTATTTGTCTTCATCTAGTCAACTACCTTTGAATATGTTAATATTTGATTCGTTAGGACTGAGAATCTCTGCAGCAAGAAGAAATAAAGATTAGTGTAAGTAATGTAAGATTACTTATATAGCTCAAGACAAGTTAATGCAGGATATGGAAGAATGAGTATTTTTTCATGTCATGAAAATTATAGAAACTTTAAACCACTTTTACACAATTGATGTATGCTGAAATCTTTTGATTGTTGCTATTGAACAATATGTGGTTTTTTAAAACATATTTTTAAAGAATATTGTGTTGAATAGAATTTCAACACACAAATATAATTTTTTATTAAATAAATTGATTTCAAATCCAGGAAAACTGGAATCTATAATCTATGTGACTTGGTTGTTCTCAGACAGAATGCTAATAAAATGGAAAACTGTGAGACTCACAAGTAGAAAAGTCATTCTCATTGGTGACTAAGGAGAAAAGAAGGTCAGAAATCATGCTCTATCTCTGATTGGCTATTTGCCATTTGGAAAGGAACTTAATTACGTGCCTCAAATTAATCCATTTATAATAAATGTCTTCTAAAGAAATTTTATGACTCTATTAATATAAAACTGTAGCAACATGTTGCATTAAAGATCCCCCTAAAGTGTCAATCATTCATTATGTACTCACCCTGTTTTGCTTTATCATTGAATTATCTGCCCACCATGGGCTGAAGTCTGTTGGAGGGACTAAAAATTGAAGTATGTCTATGTTTGACCAACTTCAGCAGAGCTTTTTTTGGATAATGATCTTGGGTAGTATTTGGTTTGCTGTTAATGTAAGCCATTGGATAATTTTTTTTTAATATAATTTTTTATTTTTTATAAACATATATTTTTATCCCCAGGGGTACAGGTCTGTAATTTTTAAAATAGAGAGTCCCCAGTATGCCAGTGAATGTCAAGTCTCCAATGTCACCTAATCAATTTATAAGAAATCTCATTGGTGCAGTATGGATTTCCCCAAACCAAATTTTACTTTGCTGGCAAAGTTCTATCAGCATGGCAACACTTTCTGCAAAAGTCAAAAGTAAAGTTAAGGATAATCTTTATCACTAAAATAAAAAACTTGGAGGCTTAAAAGTGGGAAAATCTTATACATAAGATTTAACATTTATCCATTGTATTCATTCATAGTTGCTATTATAACATAAGTTTTATTAAAAATCACATTATTTTCAGATCCTAGCTTTGTTTTTTTAGGTATGGCCTAATCATTACTTACACAAAAATTTGGACACTCTTAATTAGAATCACACCAAATGGGCTTTTTCATGGCTCAGTTTGCTTGGGATAACATCTGTGTAACAAGACCAGAACTCAAACTCATTGCACTTTTTTTTTTTTTTAAAGATTTTATTTATTTGTCAGAGAGAGAGAGGGAGAGAGCGAGCACAGGCAGACAGAATGGCAGGCAGAGGCAGAGGGAGAAGCAGGCTCCCCGCCAAGCAAGGAGCCCGATGTGGGACTCGATCCCAGGACGCTGGGATCATGACCTGAGCCGAAGGCAGCTGCTTAACCAACTGAGCCACCCAGGCGTCCCAAAATCATTGCACTTTTAATACTTGATACAATTATCACATTATACCAGAAATCATTTCAATGGATTTCAACTACATCATACGTTTAAGCAGTTACCCAGATCCTAATCTTTTCAATCTCTTTGAAGTAATAGCAAGTAATAGCCACCATAAAATAAGAAAATACTGGGAAAGTAAAATATTGTATTCACATTATTATTTTTTTTTAATTTTTTATTTTTTATAAACATATATTTTTATCCCCAGGGGTACAGGTCTGTGAATCACCAGGTTTACACACTTCACAGCACTCACCAAAGCACATACCCTCCCCAATGTCCATAATCCCACCCTCTTCTCCCAAACCCCCTCCCCCCAGCAACCCTCAGTTTGTTTTGTGAGATTAAGAGTCACTTATGGTTTGTTTTGACATGAACATACACCCACAGAATTAGGAAAATAAAATAATAACTGCATCTAAGTTCAAAACAAAAATTCTCCCTTTCACCCGGACAAAATGTATCTCATTCTTTTTAATAAAATTCATTGTGCTATTTGTATTTATAAAGTAATCTATGTTCTAACATGGTGCATTTGGAAACCATAAAATTCCTAAAAATAATGTAAAATCATGCATAATCACAGCACTCAGAGATGAGTACTTTGAACTCCTGGGATAGCCATTCACTAGACCCATCAAATCTCCAAGACTGATAAGATAAATACTAACTATTTGGGCAGCCTCAGAGAAGTTGGGATATTGGATGCATGAATCAATTCTTTTCTTCTGCAGAAGGAGCTGAGGGCTGAGTGTTTCATCCACTCAGGATGGGGTAGGGACCTATGGCATCTACTAGCCTAAAGTGCCCTCCCCTTTCTCTCCCAGGTAGCTGGAGTGTCCCAGTCTTCTGGGAAGCCCCCTCAGGAAAGCTGGGGTGCTGGATGCATTAATCAACCTCTTCTCAT
This sequence comes from Mustela nivalis, assembly GCF_964662115.1. Lineage (NCBI taxonomy): Eukaryota > Metazoa > Chordata > Mammalia > Carnivora > Mustelidae > Mustela > Mustela nivalis. The sequence continues at coordinate 156,623,110 of NC_139022.1, read as the reverse complement.
CCCAGGGAGAAGCTGGGAACCAGTGGGTCTCTTCATTGTATGATTCAATATCAAGGGTAGGGATTCAGGAGAATGCCCCAAATCCCGCTACTGGAATCAGTGAGCCTAGACTCACATTCTCTGAGGATGTGGGAGCCTTTTAATTCACAAAAAGAATTTTGTGGTGAATTATAGCTGAATCTTTCTGTTTGTGGGAAGACTGAAAAAGTCCAGGGCTTCCTACTCTGACATCTTGTTGATGTCACCCCCACTACTTTCTCCATTATTGTACATTGAGCCATTAGTAATATGGATGTCTTGAAGAGAAGTATTTGAGTTTAAATGTTCTATCTATTTAAATAAACAGGGATCACAAGACTACAACAAGAAAAGTGACTAAAATCTTAAGTAAGAATCTTCAATATGGCAGAAAGAACTCTTCTCAACCATTTCCTTATATTTAAAAATGCCACTTTTCTCCATCACTTGTTTCTGGATTTTGTGTGAACATATAAATAAAAAAAATAATGTTGATAATAATGATTAGATAGGTAAAGAGCATGTTTACTGTGGACAATTACACCATTAATCAGCTTTAAGTTGCCTGTTCCACTTACTTGAGAACACCTTTGGAATACATATGAATTATAATAAAAGCAACTGTTGAAGCACAAGTTGAAAGAATGCTGTTTACAACCCATATTGATCTTTCACCTAGTTCAAAATTATATATATAGTTTTTTCTACATTTTATAGTATTATATTAATTAAATAATGATGGCTAATCAGAGTAAAAGCAATAGAAATTTTGCTAGTTCTACAATAGGAAACTCTCTCAAATAATAATGAACACACATATCTTCACTTGGGAGAAGGCTTGGATTATATAAATTGTAACAATATGAGGCTCCTGGGTGGCTCAGTGGGTTAAGCCTCTGCCTTCAGCTCAGGTCATGATCTCAGGGTTCTGGGATCGAGCCCCACATCAGGTTCTCTGCTCAGCAGGGAGCCTGCTTCTCCCTTCCCCTTTGTCTGCCTCTCTGCCTCCTTGTGATCTCTTTATCCCTGTCAAATAAATAAAATCTTTTAAAAAAAGAACAGAGACTTCTCCAATGAAGACATACAAATGGCTATCAGACACATGAAAAAATGTTCATCATCACTAGCCATCAAGGAGATTCAAATTAAAACCACATTGAGATATCACCTTACACCAGTTAGAATGGCCAAAATTAACAAGACAGGAAACAACATGTGTTGGAGAGGATGTGGAGAAAGGGGAACCCTCTTACACTGTTGGTGGGAATGAAAGTTGGTGTAGCCTCTTTGGAGAACAGTGTGGAGATTCCTCAAGAAATTAAAAATAGAACTTCCCTATGACCCTGCAATTGCACTCCTGGGTATTTACCCCAAAGATACAGATGTAGTGAAAAGAAGGGCCATCTGTACCCCAATGTTTATAGCAGCAACGCCCACGGTCGCCAAACTGTGGAAAGAACCAAGATGCCCTTCAACGGACAAATGGATAAGGAAGATGTGGTCCATATACACTATGGAGTATTATGCCTCCATCAGAAAGGATGAATACCCAACTTTTATAGCAACATGGACGGGACTGGAAGAGATTATGCTGAGTGAAATAAGTCAAGCAGAGAGAGTCAATTATCATATGGTTTCACTTATTTGTGGAGCATAACAAATAGCATGGAGGACATGGGGAGTTAGAGAGGAAAAGGGAATTGGGGGAAATTGGAGAGACTACGGACTCTAAAAAACAATCTGAGGGGTTTGAATTGGCGGGGGGGGTGGGAGGTTGGGGTACCAAGTGGTGGGTATTATAGAGGGCACGGATTGCATGGAGCACTGGGTGTGGTGAAAAAATAATGAATACTGTTATGCCGAAAATAAATAAAAAATAGATTTCAAAAAATTGTAATAATATCATAACTACTCATTTCTAATAATTTTTGCTTTTTATAAATAAAGTGTTTTTGGAACACCATTTGTTTGCACATTGTTTATGGCTGTTTTCATGCTCTAAAAACAAAACTGAGTAGCTGAGACAAGATATTGGCCTGGAAATCCTACAGTATTTAATAACTGGCCATTTATAGAAAAACCTTGCTGATATCTTTGTAGATAATCTAAACAATCTATATCTATATGAAGGAAAGTGTAACAGTAAGAATCAAGACAAAATAATTATAAGATATATAAAAAGATATTATTGATAGAATTTAATGATGATTAGAAGAGGTGCAGTAAGGAAACAAAATTTTTAGAATGACATCTAAAGATATGATTGTGATATGTGGGTAAACAGTGCTGTGTTAACTAGATGAGGTAACATGAAACCAGAAAGTTTGGAAGAGAAGGTGATATAGAAAGGGAGAATATGATCATAATTTTACTTAGAGCTATTTTACACTTGAGTGTTTTTACATCCAAATAAGGGTAATACATACAACTTCAGGGTCCAGGAGGAAAATTGGGGCTAAAGAGAAAAAACTGGGAATGCTATGGTGTCAGAAAAAGAAAATATGGAACCTGAAAAGAAAGTACTCACAATTAAAAAGTTGTAACGCATACCAATTTGCCCTTCCCACAAATTCAATTAATTGAGATTTTTCCAGTATTATAAACTATAGGCTTTATTTTGTTTTAAGTTTTTATTTAAATTCCTGTTATTTAACATATAATGTAATATTAGTTTCAGGAGTAGAGTTTAGTGATTCATCATTTACATATAATGCCCAGTGATCAAAACCAGTGTCCTCACTAAATACCCATCACCTATCTAGCCCATTCCCCACCAAACTCCCCCTCTAGCAACCCTCAGTTTCTTCTCTATAGTTCAGAGTCTGTTTTATGGACTACCTCTCTCTTCAGCTCCCCACCCATATTCATCTGTTTTGTTATTATTTTATATTATATATTATAATAATATTTATTATTTATATTTAAATAGTATATATTATACATATTATGATAGATTATATTATCTATTATACTATTTTATATATATTACATATTCATAATACTCATATAATACATATTTGTAATATTTATATACATAATATATTCACATATAATATATGCATATATCATTATATTTATCTATTAAATTATTATTTATATATAATTCTATTTATTTTATATATTATATATTTATGTAAAGTACATATAATATATAAATAAAATATATACATTTAAATATACAGCAAGAAAATTTATATGTGTGTATATATATATACACACACACACATACACACATACATATACCCAACTCCTTTATCCATTCATCAGTTGATGGACATTTGGGCTCCTTCCATAATTCACCTATTGTGGACACTGCTGCTATAAACACTGGGGTGCATGTGTCCCTTCAAATCAGTAGTTTTGTATTCTTTGGGTAAATACCTAGTAGCATAATTGCTGGATCGTAGCATAGTTCTATATTTAACATTTTGAGGAACGTCAGACTGTAATCCAGAGTGGCTGTACCAGTTTGCATTCCCACCAAGAGTGCAAGAGTGTCCCCCTTTCTCTGCATCCTCCCTATCACCTGTTGTTTCCTGTGTTGTTCATTTTAGCCATTCTGAGTGGTGGGACATGATTCTTCATCATGGCTGATTTGTATTTCCCTGATGATGAGTGATGTGGAGCATCTCTTCATGTGTTCATTAGCCATGTGGATGTCTTCTTTGGAAAATACCTATTCATGTCTTCTGCCCATTTCTTAAATGGATTATTTGTTTTGGGGTGTTGAGTTTTATAAGTTCTTTATAGATGTTGGATACTAACTCCTTATCAGATAGGTCATTTGCAA